>NC_060130.1:630505516-630811766 GCF_021461395.2 Schistocerca americana
CTATCATGATACCTAAACCTGACAAACCTAGGACAGACCCAAAATCATACAGACCGATATCCCTACTGGACGTGATAGGGAAAACATACGAAAGAATAATAACGGACCGCATAAGGACTTATGTCGAGACGAAAAACCTACTCCCCCTCACACAAGCAGGATTCAAACACAACCACTCGACCAATGACCCCCTCCTTAAACTGACAGACAGCATCACCAAAGGGTTCAACCAGGGACACTGCACACTCGCAGTGTTCCTGGACATAGAACGGGCCTTCGACGAACTATGGCACCAGGGCCTGCTGTTCAAACTAATCAGCATCGGCATCCCAACCAAAGTAGTCAGGATTATCCAATCCTATATCACCAACCGGACCTGCAGGGTTCACGTCGCAAATCAGGTATCAGAAGCCTTTACCCCACAAGCTGGCGTCCCCCAAGGTGGCATCTTGTCCCCACTACTGTACACACTATACACTGCTGACATACCTACCGTAACGACTCCCCACGAAGAAATGGGACTATATGCAGACGACACGGCTTACTGGTGTACGGAACTACGCACAACGACACTGCAACAAAAAACGACCACATACCTCCACCGCCTAGAAACCTGGATGGCAAAATGGAGGATACGACCTAACCCAACCAAGACACAGACAGTCCTCTTCAGACACAGACACTTAACAAAAAAGAAACAACAGAACGAACATGACATCCGACTAACCCTTTGGAACAGCCCCCTACAACTAAACGACACAGCTAGATACCTCGGAGTATACCTAGACAAACATCTCAACTGGAAAACCCACCTGACGTACCTCCTTAACAAAACCCGACTCAGACAAAACCTAATACGACAAGTGCAAGGACGCTTCCATGGCTGCAACACCCAAACGGCACTCCATACCTACAAAACCTTCATTCGTCCAGTTCTAGAGTATGCGGCAGCCCCCCTGGGAGGCATACATGCACCGATTGCAAAAAGACTGTACAGCACAGAACGCAGACTAATACGAAGTATCGCAAGGCTCCCGTATCAGACACCAAGCAATGAAGTATACGAGACAACCAGAATGGAACCACTACAAACCAGATTAGCCAAAATGAGAGCCAGATACGGAAACCATATCCTAAACAAAAGACCGGACATGGAGGACCTAATCACAGTGAACCACAGAACAAAGAGGAAACCCAAATACAAATACGCAACACCCACCCACACAATCGCCCACAACACAGCTAAGATGTACCCCGATCTCGCCCCAATCCTAGCACCACTAACAGCAAACACCACTATCCCCCCACACCTAGACGAAAGGACCCAAGCATAAAACACAAACACCACCAAACACAAACGAACATGGCCCACAAAGAACCACCAAAATACACCTAACCCAACTCCCTCTACTCCCCCTCCCTCACTCTACACTAAATAATAAATACAAAACAAATGCATATGTATAGTAGAATAAGCAACTGCCTATATTATAAGATATTTGTAATTATAAACTATTAACGAATAAGAATAAATGAATTGTAAAATAAACTGATGAAAAACGAAACTGTAATGTAATATTAACCAAATTGTTAAAATACCACTGAAATTGCTAAAATATTATTGCAGTCGTCCAAATCTCATTGTATTCGTTAAAATATCACTAAAACTGCTAAAATATCATTGAAATTGTTAAAATCCCAAAGTAAATGTTAAAATATCCAAAAATCGTTGTAATTGTTAAAGACAAAAAGGAAACTTGCACTATGTAGCAAGACAAATGTAAAAATTGTTTAAAAATAAAATGTACAAACCGATGGCTGAAAAGGGCAAATAGCAAGCCCTAAAACAGCCCGCTCTGTCCCCTCTGGGCAGAGAATGAGAAGTGAAAAATAAAAAACAAAAAAAAAAAAACCACTCGAGGAGCAGTCTCAGGTCGCACCTGATGAAGGTTACGAGCTACGTGACCGAAATATCGTGCAAGTACGACGCTGATATCCGGCAGAACTCCTCCCGACAACCCGAGATGTCATTAGATCGCCGGGAAAGCCTGAAGAGTCACATCATAGATATTTAGTCCCATTCCCCTTCCGGATTCCAGTCGTTCCACCTCGCTTACTGTAATCCCTTCCCTCACCAAAACAGCTGTTCCAGCACTTGTTTCGGGAGACACATTTATGTAACTGACAAAACCGGGAATTACCAAATCCGAAATTAAAACTTCTTGTAACAGGGCAATATCAGTCGCGGATTCGTACAAAAATTCCTTAAGGGCCGATAATTTCAAACCGGTCGTGATTTTATTTATGTTTATAGTGGTGACAGAATAAGATTGCGTCATTGTACTGTCACTATGTAGTTGTTTTGATGAATTAATTTAGTTTACTGTGGTACAGGGTTCAGTTAAGCTGTAACAGTTTTTTCGGAAGGCTGAACATGGAATAACACTTCAATCAGTTTATTAGTTACTGTCCCGTTTTTTTCTACTTCTGATGTTTTCTCTTGTACCGCAAGCAGACTGATTTCCTGATAAACTTTCTGATTTTTCCTCCAGTGATTCGTGTACGACCGTTTCGGACTGAACATTCTTTGGGCTTGGGTCGCCCCTACCGGATTTTCCCTTCCCTTGGTTACGAGCTACATTCTCATTTGTTTGCGTCGGTATTTTACTTCGCGGCTTATCTGGAGCAGCAGCAGACGCTTTCACAATTTCGGGTGCCGGCGCCTGCCCTGAGGTGTTGACCGTGATTTCAGTTGGCCCACCACTTCCTCGTTCTTTATTAATTTCACCCACTTTCTGATCGAGGGAAACAAATGGAGGCTGCAGTTTTGCAACCTCTCCCTGAATTTGTTTATTAACAGATAAATTCTGATCTTTGCAATCGGCTACTGCACCTGTTGTTTCTTGAAAATTAATGCTGCTTACACCCCCTTCATTTTCTGGTACCGTATGTGTATTATCTTTCTGTTCATTAGTTTCCATTCGCATTTTGCCTTCAGGTTCCTCTGCCCTCCCATCGCACTGTTTTTGCTTGCGAAGTGAGAGAGTGGGACAAGACAGCTCGTCCTCTGAACCACTATAAGTTATCTCCAGAGGTCGTTTTTTCGGTTGAGTTTCAGTTTCACGAGTAGTGACAACAGGGTTTCCTTTTGTTGTTAACGGGGGAAATTGACTGTTATCGTGAAGGGAGACATCAAAAAAATGGCTCTGAGCACTATGGGACTCAACTGCTGAGGTCATTAGTCCCCTAGAACTTAGAACTAGTTAAACCTAACTAACCTAAGGACATCACAAACATCCATGCCCGAGGCAGGATTCGAACCTGCGACCGTAGCGGTCTTGCGGTTCCAGACTGCAGCGCCTTTAACCGCACGGAAGGGAGACATCAGCTTGGCCCGCTGCGTTAACATCCTCAACCAGTTGTTCCGGGCTATTCTTTGGTAACAGATCATTTAAGGTAAGCTTCCGACGCTGTATCAAATTACTTTTAAGAACAACAGTTCGCCGCGAACATTCCTGTCTGAAGTGGCCGGTTTCGTTACATATACGACATGTAGCTTCCCGACCTGTATAAACAATTTGTACCTTATACCCACAAACAGTTATGTGAGACGTAATATTCGTCTTAAAATCCATCTCTACACAGCGGACCCCGTTAAAACACTGCAGTTTAAAGCGAGGCGGCCATCTTTCATTTGCAATTGATTTGGTTCAAATGGTTCTGAGCACTATGGGACTTAACTTCTGAGGTCATCAGTCGCCTAGAACTCAGAAGTAATTAAACCTAACTAATCTAAGGACATCACACACATCCATGCCCGAGGCAGGATTCGAACCTGCGACCGTAGCGGTCACGCGGTTCCAGACTGAAGCGCCTTTAACCGCACGGCCACACCGGCCGGCCGCAATTGATTTAACGTCTCCGTAGTTTGAAAGAGCTTCCTTAATCTCATCATTTTCAATTTCAATGGGAAGATTCAAGACACGACCCGTTTTGTAATGAATGTCCGCTCTATAGATGGAAACCTTACTTTTATAACCATTTCTATGCACAAAATCTACTTTATAGCCCCACTTTCGTAACACTTCATCAACAGTCGAAGCACTGATTAACTTGACAAAAACACAGTATTTTTCCTGATCCAGTTGCCAGGTATGAACGGTTTCAGAATTTAGACCAATTACCTGTGTAACCCAGTCATCTATTTCCAGGGATGTCGGCTGAACAGGACGGGATTCCTTGTCAAAAGCAAATACCAGAGTATTCTTCCTGAGGTTTGTAGCCATGGTTAATCCAGCGAAGCAATTTCGGTTAAACAACCGAAATTCCAAGTAGCAGCAGCAAGACCAGAAGGAGCGATCAGGTCACAAGGAACAGGAACGAACACGGAGATTAACGGCGGACGGCACTCGGCGAAGCACAAGTACAGCGATGTAAACACTGAAGTGCAGCGCAACAGTTAACAGCGGCCACTCGCGAGCGCGGCTGAAACGGAACTACCATTCAGCTAACGGGGCGGACCCTCGTTACCATGTGGAATGCCGACACTGCTGTAGATCAGAACACACACAGTAAGTTTGCATGCAAAAGAACCGCAAAGTAAATAATGATCCACACAAATCTCGACCTGAGAAAGTGGAACTCTCATTCTCAATCCCTACCAACTCCTCCTCGCAGTCCACACGGGAACCACGGACGAAAGTACAGTATCACACAGTGAAATATTCAGTCAAAACTCTCCTTATTCTAACGAGCTCTTCTCTAATAGACATACAGCTAAACTCTTCGTCAATCACAATTCACACAAAGACAGTCTTCCACGGGTCAGAACAGATGTCACATCCAGCGGACGGACCGTAAACTGTTCATCTCTCAGCAGATCTGCAATCAATCTGCACCTTTTCAATTAGGCACTGATGCTTCAGTCACACTGATTAATCAAAATACTTATGAACACTAGGCCCCTCAGTCCGGAGCCGCGCGACGGCTACGGTCGCAGGTTCGAATCCTGCCTTGGGCATGGATGTGTGTGATGTCCTTAGGTAAGTAGTTCTAAGTTCTAGGGGGTTGATGACCTCAGAAGTTAAGTCCCATAGTGCTCAGAGCCATCTGAACCACTTATGAACAATCGGAACAATCTCGCCTACTAAAACCATTCCTGCACCTCATAGCCTACGGTGTTGAAAGTACCCCTGTTCTCGGAATGTGCACTTTGCAAGCAGAATATAGAAAAACGTCTACATCATTGCCTTTACACGTTCTTGTTCCAATATTTTTGGTGTGGGTGCTTTAGATTTATTTAGCTTGGATATTTAGGACAATATTCATGCTATTGATACGCTTCTTTCCCATACCAATGTTCATCAGTTATGTGAAAAATAACATCTCTCTGACGGCACGCTAGAGAACTCTAAGAATTTTCGCACACATTCTGCACTCAAGGACAATGCAGAACGTAAGTTTTACCACAATTGTCAGGTACCGCACGCCATTCGTTATAAAGCTGCATTTGAACTCAAAAGATTATTTTTTTCTTTTTGATCAAATTCTACATGACTGCGGTTTCTCGCCAATGGTAATTCCTTATCGACAGATTGGAACAAATCGAAGTTCTGAAACCACATTTTGCAACTCAATGCGTATTTCCCCTTGTGATCACGAGGAATGGGAAGCTCAGACTTTCTGCTGACTTTAAAGCTATAGTTCACGCTGAGACAGTGATTGATTTCTTTCCGCTTCCTTGTATTGACGAGCTTATGGATCGCTTGGCACGCGGACGATTTTTTTCAGAACTTTATTAAGCCGATGTTTATCTTGAACTTCTCCTGGATGTGGAACGAAAAAATTTTCTTGTTAGTAACATCCATGTCGGCTTGTGTCAATATCAGCGCTTTCCCTTCGGAAGTGCCTCTGCTCCTTCGTTATTTCAACGTTTTCTTGAAAAAGTGACGTCGAAAGTTGCGTCCCGTTCAAATTAATTAGATGACATCATTGTCTCCAATCACACACCATGACTGCATCTCAAAAATTTCAAGTCCCTTTTTCCAAGATATAACTGACGCAGGGCTAGCGTATAATTTACAGAAATGTTCATTTTCCAATACCGAAATCGGACATTTGTGGCATATCTTCGACGCTCATGGCACTCATCTCGCGACTAAGCATTTAGAGTACATGAGGAGATTACATGTGCCTGAACTCCAAGCTGTTATGTGCAAAATGACAAGGTACTATCACATAAAATTCATTCTGAATTCAGCACAGATTGCCACTCCTTTACATAGCCTTTGGCATAAAGATGTTCCTTTTAAATGGAACGTAGAATATGAATAATTTTTCAGAGATGGAAACATGCATTGCTTAGTCACCCATGTGTTGTGTATTCGACCCACAAAAGCCGGTAATGTTTTGCAGTTGACGCATCATCACAGTTTTATCTGACTATGTTGAGAAGACAGAACGCTCCATAGCATTGGTCTAAGACGATGAAAGAAGTCCAATTCAACTACAGTCAGCTGCAAAAGTAAGCTTTAGCCATAATTTACGGTGTCAAAAAATTCCATTAATATCGGCAAGGTAGAAAAATTTTTCTTGTGAGTGATGCTGACTGCTCTTTTTCGTCCAGTGAAAGATGTACCTTATGGTATGGGTGTGAATTCGTAAGTGACCAAACTGCTGACTTCATCGGTCCCTAACCGGCCGTTGTGACAGAACGGTTCTAGCGCTTTAGTCTGGAACCGCGCTGCTGCTACAGTCGCAGGTTCGAATCCTGCCTTGGGCATGGATGTGTGTGATGTCCTTAGGTTAGTTAGGTTTAAGTAGTTCTAAGTCTAGAGGACTGATGATCTCAGATGTTAAGTCCCATAGTGCTTGGAGCCATTTGCACCATCGGTCCCTAGACTTACACACTACTTAAATTAACTTACGCTAAGAACAACACACACCTATGCCCGAGGAGGGACTCGAACCTCCGGCATGATGGGCCGCGCAATCGGTGACATAGCGCCTCAAACCGCGGGGCCACTCCGCGTGGCACCCTATCGTACAGCACAGAAGCTGGAATTTTGGTCGCTGCTTCTTTCCAATTATCAATATGAAATTGGTTATCACCCTACAGCGCATCATGCAACTGTAGGCACTCTGTTCCACTTACTCATGGGAAATGATCCGAATTTCGAAGCATCAGAAGTTTCTTTTCTTCAAACTGATCGTTGTAATTCGCGAGCATTGCAAGATTTTTCCACTGATTCTCGGCTGATCACAGAGGAAAATGAACAAGCTCAATCACTGTGGTTTCCCAAGTACTACATTCGTATTCGTTGACCTCAATCCAAAATCAATCTCAGCTACAGTAGTTCGCAAATACCAGGCACAACGCAACAGTCTTCCTCTTCAGAATGGATTAAATTTATTGCATTCTCCTAATGAACAAGCGTGTGCTTCATTACCGTTGACGCACAAAGAAAATATTATTTTTTCATTCCAGTGCATTCTACTACTAACGCTAGCAATGTCAAAGCATTCGCCTATGTCTTTTGGTTAGAAAGTATGGCGGAAACAATTGTTTGGGACAATGGTCCGTGGTTTCCTTTGTGGGAATTTAAACAAATTTCCAGCAAAACGGAATTCAGCATATACGAATGGCAAAGTTCTCTCCTCAATCGAACAGTGAAGTCATATGTTTCGTTCGCACTTCCAAGGCTCAGATGTCCAAATTTCGTACTTCACATTCGAGCGAAAATGCTTTGTTGTTGTTTCTGAGCACCTATCGCTGTATGCGCACTCATGTCATGTGGCCAGCAGAACCCTTACACGGTCGTCGCCATCGCACTCTGCTGCATCTCTTCCACCCTCACTACTCCTTTTCCAATGCTAATTTCGCAACGCCGTTTTTCTATCGAGTTATATAAAACCTCACAATTTGGAATATGACGTCGTCACTCAAAAGTCTGGTCGTGCTCATTATATCACACACAACACACTGGGCACCCATCGGTGGTACCAGAATCAACTTTGTTATCGTGGTTGTGGTGATCCTGACATAGATTTTCATTTTTCAGACACGTTGCCTTCAAACCGGTCTGCTGCCGTAGAGCGGCCCTTGCCTGTACCTGACGTCCTGTCGCATGAGTGTTTCCAAAGACTCTGCCGTGAAGATCGACCCCTGCCCACCTGCGCAGCCAGTGCCGCTTCCGCAGCCGCTGCGCCCGTCGCCGTTCGAAGCAGTAGCAGTCATGGACATCAAGCCTGCATCAGCTGTATTGCCTTCTGCGTCCTCTGGGTCTTGGCTGGATGGCGCTATCTGTCACCGTGACAGAACCATCCCCATCAGCAGCATCATGGTACAGATCTTCACCTCGTCGTCGTTCACACTCACACTATGAGATGACGGTGCGCCATTTTTTTTCTGGCGGGGGGGGGGGGGGGCTTAAGAGTGCGGTATCGACAGCATCTTCGTCAACCGCACGCCGTACGCTACTCACAGCTACGCGGGAAATGGCACGCCTGAAACACTCCCCCAGTGCTCGCTCTTCCACTACTCACTGCCTTTGATTTTGGCAGTGGGTGAGGGATTGGGAGGGGGGGTGGCAGGGGAGGACGCCACTCATACGCGCCACCAGACGAGGCTAAATATATATGACCTACTCGCCCGCGATTCTGATTGGCCTGTGCGTATTTCGCCCAGAGACTTCAGTGAACTTCAACATTTTTACGGAGGACTGTAATGAGGACATTACATTCACACAGTGAAAGGGCACAATAGGCCCATATTTCATGGTATTTAAGTGGTTTGCGTGGAATATATGCCACTAAATCGCTTCTACTGTTCCGTACTAGCTAATAAATGTACGAGGGTAATCCCAAAAGTAAGGTCTCCTATTTTTTTATAAGTACAGAACTCTGTTTGTGTGGCAGTTGGTCACACTGCTATGAAGAATGCTTCACGCGTTGTGTGTAAGCATGCACGCGCCGCGCTCAGGCGCTCAGTCTTGGCTTGGCAGCCGTTGAGAATGGAGCTTCCGTTTGATGTTACCGCCAAGTGCGAATTGCACACAGTTATTCGGTTTTTGAACGCAATGGGCACTGCGCCGATTGAAATCCATCGCCAATTGACGGAAGTGTATGGTGAGTCGTGCATGGATATCAATAATGTTCGTAAGTGGTGTAGAGAGTTTGCAGCTGGTCGGACCGAAATTCACGACGAACAAAGGAGCAGGAGACAGTCAATTTCTGAGGAGACATTGTTGAAGGTTGAGCAAAGCATGCGTGAAGATCACCCTGGATGATTTCTGCACGTTGGTTCCGGAGGTTTCCGGAAGCACCGCTCACAGAATTTTAACGGAAACATTGAACTACCGGAAGGTGTGCGCAAGATGGGTGCTACGCATGTTGATGCTTCCCGCGCATTTCTTCACCGCCTTGCAGCCGAAGAGGACAACTTTCTGGACTGGTTAAAAGAACATTTGGCTGGAAAGTGATTCAGCTCCGACAACGAGGTGAAAGAAGAGGTTCATAACTTTCTGAACAGCATGGCGGCGAGCTGGTATGACATGGGCATACAAAAACTGCCACAGCGTCTACAAAAATGCATCGACAGAAATGGTGATTATGTCGAAAAATAGCTAAATGTTCAAGCTGTAAACTGATGTAAACCATTGTAGAAATAAACAAGTCTAAGTGCTTATAAATAAACAGAAGACCTTACTTTTGGGATTACCCTCGTATATATTTAATTTCTTTTAATGCTGGCCTTAGTCACTCTACCAATTGTAAAGGAGAATGCACTCGCGTTTCTTCATTTCTTTTCTATACTGCAGTCCGTCCTCCTGACCATCGTTATCATACTATATGAAAGTGGAATTAACAACCAAAACTTCATGAGCGTTTCAGATGACCACCTTCACAGCCAGAGAATAGTATTGTGATATTGGGCTTGACACCACCCTGTCTAACAGGAGATTCAGAGTGGTCACCTTAAGCACAACAGTGGACAGATACCTTTGTGACTTGTACAGGTAGTGGCTTCCTCCCCCCCCTCCCCCCTCCCCAACCCTCTCTCTGTCCGCCTCACCCTTCTCCAACAGTTTCAGGCGGGCTAGGGGGCAATGCAGAAGCCACATTGCGGCCCTGCACAAGAGGAGTAGCGCAGGCATTTAGCTTGCTCCGACACCTTGGTAGAAATGTCGTTAATAACATGGAATTTGATCAGATATTCCGAAGTATATTGATGGAATTTGTTCGTGATAAACTGAAGGACAGAAGAGTCTTGTTTATTTGGACATTTATGGGTTAAATCTCGCTAAGGAATGATTACCATTGAATTAGCTATTTTCATGGTACATAGAGGAGAATGTCAGACATCACATAAGCTTTGTAGGTCGCTAATCGCATTTTTTCTTGGGCGGGTGGTAACAAATGAGAGATCCTTATGTTCCAATCGGTTATAGGAAGATTTCCTTTGTACTAATAATGACTGTCTGGATCAGCCACCGTGTGGGCTTGAATAAAGAATAGATTACAATAGTTAAAAATATATTTCAACCACTTGATAACTTAGTATGTTGATGCCTATTGAACAGCTTACTCATATAAACTTATAGAAATTTCTGCCCTTTTGTAATATATCTACTGAATGGGCTCAGACCACCATGTGTTACTGATATTAACCTAGTCTCATTTCAATTTTGATAGTTGTTAGATCACCTTCCACAGATTCCAAAATTACCACACGGGGTCATGTAGGATAGATTTTATAAATGATCGAATGACTGAAAATTTTGGCACACATAGTTCTACCAGATCAGTTTATGAAGCGGCTATTAGCTGTAATGAACAAAGCGTACAACTGCAGGGTTAGCAACAGGAGCCTTAATAAAAAAATTAACGAAAAATCTGTTCCCGTTTTTATTTGTTCGGTAGTTAACTGAAAATGCTACGCATTTCTCGTTCCATACTGTGTAGAAGTGATGAAGCAAAAGAAAGCCATACGGGCTTCAGTAAAGCCATATGAGTACTCACTATATAAACCTCTTTTAAGGGATATTTATGATAATATTCCAATTTCTCGTAAATTAACTACATGAATTTGTTTACAATGAGTTTGAACGGAATTATGTCCTCCCACGCATACTGTCAAAAGAAGAAGGGACTGCTAGAGTAAATAACGATCCACTCAAATCATAATTCAACTGAATATTGTAAAGTTGGTGAGAATGATCACACTTTGTAATATACCAGAACTGATATAAAGAATTTAGATCGATTCATACCCTTGCACATGAAGAAGGAATTTAAAGTAGATTAGAGCGGCAGTGAAAATTTGGATCAAGGAGGGAGGTGTGCACAATCTGTGCCAAGGTAGCTTCTTAGCTAACACACCTGCCTAGTTAGCAGGAGACCTGGGGTCGATTCTTTGCCTTGGTACAAATTTTCACTCGCCACTTCAGTCTATATAAAATAAACATTATTGTGGAACATTAATACTGCGGATTCCAGATTGTAATATGTCTATGTTCCTCCAAGAACTGATCGATTATCCCATAGCTACTAGTCAATTGTTTTATATTGTACATAATATTTTATGCAATTAGGAAAGCTTATGCTTTGAATGATACGAAGTTCCGCGAAATGACAGGCTTGCGAATTGAGTAGAATTTTACAACTCTGGCCTTTGTAAGGCAAGAGGCGAGCAAAGCAAGTGAATATGCAATTGCAGACAGAGTGTCAATAAGCTTACGTTACATGCGATAAGAGCTGGGTGCCCAAAACAACAATACAGAAGAATGACGTCACAAAGTCGAGGATTCCACCATTGTGTTGATCAGGTAGAATGAAGTAACAAGTCATACACTGGGCATATGACCACTTATTCAGAGTAATGATGCTGTAGAATACTTCCACGATTGCTTCTGAAAGGGAAAGTTAAGGCACCTATCAACCATGTCCGAAGCATCCAGAAAGCTGACCTATTAAGAAATTCAGGCCAATTGAAGTCTTTGTAGCCTTGCAACAGCAACACGTACAAGACAGTTCTTGTATAAATTTAGTGTTATCGAGTGGCTTGATCAACTTGTCTTCAAGCATCCTAGAGGTATGCGGCAGCCGCATCCCGCCTTCCGTTCCTGTGGATGTACTTTACTGCGGTGGGCCTCACTACTGTCGCAGTTGGACGCAGTCAATGTCACACGCTCTGTGCAGGGCCAGTGGATACTTCCTAGGTCGCAGACTTCGATGTCAGCAAGAGCGCCCTGGTAACCCACTGCTCCACGCTGCTAACCAGAGGCAGCGCAGACAATACTGGCCGAGTTGGGCCAAGGTGCCATGTTGTTTCCGGGTGCTGAGCACGCGCCTCAACCGCTGCAGCGGCCGAGAGGAAGCGACGCCGGTAGATGTCAGTACCATACAATGAAGGCTTTCACGACCGGATGTTTCAGCTGCTGAGAATTTTTCCGGGTGGTCTTGCCGAGAGTCAGCAAGACTCAGCACAACCAGCAGCACCTCCGAAAATGTCTAACGTAGCCTTGGACGGAACGTCAGGAATTGAAGAATTCCATGGACCACGGCCATACAACCCGGAAAAATTGTCAGCAGATGTCAGTGCATCCTGGCGAGGCTAGACCCCTGATGCCCATGGCCAGTGATGGCTACCATGAATGAAGACATAATGTATTTTAGACCAATAACTGCCTGCTTCTTAATGTTTTATTAGGGCCTTCAGGTGCAGAGGTCGTCATCTCCCAAAAAGCCAGGGCTCTCCCATACCTGAGGGCTGACGGTCTGGCCTGATCCTGAACTCGACGACCTAATACTGTCATTTAACAGACTGACCAGTTACCTGGTGAGTGCAGCTAACAGAGGATCTGGAAAGAGCTGTTTTATAATAAATGAACTGCAGTGACTTATAAATTCATCCCTTATTGTTAAAAAATATACAAGGTGACAATTATTGAACTATATGAAATGAAACATAAATTAGTTATAAACTATGGGGTGCACACACTTTATCGAACAGGTAAATGTCATTGTAGATGTTAGGATTTAAATTATGACATGTTCGATATGCCTGTCATCATTGGCGATGATTTGGCGCAAACGAATAACGAAATTCTGCATGACCCGCTGAAGTGTCGGAACTGTTTTCAGCTCAGCAGTGGTTTTGCGGTTGTTGTTGTTGTTGTTGTTGGGGTCTTCAGTCTTGAGACTGGTTTGATGCAGCTCTCCATGCTACTCTATCCTGTGCAAGCTGCTTCATCTCCCAGTACCTACTGCAACCTACATCCGCTTAGTGTATTCATCTCTTGGTCTCCCTCTACGATTTTTACCCTCCACGCTGCCCTCCAACACAAAATTGGTGATCCCTTGATGCCTCAGAACATGTGCTACCAAGCGATCCCTTGTTCTTGTCAAGTTGTGCCACAAAATCCTCTTCTCCCCAATCCTATTCAATATCTCCTCATTAGTTACGTGATCTACCCATCTAATCTTCAGCATTCTTCTGTAGCACCACATTTCGAAAGCTTCTATTCTCTTCTTGTCCGAACTATTTATCGTCCACGTTTCACTTCCATACATGGCTACACTCCATACAAATACTTTCAGAAACGACTTCCTAACACTTAAATCCATACTCGATGTTAACAAATTCCTCTTCTTCAGAAATGCTTTCCTTGCCATTGCCAGTCTACATTTTAAATCCTCTCTACTTCGACCATCATCTGTTATTTTGCTCCCCAAATAGCAAAACTCCTTTACTACTTTAAGTGTCCCGTTTCCTAATCTAATTGCCTCAGCATCACCTGACTTAATTCGACTACATTCCATTATCCTCGTTTTGGTTTTGTTGATGTTCATCTTAAATCCTCGCTTCAAGACACTGTCCATTCCGATCAACTGCTCTTCCAAATACAGTGCTGTCTCTGACAGAATTACAATGTCATCGGCAAACCTTAAAGTTTGTATTTATTCTCTATGGGTTTTAATACCTACTCCGAATTTTTCTTTTATTTCCTTTACTGCTTGCTCAATATACAGATTGAATAACATCGGGGAGAGGCTACAACCCTATCTCACTCCCTTCCCAACCACTGCATC
Organism: Schistocerca americana; assembly: GCF_021461395.2. NCBI lineage: Eukaryota > Metazoa > Arthropoda > Insecta > Orthoptera > Acrididae > Schistocerca > Schistocerca americana. The sequence continues at coordinate 630,519,608 of NC_060130.1, forward strand.
CCTTTCATACCCCTCGACTCTTATAACTGCCATCTGGTTTCTGTACAAATTGCGCCGGCCGGAGTGGCCGAGCGGTTCTAGGCGCTACAGTCTAGAACCGCGCGACCGCTACGGTCGCAGGTTCGAATCCTGCCTCGGGCATGGATGTGTGTGATGTCCTTCGGTTAGTTAAGTTTAAGTAGTTCTAAGTTCTAGGGGACTGATGACCTTAGAAGTTAAGTCCCATAGTGCTCAGAGCCATTTGAACCATTTTGTAAAAATTGTAAATAGCCTTTCGCTCCCTGTATTTTACCCCTGCCACCTTTAGAATTTGAAAGAGAGTATTCCAGTCAACATTGTCAAAAGCTTTCTCTAAGTCCACAAATGCTAGGAACGTAGGTTTCCTATTCTTAATCTTTCCTCAAAGGTAAGTCGTAAGGTCAGTATTGTCTCACGTGTTTCAATATTTCTACGGAATCCAAACTGATCCTCCCCGCTTTTACCAGTTTTTCCATTCGTCTGTAAAAAAATTGGCGTTAATATTTTGCAGCTGCGACTTATTACACTGATAGTTCGGTAATTTTCACATCTGTCAACACCTGCTTTTTTTGGGATTGGAATTATTATATTCTTCTTTAAGTCTGAGGGTATTTCGCCTGTCTCATACATCTTGGTCACCAGATGGTAGAGTTTTGTCAGGACTGGCTCTCCCAAGGTTGTCAGTAGTTCTAATGGAATGTTGTGTACTCCTGGGGCCTTGTTCCGATTCAGGTCTGTCAGTGCTCTGTCAAACTCTTCACGCAGTATCGTATCTCCCATTTCATCTTCATCTACATCCTCTTCCATTTCCATAATAGTGTCCTCAAGTATATCACCCTTGTATAGACCCTCTACATACTCCTCCTCCCACCTTTCTGTTTTCACTTCTTTGCTTAGAACTGGGTTTCCATCTGAGCTCTTGATATTCATAGAAGTGGTTCTCTTTTCTGCAAAGGTCTCTTTAATTTTCCGGTAGGCAGTATCTATCTTACCCCTAGTGAGATAAGCCTCTACATCCTTACATTTGTCTTCTAGCCATGCCTGCATAGACATTTTGCACTTCCTGTAGATCTCATTTTTGAGACGTTTGTATTCATTTTTGCATGCTTCATTTATTGCCTTTTTATATTTTCTCCTTTCATCAATTAAATTCAATATTTCTTCTGTTAAACCAAGGATTTCTACTAGCCCTCGTATTTTTACCCACTTGATCCTCTGCTGCCTTCACTACTTCATCCCTCAAAACTACCCATTCTTCTTCTACTGTATTTATTTCCCCCATTCCTGTCAATTTTTCCTTTATACTCTCCCTGAAACTCTCTACAACCTCTGGTTCTTTCAGTTTATCCAGGTCCCGTCTCCTTAAATTCTCACCTTTTTGCATTTTCTTCAGTTGTAATCTACAGTTCGTAACCAATAGATTGTGGCCAGAGTCCACATGTTCCCCTGGAAATGTCTTACAATTTGAAACCTGGTCCCTAAATGTCTGTCTTACCATTATATAATCTATCTGAAACCTGTCAGTATCTCCAGGCTTCTTCCATGTATACAACCTTCTTTTATGATTCTTGAACCAAGTGTTAGCTATGATTAAGTTATGCTCTGTGCAAAATTCTACCTGGCGGCTTCCTCTTTCATTTCTTACCCCCAATCCATATTCACCTACTACGTTTCCTTCTCTTCCTTTTCCTACTATCGAATTCCAGTCACCCATGACTATTAAATTTTTGTCTCCCTTCACTACCTGAATAATTTCTTTTATCTCATCATACATTTCATCAATTTCTTCAGCATCTGCAGAGTAGTTGGCATATAAACTTGTACTACTGTAGTAGGTATGGGCTTCGTGTCTATCTTGGCCACAATAATGCATACACTATGCTGTTTGTAGTAGTTTACCCGCACTCCTATTTTTTTTATCCATTATCAAAACCTACTCCTGCATTACCCCTATTTGATTTTGTATTTATAACCCTGTATTCACCTGATCAAAAGTCTTGTTCCTCCTGCCCCGAATTTCACTAATTCCCACTACATCTAACTTTAACCTATCCATTTCCCTTTTTAAATTTTCTAACCTAGGTTTTGGGGTTATGGCCCCACAAAAATGAGTTTCAAGTGTTCAGATCCGGAGAATATGGTGGCCAATCGAGGACTATGCCAATGGCCTCTGGGTACCCCAGAGCTAGATGGTTCAAATGGCTCTGAGCACTATGGGACTCAACTGCTGAGGTCATTAGTCCCCTAGAACTTAGAACTAGTTAAACCTAACTAACCTAAGGACATCACAAACATCCATGCCCGAGGCAGGATTCGAACCTGCGACCGTAGCGGTCTTGCGGTTCCAGACTGCAGCGCCTTTAACCGCACGGCCACGTCGGCCGGCCCAGAGCTAGAGTGCAGTCCCCAAAGCGCTCCTTCAGGACATCAAACACTCTCCTGCTTCGATGGGGTCAAGCTCCGTCTTGTATGAACAACATCTTGTCGAAATCAGGGTCGCTTTTGGGTTTGAAATCATCTTCCAAAACTTTCACATACCATTCGGTAGTCACCATGCCATCAGCGAATATCGCACCGATTATTCCATGACTGGAAGTTGCACACCACACAGTCACCTGTTGAGGATGAAGAGATCTCTCGATCGTGAAATGCGTGTTGTCAGTCCCCCAAATGCACCAAATTTAGCTTACTGACGTACCCATCCAGATGAAACAGAGCTTCGTCGCTAAACCAAACCATGCACGTGTGTACTAATTCCCATCATCCCTTGCGACCAACCGTAACGTTTGAACGTCCTAACGCAAACCGTTCAGAAGTTACAACAATTTTATTTCATAAAGTTCAATAATTGTCACACTGTAGCTGAAAATGACTGCAGAAATGTGACATTCCACCTTCGTAGGTAGTATAATTTGATAGTTTAAGAACCATGAGAGTGAAACAGACTCTTATTTTAGTGATAAAATCATGAGGCTTAATAGTTATTATTTTTCTTGCGGACAAGAAAAGTGTAAATCTCAGGAATCAGCAAACGCGTGAAGTTTAATCAGTGTTTAGGAAACGTACCGAATTATGACAAATTATAAGTGAATACATATCGTGACGCAGAATCAGAAAAGTGGACGAAAATGGAAAAACAAAAGCTCGGCCATTAACAATTTGTAGAAAACTTTGGAGGCATCGATTTTAAGTTGTTAGACTTAGAATTTTGTAGCGATGAAAAACCTAAACGTCAATTAACTGTGAAGAAGTTATGTGCACGTGAGACAAGTTTTCCTTTTTGAACCCCAATCCTAATGTGGCCAAATAGGTTCACAGGTTGTTACCTAAGTCTCTTTTGGGAGAAAAGAGAAAAACCATTATGATAATTACATAATAAGTATTTTTAAAGGGCTGAAGTAGTTCATTTGATGACTGGTTAGAAGATGAGTCAATATTTAATTTGTGTACCATTTTCCAAGAAGTGACCAAATGGTTTACGATTTGTTCGTTCATTTCAGCCGAATTAAAATATATATAATTTTCATATCTGCATAATTTTCATGAGTGACCGGAATGGTTCAAAAGCTGTGCATTTAATTATTTGATTTCTTAATTCAAAAAAATGGTTCAAATGGCTCTGAGCACTATGGGACTTAACATCTTAGGTCATCAGTCCCCTAGAACTTTGAACTACTTAAACCTAACTATCCTAAAGACAGCACACACATCCATGCCCGAGGCAGGATTCGAATCTGCGACCGTAGCAGTCCCGCCGTTCCGGACTGCAGCACCTTGAACCGCAAGACCACCGCGGCCGGCCATTTCTTAATTGTCTGATGGCGAAGTCAAAGTTCCAGTGTAAAAATTTTGTGCCATATGAAGCAACCAAAGGTTTGCATACACAATTTGATGGATTTAAGAATAAATTTTCGTGCGATAGTAATGAAATGTAGTAGAAAATTAATTTGATTCCGCCTTTGGGAAGTTTATAAACTTCAGCTGATGAATATTCAGTGACAATATAGGAAATATTAAAAATTTGTTCAAGGTATAATTTTTTATTTTTTCTAATTCATTCAAAATTGATTGCTAATTGAATTAAATTATTATCTTTTAATACAATGGAGGTGTGGTGTAATGTAGCAACTACATTATGTAGTAATGTGGAAATGCATCCACCTCTATTTTTCCCCTTAATTACATTGTTTAATAATAGTAATAACTAAAGACTTCACCAAAATTTGAAAAGAAGAATTACGCACCAGCTCTGCAACAACGTGAAGTAAAGTATTTACTTTTTACTCCAATTAAAGTAAGAGGGAGATCCTGAAATGCCACTAGGCAAGACGATGACTGAACGGTACATGTAGAAGGCGTTGAGTTGCTTGGAATGGGAAGGAAGAGTGAAGTTGGCGAATGGTATATGGGCGTGGCGTTTGCGCGGGAACACAGAGAATGTCTCGATTGTTCTAGAAGCATCTTCGCATAGGCAGACCTTTGCTTTAGCTTAAAAGTACGCGGAATGGCTATGCCGAAGGGGAGTCTCAGTAATAGTCTGCAATGCAATAGATCGATATCACACCAGAACATAAAGTGGTCCCATGGGCTCTTAACCTTTTAAGTGGATCTAAAGATGGTAATAGGAACAATAACTAATGGGTCAGAGTCGTCTGTTTCAGTTCACATGTTTTCATTCATTTTCAAAAACGGCTACATCTCTTGTGACTCGCGAGCACAGAAGTATATGTGTAGTGGAGGGACGCCAGCTAAAGTGTTGGCGCGCTAGAACCAGTAAGTCGCTACTGGGCTGCCTAAGAGGCAAGTCACGTAGATGTACGCTCGGCATAAATGTTCATTTCTGATTTGGTATAGTACTATCACAATTCGAGCCCTGTTCTATGCAACCTAAACAGCATCTGAGTAGCGTCAGCTTAACCAGCAAATATTACACGCAGTAACTTGTAGAGTAGGAAGTGATTTTGAATGTGTGTGCAAGTATCATTTCCAACTGTACCGATTATTAGAACGAAGGGAGAATCGCGTTCTCAAGTCATTATGCTGTCTCAAGTTATTTCGGTGCAGGTATTGCGAGAGATATCATGGTCGTGTCTTCAGGTTTAATCACGCAAATGGCCGTCCTTTATTACGTTTATTATGCGCAGATGAGCAAGAGTATAGTTTACAATCGTTATTGAAAGACCTGCATGGCAGTGTAAAATTGATTAACGTAAGTGAAATGTTCCTCATTTTATATTATTTTTCCGTGTTGTACCTGTGTTAAACTATTAAGTCCTTGAGATAGATTTCTGGAGTCCTACAAATGCCTAACGCGAGTGAGGTTGACTTTGTAGTGAGTTACTCGTTAAAGAGAGTCTCATATTTACCATGACCGATGGAAGTTCATCCAAGGAAGGATATTCACCTGATCCCGCTGTCTTTCGTGTGCTCTCCTCTTAAATAGGTGCCAAACACAGCTCTACCTTTGAGCGCGTATGACCCCCAGTTGTTTTTTGCGCCCTAAAGCAAAACCAAACAGCTCTAACTATCAATCACTCACTATTATAACTACTGTTGATTTGCGGACAGTGTGTCTCTCAATTACATCTGAAGGTTTATTGCAGTTTGGTTTTATTTATTCCTGGCTTCCTTCCCAGCCAACCACAATCTACGCTTTGTACATACGAGACTGTATTATTAGGGCTATGTTTGAGTACATTTTCAACAAGGTGGTGAAGTATTGGGGTTTGTGGCGCTCGTGGCATTTCACTAACGTGACGGGCCCGTTGGCATGCTGCCCGTCCTGCTAAATGAAGAGAGTGGCACTTGTGCACCCAAATAACTGGTCGCTGGCATCCGACCGATAATATTAAAAAACATTTGAGTTCGGTTTTGAAATTCAGATTAGCATTTTACCAGTTACCGAGATAGTCAGGTGAGTTTGATTAATGAGTGACAATGTGTTGTGTGTGTGTGTGTGTGTGTGCGTGTGAGAGAGAGAGAGAGAGAGAGAGAGAGAGAGAGAGAGAGAGAGAGAGAGAGAGAGCAGGTAACATTATGACATCTAATTTGACGGTCCACATTCGTGTTTTAGACGCCAAGTGTTCGTCAAAGTTTACGATGCACCAGTAGTATCAATGAAGTGAGCCATATGAGTTCTGTACTGTTGTAGAACATTAATACACACAATGTAGACGTGGAAATAACATTTTGACACTTAATTTGTATGGCCACTACGCCTTGCATCAAGTGGGGAGTAAAGATTAAACCACAGTTGCTGCTAAGTGTACGTTACTCTGTATGTTACACCATTAATGAGCATAAAATGAGCCACATAAGTTTTGTACTGACATACAGAACAAATATTTACGTATTTTAATAAATAATACACACAATTTTTGGTTTCTTTAAAGCGCTGTTTTTGCCTTTGACGCACAGATTGAATTTTAATTCAGTCAGAGATCGAACTTTCCTCTGCGTCGAACCTTGTCCAAAAACGTTACTACTCCTGAGACTCGCAGTAATAGAATAAGTTTTTCACCTGCTGACTGCAGTTGCTTACTGTATAATCTGTCTTGGAAATTACCAGTGAGTGTGCGAGACGTGGAAATAACTTCGTAGCCCTTAATTTGATGGTCTACTGTGTCTTGCACCACATGGGGTTCAAGTGTGGGTCTGCACACGTGCATACGTCAACTCTTCTCCTTTTGTCTCTCCTCGCCGTCCAGTCTGTCTGTTCATCTGCTACCAGGCGGGTGGCATCACAAGTACATATGCTATGTGCCACAGGCCTCGTAGTTACACTACTCTTAGAAGTCAACCCGAATGCTTAATGAGATACTCTACAACGAGATTCTCGTACCTCTTTTCACGGATGAAATGTTAGTTCTTATTTATATAAATGTGATTCCGAATACGCTGCAATGTTTTTTGGGCCTGTCAGTCTCCTGAACGCAGACTATAAAATACTGACAAATACAATAAACAGCTTCATAAAAGAATTGAAAACTTAGGACATCGTTAAAAGGCTTGTATATGTTAACTATCAAAACCATTCCATTACATACGCAGATTATGCCATTGTGGAAGTCAACACTAATGAGGGACTTGGAATATTAAAACTAATAACTGAATATTTCGCTAAAGGCATCGGAGGCAGAATAAACGCCTAGAAACGAAAATTAATGTTTCTCGTTCTCTACATACATCATTTGCAACTTTCTTGGCTATGATTCTGAAGCCTAATAAAATACAAATGTCAAAAGCCAACTCAGAAAATAGACTTAACGTCTTATGATCAGCGCCTAAAGGTTCTTGTACACAAGCGTTTGATAGGTTTCAAAGAACGAAATTCGCTGATGATTATACATTGATGTGCAAAAAACACTATTACGAACCGCTTAATAGCTTATGTGACCGTATTTGGAGCGAAATATATCACTGATTCCACCGATTCTGCGTATCAAGGATCCGACAGTTTGTTGGTAGGTTTGTGGAGGTGTGTGGCATTAGATGTGTATGCACAGGTCATGTCGTTCGCGTAAATAACGGACCGCTGATATGCGCATGTGATGGCGCCCGATAGCGACCAAGATGGGTTCCGTAGGATTTACATGAGGCGAATTTGGTCGCGGGGACATCAACGTGAGTTCATTATGATGCTCTTCTAAACAATGTAGCACGGTTCTGACTCCAAGACACAGACAGTTATACTGCTGAAACATGACATCGCTGGCAGGGAAGACAGCAAGCGCGAAGGGATGCAGGTGGATCGTAGCTGTCAGCGTGTCTTCGATGAGTACCACAAGTCCCATGCGAGCGCAGGAGTATGTTTCCCATAGCATAATACTGCTCCCACAAGCCTGCGTCAGTGGCGCGCTGCACGTTTCGAGCCGAAGATCACCTCGATGATGGCGTTTGTGGAGGCGACCATCGACCTGGTGTAGCAAAAATGTGATTCACTCGGAGAGCCTATACGTTTCCAATGATCGACGGTCGAATCCCATACAAACATGTAGGGGTGATCTGCACCACGGTAGAATTATCCGAATGATACAGATATCGGTAGATGGGACGTACATGTACAGATAAAAAAATGATTACAGGTTCAAAAAAATTGGATGATTTATTCAAAAGAAAGAGCTACACAAATTAAGCAAGTCAATAACGTTGGTCCACCTCTAGCTCTTATGCAAGCAGTTATTCGGTTTGTCATTGAGTGATATAGTTGTTGGATGTTGTAATGGTTCTTTTTATTTACATGACCACTGCGGTACTCCAACCCCAGTTCTCGATACCAGTAATATCGTACTACTTTTCTGCGAAGTAACAGACATATTTTTGTGACAATATTCACATTTGGTTTTATTAATGTATAGGTACTCCGTTGTATCGATATATTACAGTGATATGGTTCTTGTGTGTAGTCATTTCTGTGAGACTGTCATAATCTTTGACTTACTTGTGACCGTTTTGGCACGTATGCGCACAGAGCAGTCTTTGTTTCACTTTGCAAAAGTTAAGTTGTTATATCGCTTTGTAAAAGAACAGTCAAGTCTTGCGTTTGGTTAAAGTGGAAATTAAATATATGAAGATTGATACAAAACTGTTTTCTTGATGATGTAACAATTAAGAAGAAGTATATATGAATTTACAAGAAGTTTAATAAAAATGTGGATCGTGAACACCAAGTCAAAAATTCTTTCTACCATACCATTGTTCTGATCTGGGATTGTTTGATCATTAAGAATTTCCTGAAAAACGCATTTGTTAGGTCTTCAAATATTGCTAAAATACAGATCTGGACCTTCTAGCAGTCAAAGTGGAATCACCCTAGAATCAACAAGATGAGCCATAACAACTTCGCCGAAATCTACATTGGAATCCATTCAAGATAAGTGCCAAAATTAATGACTTTTTTACAGTGACTTCATTATTTCCATTCTGACGATACCATCCACAGTCAATAACTTTGTTGTTGCCCGATAAAGCGAACATATGCTGCGTGAGCAACATTATTAATCTGATTTCTAACCTAATTTGCAAGTGGTGGTATTGTTGAAATGTCCGCCTAAGGAATATCGTGCCAAACTAGCCCAAATGGCGCTTTATGGCGTCAAAATCCGGCGATGATTGCAGGATCCTGCCCGTTCTCAACTGAGGAACGATCCGGCGAACCTACCGGCCAAGGAATAGTCTGGCAAGCACGACCACGAGAAGTAGAAACTCACGCTGTGTGCAGACAGGCATTATTTTTCTGAAATGTAAACACTCTAGACCGTCACTCACGTTTGTAGGGCCGAAGGCATTATTTTGCTGAAATGTGAGTGCACCAGACCATTACTCTCAGTAGTTGGACTGTACGACAGGCGACAGTCGTGTTGGTATCCCACTGCTGTCTGGGGCGTCTCCAGACACGTCTTCAGCCTAGAATCTCGTTGACTGGAGTACAACTGTCTTCAGTGACCAATCCCTCGTCGAACTGAGCCCTGATGAACAGCTACGACGTGTTTCGAGACGCCCCATACATCAGTGGCATATCAACCTGACTGTCGCCGTCTATATGGTACGACAGCCGAGAGTGATGGTCTGAGGTGCCACTTCATTTCATAGCAGGAACCCTTTGGCTGTCATCCACGGAATCCTTACTGCAAAACGGTACACAAACGATATTCTACGCCCTGTTTTGTTACCCTCCGTGACAAGCCATCCTGGGCGTACATTTCAGCAAGATAATTCCCGCCCGCATACGGCGAGATTTTCTACTGCTTGTCTTCGTGCTCGCCAAATCCTACCTGGTCTAGCAATATCGTCGATTCTGTCCTCAATTGAGAACGTTAGTAGCATTATGGGCAGAGCCCTCCAACCAGCTCGAGATTTTGACGTTCTAAAGCGTCAGCTGGACATAATTTAACATGATACTCCTCAGGAGGACATCTAACAACTCTATCAATTAATGTCAAGCCGAATAACTGCTTGCATAAGGGTCAGAGGAGGACAAACGTTTTATAGACTTTCTCAATTTGTGGAGCTCATTCCCTTGAATAAATCATCCAGTTTTTATGAAATTTTAATCATTTGTTTGTATGTACATGTGCATTACATCTACCGATTTCCGTCTCATTCGAATTATTCCTTCATTGTGTGTCGCCTTTTTTTCCTTAGAGTATATCTAGTTTAACATACACTGATGAGCCAAAACATTATGGCCACTGTCCACCGCAACGTTGGGTGCTGACGTGTGGCTGGTCGAATGTTTTCGTGCTACTGTCGTGAGAATGTATAGAAAGTGACAGAAGGGCAGTGAAACTATCACTAAGCGCTAAATTGTCGGACGCCCTCAACTCTTCACAGAATGTGGGCTGCGGAGGCTTGTGTGCTCAGTAAAATAGGATAGATGGTGATCTGTGGCATCTCTGCCGAAAGATCACAGTGCTGGTGCACGCACAATTGTTTCGGAGCACAATGTTCATCGTACATGGTTGAACATGGAGCAATAAATAGCAACCATGTGTCCCATCCGCAGTGAAAACTCATCCCTTATGCACAAAAAAAAAGTGTTACCTGGCTTACAGGAAATTATGTCTACTGCAGTCTAACGACGAAACAATGTACCACGCAAGATTTCATCAAATACCATGCGAAAGAACACCATAATATTGAAAAACACATGATCTATAAAATATTATTGAACAGTTTCTTTTTAAGGAGTCGATTCCTATGAATTAATAATTTTTACAAGTGGCAATGTTTTAGTTTGTTTTTGAAGTACAGAGAATGCGATAAGAAGTTTTATACTGCCAGGAAATTTCCAATCAACACAAACTCCGATGCAGAGTGAAAATTCATTGTGAATAATTTATGCTTAGTTTAAAAATAGAATACCATACATTAGAACTAGAAATCATAATTAACTGGAGACTGGAGAATTTTGAATAACGTTATTATGTTTTTCTTGTCATATTTTTAATTTGAATCCCATTTCTCAGTTGCTGAATGGTGCCGGAAAACATCTGAAACATCCTTGCGAATACGTAGATGCTTGTTTCGTTTCAGTTCTGACGTTATCACAATTTCTCTATTAAACATTCTCAAGTTCTGTAAGAATTCAATGTCAATATCATCTGTGAAACAACATCAATATGTAGCAACATTAATATGTCGAAATATTGGATGTTGTCAGTAAAACCATCAATTTTAGTGACAATCAAAACCGTTCTGCTACCTCTGAAGCTGTCTGTCATTGTAGGTGCCAACAATTATTTATGTCAACAAATGCCGATGTACCTGTGGAAATTTAGAGAGGAGAAATCAGTTGATGTTCGGCACGTAAAGGCCTGAGTTTGAAATGTGATTCACAACATCTTAACATACATGAAATCGTATGGACTGTATTTTAGCGGCATTTCATGTGTTCCAACACCATATTCACTCAATGTAACGATCACATTGCTCTGGTTCTTGCCTTGAGTTATTTCATAAGAAAGTTGCTAATACAATAAATTGGAATACGTCACAATTAATACTAAAGTGGATTTTAACACAGTGACTGCCACTAGTTTATTGATGGATGTTCCACCACCAGTTCAGACCGGGCACACAGTGACAGGCGTCAGGATCCGCTGCGCCCGCCACCGGTCATACAGCAGTCAAAGTTTTGAATAGTTTTAGGATTAAATAAGGTATGCTATCAAGCTTAAACCACAAAGGCAAATAATCTTTAGGACACTTACGGATAATGGCAGTTTTACTGGTTACTGATCGACTGCAAGCGGTACCTCACACATTGCTGTCAACGTTCTGCACACTATAACCTAACAGACGGAATTCTTATTAACTCAAAAACTAGACTTCTGTAATAGAGACATAACTTTGGACGTATGTCTTCAACTCTGTGAACGTTTAGGCTGTTAATGGATTCTGTCTCCTACAATAAGTCACTTCATGCTCAGTAAGCAATCGTTCGTAAACTCTGTATCATAGTATTACACTTGAAAACTGGTATTGTATTCTAAAAGATTGGAAATAACTTTCATCCTTGAATCAGACAAAATAAGTCTATCCTATTGAGGCAACAAGATTTTCGTACTCACAGACGTTTCCTTTTTTAAATAAATGAAATGCCAAAACATCTGCCTTTGGTTGTCAAATGCAGATTACTACTGAGCAGGCAATTTCTGGGTAGCGCTCCGGTCCCTTTGGCGGCTTCAATTCCATTAACAGTCATGTACAGATTCATAAAGAAGCGATACGCCTGATATTACTTCGACGGAGCAAAAGGTTTAATTAACGGCTGAGAGAGTATGGTTTCTACAGGAATGGGCTGCCAGCTTCAACGGCTGAGACGCCGGGGACAGGAACAATGCGCATAAGCCAATGCCGCCGCCTATCCGCACGAACGCTGGGGCGAGCAGGACGCTACGCAGTTCACCACCACTACGGAAACACTACACAGTGCACGGGTGAAAAACGCTTGAAAATTAAGTTTAGCTGGTACTTTCCTCCCATTTTCTTTGGTATTCTATACTTCGCGTCTTTCAGTATTCAGTACTACGCCAGTTCGTTATAGGATTACAAGCACCGTCTAGCTTGACTCGCGCAGGCTCGAGGAAAGTTACATAAACCTACAAACTGCTCTATAAAATACACTCAAAAGTCTAGTAAATGATAGTGTAATGTAATAAGATAACCAAACTTATGAGGGAAAACAGGTTTGCTGACATACACTCCTTACACGGAAGAGTCAAAGAAACTGATACACCTGCCTAACATCGTGTAGGGTCCCCACGAGCACGCAGAAGTGCCGCAACACGACGTGGAATTCACTCGATTAACGTCTGTAGCACTGCTGGAGGCAACTGACACCATTAATCCTGCAAGGCTGCCCATAAATCCGTAAGAGTACTAGGGGGTGGAGATCTTTTCTGAACAGCACGTTGCAAGGCATCACAGATATACTCAGCCATGTTCATGTCTGGGGAGTTTGGTGGCCAGCGGAAGTGTTTAAACTCAAAAGAGTGCTCCTGGAGCCACTCTGTAGCAATTCAGGACGTGTGGGGTGTCGCATTGTCCTGCTGGAATTGCCCAAGATCGTCGTAATGCACAATGGAAATGAATGGATGCAGGTTATTAGACAGAATGCTTACGTGTCACCTGTCAGAGTTGTATCTAGACGTATCAGGCGTCCCATATCACCCCAACTGCACACGCCCCACACCATTACAAAGCCACCACCAGCTTAAAATGTCCCCTACTGACATGCAGGAACCATTGATTCATCAGGTTGTCTCCATACCCCTCCACACCCATCCGCTCGATACAATTTGAAACGAGACTAGTACCATGCAATATGTTTCCAATCATCAACAGTCCAATGTCAGGGTTGACGAGCCCAGGTGAGCCGTAAAGCTTTGTGTCGTGCAGTCATTAAGGGTACACGAGTGAGCCATCGTCTCCGAAAGCGCGTATCGATGATTTTTCGTTCAATGGTCCACACGCTGATACTTGTTGATGGCCCAGCATTGAAATCTGCAACAATTTGCGGAAGAGCTGCACTTCTGTCATGCTGAACGAATCTCTTCAGTCTTCTCTGGTCCCGTTCTTGCAGTATCTTTTTCCGGCCGCAGCGATGTCGGAGATCTGATGTTTTACCGGATTCCTGATATTCACGATATACTCGTGAAATGGTCGTAGGGGAAAATCACCTCTCCATCGCTCCCTCGGAGATGTTGTGGCCCCTCGCTCGTGCGCCAACTATAACACCACGTTATTGATAACATGCCATTGTAATAGCAGTAACCGATCTAACAACTGCGCTAGACACTTTTGTCTTATACAGGGTGGTCCATTGATCGTGACCGGGCCAAATATCTCACGAATTAAGCATCAAACGAAAAATTGCAAAGAACGAAACTTGTCTAGCTTCATGGGGGAATCCAGATGGCGCTATGGTTGGCCCGCTAGATGGCACTGCCATAGGTCAAACGAATGTCAACTGCGTTTTTTTAAAAATAGGAACCCCCATTTTTTATTACATATTCGTGTAGTACGTAAAGAAATATGAATGTTTTAGTTGGACCACTTTTGTCGCTTTGTGACAGATGGCGCTGTAATAGTCACAAACATATCGCTCACAATTATGCACGAACAGTTGGTAACAGGTAGGTTTTTTCAATTAAAGTACAGAACATAGGTACGTTTGAACATTTTATTTCGGTTGTTCCAATGTGATACATGTACCTTTGTGAACTTATCATTTCTGAGAACGCATGCTGTTACAGTGTGATTACCTGTAAATACCCCATTAATGCAATAAATGCTCAAAAAGATGTCCTTCAACCTCAATGCATCTGGCAATATGTGTAACGACATTCCGCTCAACAGCGAGTAGTTCGCCTTCCGTAATGTTCGCACATCCACTGACAATGCGCTGACGCATGTTGTCAGGCGTTGTCGGTGGATCACGATAGCAAATTTCCTTCAACTTTCCCCACAGAAAGAAATCCGGGGACGTCAGATCCGGTGAACGTGTGGGCCATGGTGAATGGTGCTTCGTTGCTAAATAGAACGCGTGCAAAAATCTATCATCGTCCCGTAATTTCTCTTGTGCCCAGTGGCAGAACTGTACACGACGTTCAAAGTCGTCGCCATGCAATTCCTGCTGCATAGAAATATGCTAGGGTGCAATCGATGTTGATGTAGCATTCTCAACACCGACATTTTTGAGATTCCCGATTCTCACGCAGTTTGTCTGCTACTGATGTGCGGATTAGTCGCGACAGCAGCTAAAACACCTAGTTGGGCATCATCATTTGTTGCAGGTCGTGGTTGACGTTTCACATGTGGCTGAATACTTCCTGTTTCTTTAAATAACGTAACTATCAGGCGAACGATCCTGGCACTCTGATGATGTCGTCTAGCATACCGAGCAGCATACATAGCAGACGCTCGTTCGGCATTTTAATCACAATAGTCATACATCAACACGATATCGACCTTTTCCGCAATTTTTTTTCCTTTATTGTATTTCAGTTCCCCACCGGAGCGGGCTGGCAGCAGCGTATGCGCTGCTCTTCAGCCGAAAGACATAGAACGAACAATAGAAGACATTTAAAATTATACGAAGGAGGAAACATGGTGAACATAGATATAAAAAAGAGGGAACATCATGGAAGACAATAGACGAAAAAAGGGCGACTGTAAAATGGAGATAAAAACTGTAAAAAAGTAGCGCACACAAAAAACCACACACTGGGACAATTAAAAGAACACAAGGCATAGTATCACCGGAGCATAAAAGTATCGACGAATGGTGTAGCACATAACAAACACTGACAGTGACACTAAATACAAGGCCAGCACACAGTTAAAATCACACCTCTCGACACACAGGAGAAACAGCACCAAACACAACACTGACATGGCACACTCACGATGATCAAAACAAAGGATCTGCCAGGTGCAAGGAGATAAGGGAGACTGGAAGAAGGGAGGGAGGGAGGGGGGGAGATGGGCGGCACGCCAAAGAGGGCCAGGTAGGGAGGGATGTGGGAAGGAAAGAGGCAAGGATGGGGTGCAGTGTCTCAGTGGGGGAAGGAGGAAAATCCACTCTGCGAGAAGGAGGGGAGAGGGAAATGAGGGCCCTGGGGAGGGGAGGAGAACAAGGCCAGGTTATAGTTGGAAGGAAGGGTAGATGTCACAGTGAAGTTCATCATCCGGGAGGGGGAGGCGCTGGAAATTGCCCTGATGAAGGAGATGGAGGGTGCGGAGGTGGAGAGAGGGAGGGATACAGCGATAGAGGCGCGGCAATGGGTGGGGGGTGGAGAGGATGGAGGAAACCAGAGGGTGGGGGGGATCAAGCCTACAGAAAATGTAAAGGATGCAGAGATGTTGGAGGGACAGGAGGAGGTGGGGGAAGGGATGAGTTCATACAGAAGCCCTGTGGGAGAAGGAAGGCGGATATGGAAGGCAAGGCGGAACGCATGGCGTTTGAGGATTTAGAGGGCCTTGTAAAAGCGAGTGGGTGTGGAGATCCAGGCAATGTTAGCATAACAGAGGATAGGACGGATGAGGGATTTGCAGGTGTGGAGGATGGTAGAAGGATGCAATCCCCATGTCTGGCCAGACAGGAGTTTCAGAAGGCAGCGGCAGGAGTGGGCTTTCTGCTGGATGGTCTGGAGGTGAGGGGTCCAGATGAGGTGAGGGTCGAGGGTGGGCCAAGGTATCTCAGGGTGGGGGTGAGTTGGATGGGACAACCATAAAGGGTGAGGTAGAAATCATGGAGACGAAAGGAGCGGGTAGTGCGGCCTATGATGATTGCCTGGGTTTTTGGAGGGGTTGAGATGGAGGAACCACTGGTTACACCAAGTGGTGAAATGGTTAGGGTGGGTTTGGAGGGTATGTTGGGAACATTGAAAGGTAGGATAGAGAGCCAAGAAGGCGGTGTCATCAGCATACTGGAGAAGGTGGATAGGTGGGGGTGGCTTGGGCATATCAGCCGTATACAAGAGATAAAGGAGAGGGGAGAGGACAGAGCCCTGGGGGATGCCAGCAGTGGGACAAAAGATGCGGGAGTTGTGTTGTGGAGGGTGACATAGGAAGGACAGTGCGAGAGGAAGGAAGCGACCAGACAGACAAAATTGATAGGCAGGGTGTAGGTTTGGAGTTTAAAGAGGAGACTGGGATGCCATACACGGTCATAGGCATTTAGGAGGTCAAGGGAAACAAAAATGGTGAGCGACGGGAGTTGAGCTGGAGGGACAGAAGGTGAACGAGGTTAAGGAGTTGGTCTTCAGTGGAAAATGAGGGTCAGAAGCCACACTGGGTAAGGGGGAGGAGATGGTGTTGAGTAAGGTGCTGATGGATACGGTGGGAAAGGATGGATTAGAAGACCTTACTGAAGACAGAAGTGAGGAAGATGGGATGATAGGAAGAGGGGGTTTGTTGGGTTTGAGGAATGAGAGGACGTAGGAGGTCTTCCACTGGTCAGGGTAGAAGCCAGTAGAGAGGATGACATTATAGAGATGGGCGAGGAAAGAATAGGGGCTTTCTCAAAGGTGGCGGTAGGTGACACAGTCGTGGCCAGGGGCCGTGTTGCGTTTGGACTGGAGGATAAGTTAATGTCTTGTGCTGTGATGGGAGTGTTTATGTCACAGGGGGCAACTGTCCCAACTACTGGAGACTAGGAGCAAATGGAGTGACTGAGGTATTGGCACGTTCCATGATGGTGGGGAAAAGAGAATAATCAAAATGGGGATCATCTGGGATGGAGAAGACCTCGGAAAGGTGGGAAGCAAAGTGGTTGGCCTTACTGAGGTTGTCAGGAAGGGGGCGATCGTTATGGAGAAGGGGGTAGTGGGAAGAGGAAAGGGAACCAGTAAGGCATTGAAAGGCGGACCAGTACTTGGAGGAGTTGATAGGGAGGGTGGCATTGTGTCGTGTGCAGGTCTGGCGCCAGTCTCGGCGTTTCGTTGCTGTAATAATGTTCCGTATCTGTCGCTGTATTTTCCAGTGGTATTGGAGTGTACCCCTGTCACGAGTGCACAGGAAGAAGCGATAGATGCGTTGGGATTCACAGAGGAGGACAGCCTGTGGAGGGAGAGTGGGACGGTGGGGGTGGATGGTTTTAGTAGGAACATGGGCCTCCACGGCGTCAGTGATTACCTTCTGAAAGAAGGATGAGGTGTGGATGTCAGGGTGGCGATAGGTAAGGGGGTGGCTTTCGACCTGGGTGGTGATGGATTCCTGGTAGGCATCCCAGTTGGCACAGTGGTAGTCATGGATGACCTTGGAAGGGGGTGCAGGGTGGGGAGCTGGAGGGGGGCAGTGAGCAGACATTATGGTGAGAAGGACAGGGAGGTGATCGCTACCTGTGGGGTCAAGGATGGCGATGGCGATACACCCAAGGAGGTTGGCAGAGGCAGTGACAACATCTGCGGTGGTATCACTTTCGGTTCGGGTGTGCTAGGGAAGGGGAACAAGTACACCTTGGATCGTGGACAGGAACAGATGCCACCGCTGAAGGGCGGCAGGAGTGCGGCTATGGATATTGAGGTCGGCGGCACTCACATACGTGGATAAGACGCGGTCAATGTGCGAGATGAAGTCATAAGGAAGAGAAGCTGTGAAGCGGACATAGATGGTGGCACAGGTAATGGTGAGGGAGGGGAAGAAGACGCTGAGGATAAGGTGTTCAGTGGGGTCATTGAGGAGAGGCTGTGGCCAGACGGGGATATGCTTAAGGTGGCCAATTGCAGCTCCACCCTGCGCATGAGGACCGGCAGTGTCAGTGCGGTGGAGGATATAGGGAGAGGTACAGATAGAATGGTGGGGCTGGAGAAAGGTTTTGTTCAAGAGGAAGGTGACAACCTGGTGGTGGGAGAGGGTGTGCATGAGTAGGTATTTGTTGGAGCAGAAGGAGCGAATGTTCTGGAAGAGGATGCGATACTCGTGCTGCGCCATGACGGGAAGAGAGGGGGGGAAGAGAGGGAAGGGAAGAGGCTTAAACTAGGGTCTCGAGGCAGGTGAAGGTGAAGTGGGCTTGGTTGTGGCAGTAAGTGGCAAAGGTGTTCAGGTGGAAAACTGAGCGAGTGGCAAGGGTGATTTGTTTGAAGGTGTGGGGGCCCTGAAAAGTGTGAATGTTTTGGAGTACAACTGTAAGGAACTGGATGATGTCCTTGGCCATGGGGGGTGGATGGAGGGAATTATTGGGGTGGACAGGGGGATCAATGGGACAGACAGGGACTGTAAGCTCAGGGGTGGCTGGAGGGGGTTTGGCTTTACACTTGTGGGAGTAAGTGGAATGGAGGTGTTACAGGAAGGAGGAGCAGAGAGTTTGGGGCAGATCTTAAGAAAGTGGGAGGCCTTGCAATGGGGACAAGTGGGAGGGGGTGTTAGCAGTTGGTGGTCAGGTGGTCATTGTACATCAGGCACTGCTGGCAGCAGTAGGATTGGGAAGGGGATTTTGAGGATTCAACAGGATGGCGACGGTGGTAAATCATGGCAACCTAGGTGAGGAGATGGTCAATGGAGGGGGTGGACACAGAGAAGACCAACATGAGGTAGGTGGGACCAGAGTCATTGTGGATACTGCGGGCAGAGCGGATTTCTAGGTATGGGTGATCACCGGGCAGAGCTTGGTGATCACAGCAGTGTAGGTGGGGGGGGGGGGGTGACGGGGAGGCTGGGGCTGACGAGGAGTGGAAGAGGAAAGGAAGGGTGTCAGAGATGCACGGGGGCCAAACATAACATGTGGGAGTTTACGGAGGAGGTCCGTGTGAAAGGAGGGAGACAGGGACTCGATAAGGACTGAGTCCTTGCGACAAATGAGTTGGGAGATGGGAGCACCAGGTAAATACTTTCGTATCTGCATGGTGAGGGTACGGGCATCGATGAACTTAGGATCGGGATTTGACAGGACAAAGGTGTCATGGGTAGGGGCTGGGGTACAGGTGGCTGAAGGAGGGGTGGTGTCCATGGAGACGACAGGAGGAGGGGGAAGTGGTGGGAGCAGAATCGGTAATGACGCGCTTTTGGGTTTTTTTGGAGACTGGAGGCTAGGAGGAGGGGAGAGGGATGGGGAGGAGAGGGAGGTGGAAGGTGGCAGATCTCTGTGGCGTAGTGGAGGTGCCGGGAGACGCAGCCGGTTCGGTGGTGGCGACGGTGGCTCGGCGGGACGTGAAGCGTGCGGTGGATGCAGACGGTGAAGTGATGGGGTGGGTGAGAGAGGGGAAGCCGACCACCTGTGGGATGGCAGCAGAGGCGGGAACGCAGGCGTATGGGAGGGCGGGGATAGTAGTGGGAGCTGTTGAGGGTGTGGAGGCTGGAGGAAGGGTGTAGAGGTGTGGGTATACAGCAGGGGAGGAGATAGGGGAATGGGTAAGTGGGAGAAGGGGAGGTGAGGTGTAAGGAGGGAGGCCAGGGGCGGCACTCCAGGAAGTGACTGTGGAAGAGGTGGAGGGGGAGATGTAGATGACAGTGGAGGTGGATGCGCTCATGGTGGACGAACGGCGATGGATAGACGGACAGCAGGCGGCGGCGACGGCGACGGACGGTCGGTAGGCAGGCAGGCAGGCAGGCGGACGGACGGGCAGACAGACAGCAAAATTTGAAATGCTTATTTCTATTGTCAGTAATCCATTGTATTCCACGATGGCATAAAAACTAATGATGTCATATAGGTTCGAATAAGTCGAGGTGTTTCAGCCGTGTGGTTGCCGAGGTTGCCGGATTTAACTACTATGGACTACTTGTGCGGATCGTAAGCATAGTTTAATTATGAAACTCCTATACAGACAGAGGAAGATCTGCTGCCATGAGTTCTGGCCGCTGTACTAGAAACTGGAAACACACCAGGACGGATAGAATGTGTGTACCAGAACATGCTTCGTAGGTCCAATGTAACAACACTTCTGCGCGTTACATGGAGCCGCTGTTGTAACATGTCAGTACTGTCCTGTACGTACAGTACACTGGGACTTTTTTTTGTTTTGCAATAGTGCGAACACGTAATGTTCAAGTATTAATACAAATAAATATGATTAAGTGATAAATGGATGTTTAGTTATGTTTCCTTTCGACTTGTTACCCAATAACTGTAATACGTCACGCCTAATTCAATTCCTCAAGCAAATGTGGATGAGTTAACTATCTGAATTGAAACCGTTGTAGAACGGAAACGGTACGTTTCCGGATATGGGCTCCTATTCAAAATATTATGTATTTATTTCCCTCTGCGAGTCCTCAAAGTGTATGACCGGAATTTCCGAACACTCTGTGTAACATTGGATTTGATTATGGTGCGTAAAAATCAGAAACTGTATTCTCAACGATTACACTACCGACGCATTTAGTCTCATATTTCGAGAGCAGACTAATAAAGTAATGTTGAAACTTTGACTGTTATTTTCTCGGAAACTTTTGAATGTTGGCACCAAAACCAAAATAAAACAAAACACTCCGTCTCCAGGCCACGAGTGGCCTACCGGGACCCACCGACCGACGTGTCATCCTCAGCTGAGGATGCGGATAGGATGGGCGTGGGGTCAGCACACCGCTCTCCCGGCTGTTATGAAAAACCAAAATAGGTGTCCCTTAATTTTCACCTTTCTTTCACCTTCCGAAATTTCGTCTGTTTCAGAGAGTGACGGATGGAGGGTTCCCCTTGTATGACACAGCTAACCTTTTTGACAGCTCACAACAGACTGAGAAGGCTAATTCTGTAAAATTATTTTTCAGACATGTCCATCAACGCAATAACTAAAGAATTGCGTGAATCAGTCTAATACAACACGTGGAATAAAAAAACTCCCGTTACATTGAGAACACATTTTTTATATCAATTTACAAATTTCTGGGCTAACGATTGGAGAACAAAGTAGCATGAAACGTAAGATGAACGTGGCAGTGGATTACAAAAATTACAGCTTATTTTATGTATTTTATGGTAATTAATTTACTTTTATTATATTAAAAAGTTTATATATTTTATCGTTATTAAAATTGCACACGTCTCTGAGACGTTAAAAGTGAGGGAGAGGGCAAGCTATATTTTGGAGGAAGACAAAACAATTAAAATCGCTCAAAACACGAAAGGCTTCTGGACCTGATGGTATACCAGTTCCATTTTACACAGAGTACGCGAAGGAACTTGCCCCCCTTCTTGCAGCGGTGTACCGTAGGTCTCTAGAAGAGCGTAGCGTTCCAAAAGATTGGAAAAAGGCTCAGGTGTCCCCATTTTCAAGAAGGGACGTCGAACAGATGCGCAGAACTATAGACCTATATCTCTAACGTCGATCAGTTGTAGAATTTTGGAACACGTATTATGTTCGAGTACAACGAATTTTCTGGAGACTAGAAATCTACTCTGTAGGAATCAGCATGGGTTTCGAAAAAGACGATCGTGTGAAACCCAGCTCGCGCTATTCGTCCACAAGACTCAGAGGGCTATAGACACGGGTTCTCAGGTAGATGGCGTGTTTCTTGACTTCCGCAAGACGTTTGATACATTTCCCCACAGTCGTGTAATGAAGAAAGTAAGAGCATATGGACTATCAGACCAATTGTGTGATTGGATTGAAGAGCTCCTAGATAACAGAACTCAGCTTTTTCTCAATGGAGAGAAGTCTTCCGACGTAAGAGTGATTTCAGGTGTGCCGCAGCGGAGTGTCGAAGGACCGTTGCTATTCACAATATACATAAATGATCTAGTGGATAGCCGGCCGGGGTGGCCGAGCGGTTCTAGGCGCTACAGTCTGGAACCGCGCGACCGCTACGATCGCAGGTTCGAATCCTGCCTCGGGCATGGATGTGTGTGATGTCCTTAGGTTAGTTGGGTTTAAGTGGTTCTAGGTTCTAGGGGACTGATGACCTTAGCAGTTTAGTCCCATAGTGCTCAGAGCCATTTGAACCATTTGAACCATTTTTTTTATCTAGTCGATAACATCGGAAGTTCACTGAGTTTTTTTTTGCGATGATGCTGTAGCATATCGAGAAGTTGTAACAATGGAAAATTGTACTGAAATGCAGGAGGATCTGCAATGTACGAGGTGCATTCAAGTTCTAAGGCCTCCAATTTTTTTTCTCCAGGCTGGAAAGAGATAGAAACATGCGCATTGTTTTAAAATGAGGCCGCGTTCATTGTCAATACGTCCCAGATATGGCAGCACTGTACGGCAGATGGAATTTTACCGCCAGCAGCGAGAATGAGAACTGTTTTAAATACTTAAAATGGTGACGTTTTCCTTACTTGAACAGCGTACAATCATTCGTTTTCTGAATTTGCGTGGTGTGAAACCAATTGAAATTCATTGACAGTTGAAGGAGACATGTGGTGATGGGGTTATGGATGTGTCTAAAGTGCGTTCGTGAGTGCGACAGTTTAATGAAGGCAGAACATCGTGTGACAATAAACCGAAACAACCTCGGGCTCGCACAAGCTGGTCTGATGACATGATCGAGAAAGTGGAGAGAATTGTTTTGGGGGATCGCCGAATGTCTGTTGAACAGATCTCCTCCAGAGTTGGCATTTCTGTGGGTTCTGTGCACACAATCCTGCATGACGACCCGAAAATGCGAAAAGTGTCATCCAGGTGGGTGCCACGAATGCTGACGGACGACAACATGGCTGCCCGTGTAGCATGTTGCCAAGCAATGTTGACGCGCAACGACAGCATGAATGGGACTTTCTTTTCGTCGGTTCTGACAATGGATGAGACATGGATGCCATTTTTCAATCCAGAAACAAAGCGCCATTCAGCTCAATGGAAGCATGCAGATTCACCGCCACCAAAAAAATTTCGGGTAACCGCCAGTGCTGAAAAAATGATGGTGTCCATGTTCTGGGATAGCGAGGGCGCAATGCTTACCCATTGCGTTCCAAAGGGCACTACGGTAACAGGTGCATCCTACGAAAATGTTTTGAAGAACAAATTCCTTCCTGCACTGCAACAAAAACGTCCGGGAAGGGCTGCGCGTGTGCTGTTTCACCAAGACAACGCACCCGCACATCGAGCTAACGTTACGCAACAGTTTCTTCGTGATAACAACTTTGAAGTGATTCCTCATGCTCGCTACTCACCTGACCTGGCTCCTAGTGACTTTTGGCTTTTTCCAACAATGAAAGATACTCTCCGTGGCCGCACATTCACCAGCCGTGCTGCTATTGCCTCAGCGATTTTCCAGTGGTCCAAACAGACTCCTAAAGAAGCCTTCGCCGCTGTCATGGAATCATGGCGTCAGCGTTGTGAAAAATGTGTACGTCTGCAGGGCGATTACGTCGAGAAGTAATGCCAGTTTCATCGATTTCGGGTGAGTACTTAATCAGAAAAAAAAATCGGAGGCCTTAGAATTTTAAAGCACCTCATATTGACGCATGGTGCAGGGAATGGTAATTGAATCTCAATGTAGACAAGTGTAATGTGCTGCGAATAGATAGAAAGAAAGATCACTTATCATTTAGCTACAATATAGCAGGTCAGTAACTGGAAGCAGTTAATTCCATAAAATATCTGGGAGTAGGCATTAGGAGTGATTTAAAATGGAATGACCATATAAAATTAATCGTCAGTAAAGCATATGCCAGATTGAAATTCATTGGAAGACTCCTAAGGAAATGTAATCCAAAAACAAAGGAAGTAGGTTACAGTACACTGGTTCGCCCACTGCTTGAATACTGCTCACTGGTGTGGGATCCGTACCAGATAGGGTTGATAGAAGAGAGAGAGAAGATCCAACGGAGAGCAGCACCCTTCGTCACAGGATCATTTAGTAATCGCGAAAGCGTTACAGAGATGATAGATGAACTCCAGTGGAAGACTCTGCAAGAGAGACGCTCAGTAGCTCGGTACGGGATTTTGCTGAAGTTTCGAGAACATACCTTCACCGAGGAGTCAAGCAGTATATTGCTCCCTCCTACGTATATCTCTCGAAGAGACCATGAAGATAAAATCAAAGAGATTAGAGCCCACACAGAGGCATACCGACAATCTTTATTTCCACGAACAATAGTAGACTGGAATAGAAGGGAGAACCGATAGAGGTACTCAAGGTACCCTCCGCCACACACCGTCGGGTGGCTTGCGGAGTATGGATGTAGATATAGATGTAGACGGGGGAGGGGGAGGGAGCACGTGATGAGGATAGCGACAAAAACAGTGGCCTGTGAACCCCTCTGGAACGAAAGCCTCGACCCGCCCCCGCACAGCAGAAACAGTCAGTGTGTGCAAGAAAAATAAAGACAAGTTCTTCTGCCATCATATCATACTGGACGTCTGTTGGCGTCACTGTTACGATGCAAAAACGAAAGAAACCCTATTTAATGGAAAGACTCAGATTTCCGCCCAAAAGACTGGGCAAAGGCACAGACCTCTACCGGTGAGGTGACGCCATCTGTCTTGGGACTGTTGAGAAGTTATCCTTCCCGATTATTTAAGAAAGAGACACACCATTTCGGCGTAGTATTACACAGTATTCTTACCATTCTGAGGACTGAGATCAAGCAGTAGAGCGAAGTGAGATTATGAAATGTGAATGAATCCTGTAAGACAAAGTTCAAATTAATATTGTACAAGGAACTATGGTTGTTTGTTCTCGGTTACGAGACCTTACCATATCCACCATATTAGCAACAAGCGAAATGACGCAACGATCGAGGTAGAAGACTCGCGTTGGTGAACACGACAGTTCTACTCAGGGTCCATTCATTCAGAATTAGTTTTTCAAGGTTTTACTGTTTCGTTGAAGTAAAATGTTGGGGTGCTTCCTTCAGGGTGGTGCTTTGAAACTTCAGGGTGGTGCTTTGAAACTTCCGGCACAGCAGACGTCCTTCCCAAACCAGAGCTTTCGTTCCGCCTTTAATGACCTCGTCGTCGACGGAAAATTATACCCTATCCTTTCTTCTTCCTTCGCCTTATTCGCCGGATCTGTCACCCAAATGCTTTTTTCCCTTTCGGAAATTCATGAACAACCACCAGAGCAACATTTCGCCAGTGACAACAACGTGGTTGTTGCGGTGAAAAACGAGATCGCGAGCTAGAATGAGGACGTATATTATCATGGCGTACGAGAGGTTGTACATAAAAGAAAGTGTGAACTGCCAGGGATCTTACTTGGATGTACACTTTTTCTCCCCTAATGTACCAACTGTGTGAACACATTAAGGAAACTGTGCAACCCAGAAAACGGAGGGAAGCATATTATTTTTGGAAAGGTACTTAAGAAGAGGAAAGGTACTTAAGAAGAGGCAGTTACAGTATCAATAATGTTAGCCAAATTCTAACTAACTGCAATTAAGTAGCAAGTCCAGTTTCAAGGTTAGACCATCACACCCTGTTGCAATTACTGAAACACTAACGCAGTTCACGATATCCGTGCGTTTTTGTTGCAGATCAACCACCTTCTGGCTTTCTAGAGCCTCTTTCAACAGCTTTTTAGTCGATCTGATATATATTTTGGGTTGAGGGTGAAAAGTGTAACGTTTAATTACGTAAGATCACTATATTTTCGTTTTTCATTAAAAGTGCGCTACATATTCCCGACACACAGTCCGTTGGAACAGCGAACAACACAATAAGAAAAATGTGTCTTAGTCTATAATCGCAATTTGCTATTTTGTCCACGAGCTACCACTTTCGGTACGTAGTACCTTCCTCAGACCATCCACTAGCATACGGTCGTCACGCATGCTTCCCTAGTAGGAGTGTCAGGTAGTCAGTCTCTTCCCTTCAACAATGTCAACGCGAAAAGCAAGCCATGCTCATATTCCCTATCGTTAAGTCCTGACCATTACAAATTTAAATCAAGGGTGGTGCCTCGAAACATCAGCTATCCAGTATATACATAACTTACAAAGCAGAAAATGTGGTTGTTAGATCTACGATAGGCCCTTAGAGTTTCACATCCAGACTTCTCTGAAGATCCTGTGATTTTTCTACATATCATCCCGCCCCTTCACGCCTCCCCACTCCATCTTCCATAACGTATAACTCTCCCCTCGTCTCCAAACACCACCTCTAACCGCCGCCTTTTCCGTTTCTCCTCCCCAGCCCTTCCCTGTCTTCCACAACAAAACTATTGCAGTTCAGTTACTAATTTAACCCTAAGAATACTCATGTTGTTGCCAGGAGATAGACTCAGTGAAAAATAGTTTTTTCATTAACTTTTCTGTTATTTTTCAAGGACAGTTTTACTTAAGGGCCTGTAACTGATCAAGTATTTGATTTGGAAATTGACGTTCCATAGCTATACTTAGTTTTTGTTTTATTTATTCAACTTTCTCTCTTTGTGACTGATTTCGAGACTGTAGCCCCATTATCAAGCAAAACCCTAGCACTATCCTTTTACTGGATAAATATTCTCGAAGGTTCCAACTGGTTTTCTTATGGTGACGTCCAGCTTAACGAAATACAGTCAAATAAAATTGCAGACGATACTGATAATTTTTGTATCCTCCAAGGACGAAAAGGTGACGCCCTACAAAACCATCCTGCACCCTTTAGTGCCACGCTCAGTTGTTTCTCTAATTTCAAACAAGTGCCGTTACGATATCATCACAAACTCAAGTTCCTTGAGATGTAATTGGGAATAAAGCCAGATCCTCAGCTTCACTTAAGTAGCTACATCATGAGGATGATAACGATGCTGTAACTGATCTTTGAATTGTATTATCTCTTCAATATAAATCTTTGACTGTATTAAAGACGTTACCGCGTGAATGATTTCTTATATGTTAATCTACACTGCGCAACACAATTATAGGATTAATTTTTCTAAACCTCATAATTGTCTCCCATTACGACACAGAAGTTTGAAATTTGGCTCAAAGGTGCCTACAATATTCCTCTGTAACCGTGCAAAAGCGTGGTGCGGTGAGATGTCACCCTCAGGCACAACGTCACTTTAAACAGCAAGGTGTCGACACATGCGAAAAAATACCAGAGCTCGGAAGTACATGTGTATGGTGGGTGAATGTCATTCATTATATCATCCCCTGAGGCCTTCTCGTGTCTGTTCTGAGCAGAGGTGTGTCTGAAATGTTTTCCTCGGCCACCCATAAGAAAACCGCATGATTTTAACTCTGGGCAGCGCGGTTCTGACCTTCTTGGCAGAGGCGTCTAGAGAACGGATGAAATGTGGATACGAGGGGGTGTGACGCTCTTCCCATCGCGTGACACGTTCGTGACGGTGACTGGCAGAATTTTTGTGACATTTGGTTCCAAAGCGACGTCGTTAACCCTACTTATACATCACATGAACTTCTGAGCTGTCGGCTTTTTTTGGCATATATGGACGCTTTGCTCTTTCAAGAGTGTTCGAGTCCGAGGTGACGTCTCAGGGTGCCGCACTTTTGCACCAGTACAAATGAATGTTGTTGTCACCTTTGAGTCAAATGTCAAACTTCTACATCGCAATGGGAGACAATTACATTGTTTCGAGAAAGTGATTCTTTACTTGGGTTGCGCAGTGCGTATTACACACGCCACAACATGTAGCTGTCACATCAGTGATCTATTATTGAGCACTGTTTATTTTATGCTCGGTAGATTCTACATTAGCTCTCCGATTCTCTTTTCGACAGAATTTGGCAATTCCTGTGTTATGCTTACATTGACCTTTCAGTTCGGGGTCGCAGTTTCGGTCTTTAATAAGGCTCAAAAAATGGCTCTGAGCACTATGGGACTTAACTACTGAGGTCATCAGTCCCCTAGAACTTAGAACTACGTAAACCTAACCAACCTAAGGACATCACACACAGCCATGCCCGAGGCAGGATTCGAACCTGCGATCGTAGCGGTCGCGCGGTTTAATAAGTCCCATTTGAAAGTGTTGTGTTAACTGTTATGACAGGAAGAACACTAGCTGCTTATGACTCACCATGTGCATGAGGAGGGCGATAGGAAATTAGCGCCCGGGAAGTCCAGAGATCAGCCTTCTATGGGGTGTATCTATTACACTTCACGAAACGGACATTGTCGACATTCAAGAAGTATTCAAAACAAACCATTAACTTGCACCATGAATGTTCCCGAGTAAAGTCAAGCGCTGGCACGACGGGAAAGAACTTTAGAGCAGAGAGGGCTGTGAGACGACGTCAGCCAATAGTACGCTGACCGACTGGCGTGCAGCCGAATGCGAAACAGTCCGTTTTGGAGCTTATCGTCAAACTGGCTATCCTTTAAGGCGTGGCTGCAGATAATGCGACAATATGTTTTATGGGCACGGAGAAAATAAATATCCAGAGGCTGAATTTGTCCAGTGGTTCTAGGTGGTATGAACTGCAATGTCACTTATTTTTCAGGAGGTATAGTTCGCTCTAAAGGAGTATGATTTTTATACTCAAACCAGGAATCAAGCAAAAGCAAGTTATTTTGGCCAGCTGTTGGCCAAAAGCAGTGTCCATACCATACTTGCCGTTCTTTTACTCCCATTTTCCTACTCTTGCTTGCTGTGATGTAATATTCCCTGCTATCCTCGCAAGGTCACGCACACGAGAAACAATCGTAGGAGCAGAGCACCTCCAACTTCTCGCAGCATTAACTGTTGGAATACTTGTATACGAAAGCGTTACAGCACTGATGTTAGTTGACCTCGATACAACTCTGTCGATATTTCTAATTTCCAGGTTTCATTTCATATGCATTTCCTTTTCAAATTCTAACTCATCGGAGTTGAAAACAAATTCCTTACTAAACGGTGGGATACGAGTGTGTATCTGAACTACAAATTTTGGACCGATCCCACGCTTTGCTGTACGTCGTACAGTTGACGCACTGTTTGAAATTTCGTTATCTTACGTCTCCTATTCTGTAGCACTATTGGAGGTTGTGCAACCATCCACTGCTTCCCTTCATATCACTGTAATGTATGTCTCACCCAGTTTGATGTGCATAACGTAGTCGATCACCGTCACGCATATCATTGTATCTAGCGTCCTTGAAACGTACAGACACCAGTTTCTGGAACAAATGCGCCTTGTCTTCCCTTGAATATCCGTAATTTTTGTTATTCACTACACGGTAATATTGCCGCGGACTTTTTTTTTTTTTTTTGCTATGCCGCGGATGACCTCCCATGTACGTAATTATGGTTAGTACCAGCTCCTTGCCCTTTACTACGCTTCGCTGTAGACGGGATTTGTGGTTCCCTGTCCGACAAGGATGATGAACTAAATGGCTCTACACCTATTTTACTATCACTTTCACTAGTTAAGGACGTATCGTCATCATTGTACCTCTCATGTACATTGTGCTCACAATCGAGCGTATACGACACCGCACATTCCAATGATTCATCTTGCGGAAACGCTAATATTTCCTCTTCCCCTTCTTCCTCGTCTGCGGAATTTCTCGGGGTCCTTTCCTACGAAATGTCAACTCCGACAAATGTTGTAGATATAATGTAGCGTTTGGTCTGCTCTGTATCAACAGCAGTAGCACTGTAGCACTGTTGTCAGTTGCTCGTCGACTAAGCTGTTCAGTTACGCTCCGTACCCTCGTGCTGTGCTCACCATTGTATACGTCTAGTCCCGACCCCTGTTACCAATAGCAGCCAATATTGTGGTTGCATGGTAGACAATATGTGGTCTGTCGAATGCCGTAAACATCATTGGCCGTTTTGCGACCCCACACTCAATGGTTTCCTTGTTAGACTGCACGAAGAATGGACTTTTAATTGCTATCAGTAAGAGTGTGTGGAGTAATGTACAAATGTTTACACAAGTGCTACCGCATTGGTAGTTCAATATAGAGATTTATATTACAAGTTGTTGACGGAATGTGATTAATGGCAGACAGTGACTTACTATTACTACGGGAACTAATCAATAAATATTTTAGCTATGCTGGAAACAAAGGTTTAGTCTTATAGTGTCTTATTTTTATCAGTGTCCTCAGTATTCCCATTACTTTTATTTGTTGTACG
This sequence comes from Schistocerca americana, assembly GCF_021461395.2. Taxonomy (NCBI): domain Eukaryota; kingdom Metazoa; phylum Arthropoda; class Insecta; order Orthoptera; family Acrididae; genus Schistocerca; species Schistocerca americana. Next base: position 630,550,019 of record NC_060130.1, read on the forward strand.
TACTTGATCTACTTTCCCAAAGTTTAAGGTTTCGATAAAATGTTTCTCGAATTTCTGATACAATGGAGGCGGAATTTGACTCCATTCTTTCAGAATCACAGCAAATAAATGTCGTTTGCTCGATTTTAAGACGAATTAACAACGCTATAGGTCATCGAAAGGAAGACCCACTAGTTGCAAGCAGGATGTGACGACTGAGTTGTACAGAACGGTTTCAGTTTCGCTCCTACCTATCAGTTAATTTTATTGGTCTAATATAACTTGTGTGAGCCTAGCGCTTCTGAAGATTCCACGTCGCAACAACGTCGTTGAAAGTCGATAAGGCTGTATGCTAATCCTGTGAAGTGCCTCAGTGTGGGTGTGGGTCGCAGAATCACGCCCTATTCAACAGCATACACAAATATGCAGGAAATTTAGAGTCACTAGCAGACTTGTAAAGTCTTTAAGGACAATCAGTGGCTTGTAGTCTGCAGGGTAAACGGCTTCGATGAGGTAATACAATGATTTAGTCCATATATAAATTCCATTTAATGGAACCTGCTTTCCACTAAGAAACATGAAACATGGGTGACACAAAGCAGTAGACTAACGAGCAAAAAAAAAAAAAAAAAAAAAAAAAAAAAAAAAAAAAAAAAAAAAAAAAAAAAAAAAAAAAAAAAAAGAGGTGAAATTTGTCAAAGATAACGGTAATATCAAGAGCAGCATCTCGTAGCAGAAAATAATACAAGGACCAAGAAGTGTTACTAGAGAAGCACAAAGCATTTGAAAGTAGGCTGAGACACCTCGGAATACAATTAAAACCATGTTGCACATAATGGGGACAGCAGAAATGTTAAATTATCACAATTTTCAAATGAGGGAAAGAAGACATTACTCATATTATTGAGACATTCAAAAAATTTAATGATAATTTATTGCCTATATATCTAAAGGGAATCAGAACTCTTACATCACATCAGTTACACTATTTCTAAAGAGTCTTTGAAACTTGTGATGGAACAACTGGAGTCTAACGGAAAGGAAACAGAAACAATAACTAAGTCATTGCAGTTTGGGATTTGAATGGTTATGATCAGAAGTCAAATTGTGTAATAAGGTTCTGCGCAATCAACATTCGAAAAGATAGGGTGATAAAATAGAAGCTTAATGACTCTGCTCAAAAAGATCTTGTGGTATACAGGGAAGTCACAACTACAGGAAACTGTAGCAAAATGCAGGAACATCTGCAGAGGAGTGATGCTGATGGAGGGATTGTCATGTCATTACCAATATACAACATTTACTCTTTGACCATAAACAAATATAAAGCCCTATAATTGTTTAAGTACATAATCAGTGGTTGTTCGCATTAAACCACATTAAATTGCTATGAAATACGAGGGTGAGTCAAATGAAAACCTTAAATTTGTAATAACAAGTCAAAATTTCGCGCCGTTATCCTTTATGTTGGTAAGCGTGCTACAAACAGCGTGCAGGATGGTCTGTAGGTGGCAGCATAGCGCAGATGCACACATACCGTCGCAGTATCAGTATAAAGATGGCCGCCCCAACTGCAACTTGCACCAGGGAAGAACAGCGTTCTGTTATTCGGTTCTTGCTTAGTGAAGGTGTGAAACCTATTGAAATTCATCGACGAATGAAGGTTCAGTACGGTGATGCATGTCTGTCACAGCAGCAAGTCTACGAATGGAGTAGGAAGTTCGCAAATGGTGTGACTTCAGTGGAAGATGCTCCTCGTCTAGGTCAGGCACAACGAGTTGTGACTCCACAGAACATTGCAGCAGTTGAAGCCATAGTGAAGGAAAACCGCCGAGTGGCACTGAATGACATTGCACCATGTTTACAGATTAGTCATGGGTCAGCACATCACATTGTGCATGATGTGCTCCAGTTTCACAAAGTGTCTGCAAGATGGGTGCAACGGCAGTTGACTACTGAAATGAGAGAACGACGTGTTGATGCTTGTGAAGAACTTCTTCGGTGCTTTGAACGAGAGGGTGATGGCTTCCTTGCAATAATCGTTACTGGGAACGAAACCTGGATTCACCTCCACCAACCGGAAACGAAGAGAGCGAGCAAGGAATGGCGCCATTCCTCATCACCAAAACCAAAGAAGTTTCGAACAGAACCATCAGCAGGGAAGGTTATGCTGACTCTCTTTTGGGACGAAAATGGTGTAATTTTGGAGCATTACATGCCTAGGGGGATCACTGTCACCAGTGAATCATACACAGATCTCCTAAAAAATCATCTGCGGCCTGCAATCAAATCAAAGCGACGTGGACTGCTGTCAGCAGGTGTCCTTTTGCAACATGACAATGCTAGGTCCCACACTGCCCGTACAACAGTTGCAACAATCACAGACCTGCATTTTGAGTGTCTTCCTCATCCACCATACCCACCAGACTTTGTCTCAAGTGATTTCCATATGTTTGGACCACTCAGTGACGCAATGGGAGGGAAGAAGTTCCGTTCTGATGAAGAGGCACGCCACGCGGTGCATGAGTGGTTGCGCGGACTACCAAAAGAATTTTTTCTAAAGGAATTTATGCACTTTGTAAGCGCTGGAGGACTTGCATTGAGCGTGGGGGAGATTATGTTGAAAAGTGATACAGCTTTGTACCACTTCTGCACAATAAATAATATTTAAAAAAATATTTAAAGTGTTCAGCTGGCCAGAGTGGCCGAGCGGTTCTAGGCGCTACAGTCTGGAATCGCGCTACCGCTACGGTCGCAGGTTCGAATCCTGCCTCGGGCATGGATGTGTGTGATGTCCTTAGGTTGGTTAGGTTTAAGTAGTTCTAAGTTCTGACTGATGATCTCAGCAGTTAAGTTCCATAGTGCTCAGAGCCATTTGAACCATTTTAAGGTTTTCATTTGACTCACTCTCGTATACCTGTACGCGTAGGTGACGTAATGTTTAGTTCGCGTTTGTGTTAGCTTTTGGTTGTATAATGCACCGTATCACTCGATCACCTTCGCCAGTAATCACGTCATACGTGTGTCTAGCGAAACATTGACGCGAATACAAATGAAAAGATATTCGTAACAGAACTAGCGTCACGCCCTACACCAGCCGTAGAAAAAGTGGCACTAATAGAATTCCGCTACTTCGTAGGCCGCTACTACGGCACCTCTTTTGCTATTAAATTTTTCAGAAATATGCATTCGCGATTCAGTTAGAACGTATGCTAAATGCTTATGGGTGCGCAGCGCTGCGAGTTTATGCGGAGGCATGTGGCGGGGCTGGGAACAGCGGCCACAATTAAAACCTGGTGCGCGCTACGCGTGATTTAACAATGCACTTCCGCCAAATTCTGTTTAAAACGAGAACTACATCCGCCGCCTTGGCCCAAATAAAAATGCGGCGACTCGCATGCTCTGACGAACTGTTTGTAGGATAATATTGTCTTGCATGTGTTGTATTAATGATACAAATCAGAAGTACAGAAGATTTATCTGTCAGACAAAGCACAGAGTTGGGTACGAAACGAACAAAGGGACTGAGACTGTACAATAAATGGAGAACAAAGGTTACCGTGGCCAAATAAAACAGTACTGTGAGTGCGAACTGCATTATGGTCAGCCACTGGGCTAGTAATCCTCTATCCGACATAGAAAATTCCGCAATTTGCATCACGCATTGTTCAGCGAATAATATTAGACGCAGTTTCGTGAAAGCTACGCCAACGTTGCCATTCCTCAGAGGGAAAAACTGTACATGGATATAAAGCAGACAGCGAGTAAAAATTAGGGAAAAGTACTATAATTAAGCCCACCAGTTCTCTTACAACATAGTTGAAATTCATGCAATACATAAGATTTGTGCGTTTCAAATTAACTACCAAAGTCCCCTTTCATATACAAGGCGAAGCATGTGCGATGTAATAAATATAAACATAACAGTACTCGGACGGCGTTTTATTAACGAACATAAGTAAGAAAGGTTTACCGCTACGTCGACGACGACGGTCGTTAAGGCGGTAGCATTATAGTACACACGGGGCAAGTAAAGAAAATGGCTCTGAGCACGATGCGACTTAACTTCTGAGGCCATCAGTCGCCTAGAACGTAGAACTAATTAAAACTAACTAACCTAAGTACATCACACACATCCATTCCCGAGGCAGGATTCAAACCTGCGACCGTAGCGGTCGCTCGGCTTCAGACTGTAGCGCCTAGAACCGCACGGCCACTCAGGCCGGCGCAAGTAAAGACGATAGCATTGTAATTTCCCTGTACTTATTTAGTTATACTTAACAGAAATGGTATTTGCATTCATTATATCAGTAAAGCTTTTGTCATGCTGTACAAACCGCTTTGGCAGTTGCTTTCCATATACTATTAACAATAGAAAACTTTACGTAGGCTGATCAGGTGACGACCACATCGTGAGACTTGCGTGAAAAGTGCTGTACTGATATACAATGTGTGACTTAGCACGGAACGCAGCATGGTTATGAACCGTAGGTAGACTACCAGCATTCTGAGTACGATCATCAAGTTTCCGTCAAATCTCTATATGGAATTCACTCATTTTCTGACGAGGAAAATATGATATTAATAAGATTTATAGTAATTAAAGTAAAGAATATACGATATTACACTAATTCCAGTGTTATTCTGTTGAGTAATTATATGAGAAAAAGAAGAAAGGCAAGTGCAAAGTTAGGATACGTTGCCAATACAACAATGTATCTCATTGCTATTGGACATAGGAATACAACTGGGATATCGGAGAATTAAACTATGCCGATGATAACAGATAAAGCTATCTCATCTTGTATGCAGAGTGATTTTGAGTAATACACAGGTTACGTGCGGCTGAAATGGAGAAGCATAGGAAAATGGCAATACGCAAAAATATTTATGTCATCTAGAAGGCCATATCATGGCATCTAATACTGGCTCTGAGCACTATGGGACTCAACTGCTGAGGTCATGAGTCCCCTAGAACTTAAAACTAGTTAAACCTAACTAACCTAAGGACATCACAAACATCCATGCCCGAGGCAGGATTCGAACCTGCGACCGTAGCGGTCTTGCGGTTCCAGACTGCAGCGCCTTAAACCGCACGGCCACTTCGCCCGGCGGCATCTAATGCAATGTATTTTTTGTGTTTTCTTTTTTTGGTACGTATCAACCCGCTAGACTGCTTGAGTGATTCACGAATACCGCTAAAGCGCATCTATCGAAAAACGATTTCTCCATGATTGTATAGTATACCGACAATGGACGAAGTTACTGGTGGTACAACTGCGTGGATGTCCAATGTCTTGTAGGGAAGAATGATTGTTGGTAAGCCTCTGTAGCCGGCCGATGTGGCCGAGCGGATCTAGGCGCTTCAGTCAGGAAACGCGCGACCGCTACGGTGGCAGGTTCGAATCCTGCCTCGGGCATGGATGTGTGTGATGTTCTTAGGTTAGTTAGGCTTAAGTAGTTCTAAATTCTAGGGGACTGATGACCTCAGATGTTAAGTCCCATAGTGCTCAGTGCCATTTTTTGAAGCCTCTGTATTAGTTCTAATTTCTCCTCGGTTTTTTGTCACTGCGGTTATTTCGCCAGACGCGTGTGGGAGGAAGTAATATAACGGACGACACTTGCTGCAACGTAAACCCTCGGAATTTCAATAGTAAACCTCTTCATGATGCACAACGCCTCTCTTGTAGCGTCTGGCATGGAGTTCGTTGAGCATCTCTATAACGCTTTCGCTCCGACTACGATCCCGCGACGAAAAGCGCCGCTCTTCGTTGGATTTTCCCCACCTTTTCTTTCTATCCTACCTGCTGATGGTCCCAGACTGATGAACAATACTCAGGAATCGGTTGATAGGTAATTTACAGTGGTTACCAGCAATTTGTCATCAATAGTGTAATTGTACAGTAGCTCATATATTCTCCTACGTTTGTGCAATACGTTACATTTATTTGATGTCAGGGTCAACTGCCAATCCCTGTACAATCCATCAGTACCCTTTTACTGAGTTCTGGCGTTGTTTTGTTCTTATAGATAATCACATCATTTGCAAACAGCATTAAAGAGCTTCCGACGCAATCAACTACACACATCAAAAAAAGTTTTGAATCGCCCCAGTTGGTTGGTTGGTTGTTTCGGGGAAGCAGACCAGACAGCGAGGTCATCGGTCTCATCGGATTAGGGAAGGAACCATCCCGGCATTTGCCTCGAGCGATTTAGGGAAATAACGGAAAACCTAAATCAGGATGGCCGGACACGGGATTGAACCGTCGTCCTCCCGAATGCGAGTCCAGTGCCTAACCACTGCGCCACCTCGCTCGGTCACCCCAGTTCCCAGAACTCCTGAAGATAGATTGTATCACAGACACAGTCACTTTGGCCGTTGAGAGATGTCACTAAACTCGCCCTAAGATGTAAACAATCATGTATGAGCAACGCCTATTAGACGGAGGGGGTCCGACACCCGATCAGTTCCAGTCATTACACCAGGAAGGAGATACACAGCTGGTGTTGCCTGTAGCTCAACCATGCCTAGACGGTCAATACCGTGGTTCAATCGCGTCCGCATTGTTACTTTGTGCCAGGAAGGGCTCTCAACAAGGGAAGTGTCCAGGCATCTCGGAGTGAAGGAAAGCGATGTTGTTCGGACATGGAGGAGATTCAGAGAGACCAACTGTTGTTGCAAGATCTCTGGTTGCAAAAACCGTCGATTTTTATAGACGAGATTTCCTGTTTGGTTCAAATGGCTCTGAGCACTATGTGACTTAACATCTGAGGTCATGAGTCCCCTAGACTTAGAACTACTTAAATCTAACTAACCTAAGGACATCACACACATCCATGCCCGAGGAAGGATTCGAATCTGCGACTGTAGCAGCACCGCGGTTCCGGACTGAAGCGCCTACAGCCGCTCGGTCACAACGGCCGGCATTTCCTGTTTCCAAGAACGTCACAATATATAAGCATAAAACATGTCCCATAATTCTAAAACAGATTGACGACAACGATATATGCCTACAACTATGTGCATGCCTCCTTCGACCCTTCTTGAAAACGATAGAGCCAACCCTGTGGGTGGCGTACGGTAGTTACGTTGCCAGGAGACTGAGTGGCCAGGATGCTGATGAGGTCCAGAAACAAGTGGCTGGCAGAATTAACACTTTATACACTGCACATTGGTTCTGCGGAGTGACTGCAACACCTGCTGGCGCCCTTTTTGGTGACGTCTGCACTCGAAGCCGGGCGCGCGGCTATGTTCTACGAGCCACAACACCCAAGTCATTGGCACGTACTGGAATCTTGAGGAGGTAATCCCTCTCCGATGAATGACCACACAAATGCGGGCAAGGCGAGCGGTAAGAGGTGGACCCATCGCGTTGTCGAAAGGCAGCTGCTGTGCCCGAGGTACGACCCACTGCCTCCAGGCGGGAGTCCGGCTGCTGCTGGATGCAAGGACCAGGTACCCCGACCAGAACTCGAATCTACGACTGTGGCTGTTGGCTCCATGTTTTCTCCTCATCTGGTGTACTCCTGAATCCTGGTGGTACTGCTGGGGTGCAAATGAATGTGCTGTTAAATCAGCGCTTATTGACAACAGATATCAGCACACTTGACATGTCAATGTTCCTATTCTGGTCACGTACTCAGCAACGCCACTGAAACCCCGATGATGGAGACATCTGCTTTGTTTCACTGTACATTACCGCGGCGCTGACACGCCATGCCAAGCAAGGCTATCCCGCCTCGCAACAATTTCAACGCTTTTTCTCATACCCGACATGTCGTCCGCCCTCGCTGGCTGTGTGGTCAGCGTGAAAGAATGTCAATCATTAGGGCCCGGATTCGATTCCCGGCTGGGTCGGAGATTTTCTCCGTTCAGGGACTGGGTGTTGTGTTGTCTTAATCATCATCATTTCATCCCCATCGACGTGCAAGTCGCTGGAGGGGCGTCAAACCGAAATACTTGCACCCGGCGAACGGTCTACCCGACGGAAGGCCATAGTCACACGACATTATACCGACATGTCGACGCGCAACGTTCGACGGCCACAGTCGACTAATGCAACGTTCGACCGCACCTTCTCCCAAATCTGACTCTTAACCTGGTAGTGACGCTACAACGGGTATGACCTGCGCTTTTTTCGAGATGCTAGGCATCCTTTCTTGCTCCAGTGACCTACGATAAACTACCGATAGAAGGGGAGCAAGTTCTTTCACATAGTCTCTGTGGAATCTTACAGGTATCTCACTTGATCCTGATGTCTTTCGCCTACACAGAAATTGTAGTTGTTTCTTCTATTCCACGATCAATTATCTGCCATTTAGAAGTTCTTACGATGAGTGAAAGGAGGGGCCATATTACGATCGGATGAATCCAGCTTCTGTTTACAGCATCATGATGGTCGCATCCGTGTTTGGCGACATCGCGGTGAACGCACATTGGAACCGTGCATTCGTCATCGCCATACTGGCGTGTCGCCCGGCGTGATGGTATGGGGTGCCATTGGTTACACGTCTCGGTCACCTCTTGTTCACATCGACGGCACTTGGAACAGTAGACGTTACATTTCAGATGTGTTACGACCCGTGGCTCTACCCTTCATTCGATCCCTGCGAAACCCTACATTTCAGCAGGATAATGCACGACCGCATGTTGCAGGTCCTGTACGAGCCTTTCTGGATACAGAAAATGTTCGACTGCTGCCCTGGCCAGCACATTCTCCAGATCTCTCACCAATTGAAAACGTCTGGTCAATGGTGGCCGAGCAACTACTGGCTCGTCACATTACGCCAGTCACTACTCTTGATGAATTGTGGTATCGTGTTGAAGCTACATGGGCAGCTGTACCTGTACACGCCATCCAAGCTCTGTTTGACCCAATGCCCCGGCCTATTAAGACCGTTATTACGGCCAGAGGTGGTTGTTCTGGGTACTGATTTCCCAGGATCTATGCACCCAAATTGCGTGAAAATGTAATCACGTGTCAATTCTAGTATAATATATTTGTCCAATGGTTACCCGTTTATCATCTGCATTTCTTCTTGGTGTAGCAATTTCAAGGGCCAGGTGTGTAGATGATTACGAACTGAATACCGATTTCACGTAAGACCAGAACCTCTCATGGGTTTCAGTCAGATCAATTGACGAAATTTTACTCCCAAAGTCAATTGACGCCTCTCTCATTGCTCTCCTTACACTCGTTTTTGCTGCGTTCGGCATTTGTTTGTCAGCTAGTTTTGGCTTCTCATGAATGTGTAATGAATATCTCTTTATTTACGTCGTAGTTTTCTAACACGGCTGTTAAACTATAGAGAGTTTGGCCCATCCCTAAAGACATTGCTCGAAACATGTTTGTCTAACGCATATTGAACGATGGTTTTGATCTTTTTTCGATTTGTGCTCCACGCCTTCTCCCAAGCAGCCAGTAAGACAATAAGTATCAGACGATGCGCCCGTTTGTAGAGTGAAATTAATAATGGAGCAAATAATACACGATCTCTGGTGGTTTATCAATACTTAAATTCCTAATGATGCCGTGTCGTATGCAAGCCGATGCCTGCATAGGCATATTTACGTACGAGAAGTGAGGGTTTGTGTCGCTATTGAAGGTGATTCGGCCTCCAGGCGGGGACATCAAGCCCGGTGGTTCTCTTGGTGCTGTTTGAGAAGAGTAGGCTGTACGTGGGCACTAGGTTCCCCCTGTAATTTTTCTTATCATCATAAAAGACGATCATTACACCAAAGTGTACACACACCCATTATACACACATACACTCACCAGATTCATTTATGACACAACGCGTGGAAAGTACTCATTTGATGCAGAAAACGAAACTCCTCTCCAGCTAGGCCGCTGAAAATATCGAAGGGATCTCGCTGTACATTGTGAAGATGTTTCCATTCAAAAATATTTGTTTGCTCCGAAATATGGAGCTCAAAATCTTGTGAAAATATACGCCCTTACTGTTGCCAATGTAACCACAAGGTTCCATCATCTGGAAGTTACAGTATATTTGTCTAAAATTTCTCTGTTGTATTATTACACTGACGGAAAAAAATCATAACACCAAGAAGCAGTTGGCGACATAATCAAAGTTGCCATGCTTGTTTCTAAATCTGAAAGACGATTTCTATTCAGATTTCGTGCCAGTCTCATAAGAGTTAAGATGCGAATCAAATTTGCTTTAAGTACGTGCTGTAACGGTCGTTAGCTTCCTTTGAGATTGGACGTGGTGAATTAATGTTATTAAAGAATGCCTTTAACGCGAGAAAGATGCCACTATCAACACCTGACTGAGTTTGAACGAGGTCGTGTAATAGGGCTGAAAGGAGCCGGATGGTCCTTCCGCGTTACTGCAGGAAGACTTAGCAGGAATGTAGTCACTACTCACGATAGCTGGCAGCGGTGGTCAGGAGAATGTACGGTCGAAAGAAGACCGGCCTCCGAACGGCCACGTCGCACTACCGAGAGGGGGAAAAAATGGTTCAAATGGCTCTGAGCACTATGGGACTAAACTGCTGTGGTCATCAGTCCCCTAGAACTTAAAACTACGTAAACGTAACTAACCTAAAGACATCACACACATCCATGCCCGAGGCAGGATTCGAACCTGGGACCGTAGCAGTCGCGCGGTTCCAGACTGAGCGCCTTAACCGCGAGACCACCGCGGCCGGCCTACAGAGAGGGAAAGCCAACATGATCGGCGTATAGCTCGATGACATCGTACTGCATTTGCAGTAGCAATTTGAGCAGCAGTTGGCACCACAGTGACACAAATAATTGTTACAAATCTGTTACTTCAAGGACAGCTCTGAGACAGATGCTCTGTAGAGTGCATTCTATTGACCCAAAATCACCACCATTTGCGACATCAGTGGTGTCAAGCGAGAGTTCATTTGAGGGCAGAGTGGAGGTCTGTTGTGCTTTCTGAAGAAAACTGGTTTCTGCCTCGGTACCTCGGTACCAATGATGGCTGTGTGTTGGTTAGAAGGAGGCCAGTTGAGGTCCTGCAACCAACCTGTCACACCGACCTTCACTCGGAGCTATGGTCTGGGATGCAATTTTGTATGACAGCAGGAGTATTCTCGTGGTTATCCCACATACCCTGACAGCAAAACTGTATGTCAATCTGGTGTGCTGCCAGTCATGGACAGCATTCTAGGGTGTACAACAGCGTAAAGCTCACCCACATACCGCTGTTGAAGCCCAACGTGCTCTACAGAGAGTTGTGATATTGCTTCGGTCAGCTCGATCATCGTGTCTGTCTCCAATCTAGCACATATGGGACATCATCGGACGAAAAATCCAGCGTCATCCATAGACAGCTTTAGACCTTCCTGCATTGACCGGTCAACGGCAACGGGCATGAAACTCCATCCCACAAATGACGTCCGGCACCTGTACAACACAATGCATGCGCTCTTGCATCCTTGAATGCAACCTTCTGGGTGTTACATCGGTTATTAATGTGCTAGCGTTTCACATTTGCAATGGCTCATGTTGCGCTTACATTAACCTGTGATCTTACAATATTAATCACTTAAATATATTACCTACACAAATGTATTCCCATAATTTCATTAGTCTAGATCAATTATTTTTTGGTGTTGCCATTTTTTCCATCAGTGTATTATTATTGTTATTCTGAGTTCGACACTGTTGGGCATTCGCAAATAAACATATGCTTTCGGCTCTGTAATATATACAGCCAAAAATATAAACATCTAACAGACTAAACTAAGTACAATTTAATGTTCAATACGCAGGTGTTGCAACTATTTTATTGCTTCGAAACCAGGGAGATGCACTTCTTTCGGGATCCTGCGAAAGAGCGCCAATGACAATCCGGAACGATATGTAATACCGACTGTAGTTGCGGCTTGAACAGTATGACCATTTACGCTGTGGGTAGCAGCAGCAGTTCTATAGCAGAAGGAGTGAGGAAGGCTCAAATCCGAAGTCTGACAGTAGGGATTTCCACTCGCAAGAAGTATTGCTGGGCTGAAGAAGTCTGCTCTGACTGCTAGTTGGCTTTGGGATTGAAAGCACTGAGGAACAAACTCATGGTGGCTCTCCAGCCTTGTTTACGGAGAGTTCAGTCACATTATGGAACATTCCTGTATCATATCGTGTATGGGGAAAGACTGGTGCTTCCACATTCTTGTCCACAATCTATCGAGGGATTTCTGTCTTTTTATATGAGTTGGAGCTAGATTTCTTTGCATCGGGAGCCACCACATACGATTCATTACCAGCAGAATGCCAGCAACCGATGTCTTTCAACGTCATAACGGCACTTTCTGTATTTACAGTGTGGATGGTTTTCAAAACGATGCTCGGACACTGATTTTTTCCCTATTATTTACAGACATCTCATTTAGCTCTCACCTCATTATGTAAGAGTTGTAACTCACATTAGGATTTACAGTCCGTTAGGAATTACGTTCGATATCATTTTTTCGCTTGTGTTAACATTCAGTTGATCTTTCCGTTTTTATAAAGTTCTCGCCAGACATACGGCAAATAAATAAACAAATAAAAATTACTTTGGAGCTACAAAGTTATTTTTATTTGTTTATTTACTTGCCGTATGTAATCGCTAATGAATCTTCTACGGTGTTCTAGTGGAGAAACTGGTTATGTAGGAGTTGTACACCGTAGACAGCCAATTGCAAATGAATTCAGAGCAGAAAGGGGCATTAAATATTGAACGTAGCTTGCAGCGCGGCTGCGAGCTCTAAGCTGGCCGGACACCGGTAAGAAGATTAGCTTCTGGAAAATCCGCCGCCCTCGCCACACCACCTGCTATCATGCTGGCCCGCAACACGTCCACGTCGCTACAACCCCAAACTCCCTGTTTCCATTCCATAATTGCGGTACTGTGCCACGACCTCTCACAGGCAAGAAATTTCGATTCACATTCGAACAATAAGCTGCCTAAATGCTCCACTGCATTAAACAAGATAATGTCTTCTCCTGGCATTCAGTAGTCCGCTCCCTGTGTGAAAGAACACTCTAGGGTGATTTGTAACAGCGTTTCGTTTTCAATGTTTATTTTAAAATTTTTAGAACTTTTCTTTCCTATTTATGTTTCCTGTCCGAGCGAGCAGAACACATATTGTTAATTCGCGATACAATATATTGTCTTGCGTTATTTTGTTGGAGGATAACGGCACAGGTAACTATAAGATGGTGTACATTATCTGGCCTAAAACCGTCCTAAACGTAACAGCTGCTGTCGTAATTACCGCATATGCGAACCAGAGGTGATCATGATGTATACTCAATGGCGATCAATTCCATCACGTTGCCTGCTGCGCCCATGTGACTATGGCGAACGCAGTCTAGCAACGCTCATTCTCAACATGTGGACACGTTCAACGTGATGCTGTACGAAATGAGGCTCGCCTGAAAAGAAGACTTGTCGTCACTCAGGTGTCAAGCGTCTACTTGAGGTGCGCTGCTGTCAGCAAGCTTCTTTCTGTTGTTAAGGGAAGAGGCATCAATGTTCGCCGTTCTGACTGTGCAAGGCATTCCAGGCGGCGCCGTACTGTCTTTCTAAATACTTGTCATACAGCTAACAAACCCATTTCATGAATGTAGGAACGCGACTTGATTGTACAATCCTGTGTAGTCAACTGGACGATATGTCTCGCATGGTGGGCCGTTGACATCACGGATGAAGCTGAGTATGACCGTCTGTATAAGTCCTGATACTTCAGTTGGTGACTGACAACAGTGTACTGATCAACATTACATCACTATTTACTTCATTTGCAGATTAATAACGATAGCTATTAGGAGTAGCATATTTTAAGTTGATTAATACCTCCAAGTACACATGTGGCAATAGCGAGCCATTAATGCTTATTTTCCAGTGGGCGGCAAGTTGGGTGCTGAAGTGTGGACACATGGACGCAAAACAGTTAGTCTGTACAGGCGTAGTCCACTAAGTGATGCAGTTACACCCGTGCAGTCATAAAGTTTGTGATATGTCTGTGGGAGGACTGTTCGATGTAGAGAAAAAACAGCCAACACACTGATGTACACTCCTGGTAATGGAAAAAAGAACACATTGACACCGATGTGTCAGGCCCACCATACTTGCTCCGGACACTGCGAGAGGGCTGTACAAGCAATGATCACACGCACGGCACAGCGGACACACCAGGAACCGCGGTGTTGGCCGTCGAATGGCGCTAGCTGCGCAGCATTTGTGCACCGCCGCCGTCAGTGTCAGCCAGTTTGCCGTGGCATACGGAGCTCCATCGCAGTCTTTAACACTGGTAGCATGCCGCGACAGCGTGGACGTGAACCGTATGTGCAGTTGACGGACTTTGAGCGAGGGCGTATAGTGGGCATGCGGGAGGCCGGGTAGACGTACCGCCGAATTGCTCAACACGTGGGGCGTGAGGTCTCCACAGTACATCGATGTTGTCGCCAGTGGTCGGCGGAAGGTGCACGTGCCCGTCGACCTGGGACCGGACCGCAGCGACGCACGGATGCACGCCAAGACCGTAGGATCCTACGCAGTGCCGTAGGGGACCGCACCGCCACTTCCCAGCAAATTAGGGACACTGTTGCTCCTGGGGTATCGGCGAGGACCATTCGCAACCGTCTCCATGAAGCTGGGCTACGGTCCCGCACACCGTTAGGCCGTCTTCCGCTCACGCCCCAACATCGCGCAGCCCGCCTCCAGTGGTGTCGCGACAGGCGTGAATGGAGGGACGAATGGAGACGTGTCGTCTTCAGCGATGAGAGTCGCTTCTGCCTTGGTGCCAATGATGGTCGTATGCGTGTTTGGCGCCGTGCAGGTGAGCGCCACAATCAGGACTGCATACGACCGAGGCACACAGGGCCAACACCCGGCATCATGGTGTGGGGAGCGATCTCCTACACTGGCCGTACACAAACTGGTGATCGTCGAGGGGACACTGAATAGTGCACGGTACATCCAAACCGTCATCGAACCCATCGTTCTACCATTCCTAGACCGGCAAGGGAACTTGCTGTTCCAACAGGACAATGCACGTCCGCATGTATCCCGTGCCACCCAACGTGCTCTAGAAGGTGTAAGTCAACTACCCTGGCCAGCAAGATCTCCGGATCTGTCCCCCATTGAGCATGTTTGGGACTGGATGAAGCGTCGTCTCACGCGGTCTGCACGTCCAGCACGAACGCTGGTCCAACTGAGGCGCCAGGTGGAAATGGCATGGCAAGCCGTTCCACAGGACTACATCCAGCATCTCTACGATCGTCTCCATGGGAGAATAGCAGCCTGCATTGCTGCGAAAGGTGGATATACACTGTACTAGTGCCGACATTGTGCATGCTCTGTTGCCTGTGTCTATGTGCCTGTGGTTCTGTCAGTGTGATCATGTGATGTATCTGACCCCAGGAATGTGTCAATAAAGTTTCCCCTTCCTGGGACAATGAATTCACGGTGTTCTTATTTCAATTTCCAGGAGTGTATATACATATTAAGGTACCACAATATAAAACTATCTGCACTTATACCCGTTGTACACTGTATGCTGGCTCCATAGTCACATGACACTCGTGGCATACCGCCCAACGCAAAGAGCAACATCACAGAGTGATAAACATCAGTCTCGGTAGGTGGCAATGCTTCCGCTATCGAATTCCGACATTTGTTTATAGACATTACTTCTTACACGAAGCATGACATATCACAAACAGGCAATCTTCAAAGCGATTTCTGAATGAGAAACCTCTTTGCATAATACTTCCTTAGGTCCAGAATGCAGAATGCAGTACCGCCTTGGAGCGGTTTCGTTGGATTTAAAATCATTTGCATTTCGAAGCGTACAGAACTCTTCATGCCAGTATGACCTTAGCTGAATTCTGTCTTCGTGGTGTTGCAGTTTGCAGCGTGAAGTTCGGTCACCACTCCCGCTCCTGCACACGTTTTCATTGTCATCAATACCTTCATGGAAAAATGTTTGCCATTTCCTACGGAAACTTGATTGCATCCAGGCATGCATCTCTTCGTCCGGAGCAAATCGACGGTCACGAATGTATTCCCTTAGGGCCCCAGCCATATGTAAATGGTATGGCCAGAGGTCGGGACTGTCTGGAGGATGTAGACGGACTACCAAGCGAAACTTCTGTAGTGTAGTTGAAACAGTAGCTCCGGGAAAGTCATGACGACCACTTTCTTTGACTGCGAGATCCTACTGCTCTTTAACTTTCTGAAACACGGCACCAAAATTAGAGTACAGTAGTACATAGACACATTGCAGAAAGTTGAGAGTGTCAATAAGTCCTAACACTCAGGAATTTAGACATACGGTATCATTCTGTTGCAGTATACTCCCCGCTCACAGGTTGCCAAGCCTGTTTCGACTACGCTGCACCAGTTTTGCTGGGAAGCCCTTACACCTCTTCCTCTCCGTCCCGATCTCTCACCATGCCATTTTCATATTTCTCTGGCCCTGAAGAAATACATTCGAGGCTTTTGATTTACTTCGGACAAAGAGGTGCAATCATGGTTCCGTAGGCAACAGCAAACTTTTTCCATGAAGTCACTGGCCGTCTGGTCTCATTGTGGGATAGATGGCTTAACAGTTATGAAAGTTACTTTTAAAACAATTAACAGTTTGTTTACTTTTTTTCATCTGTGTCGTTTTGACTTTAGCGTTCCTTATAGTAAACTACACAAAAGTGTAATGCTTTATGAACCGAAAAATGAAGGGCCGAGGAGAAGAATGAGGTAAGTCCCTTTTTTTTTCATTTTTGAAGTTTTCAACAGTATATGAATGTATGGAAGGGTTCCAGTATTTCCTGTTGTAGTAAGTAGGGAAAAAGGAGCTCAGTCACACTGTAAATAAGGTTTGAAAAAATGCAGTACAGGGAAAGAAAGAGTTCAGTCCATATGAAACAGGGAAATAAAAGGCTTAGTCCGTTAAGTGCTGGTCTTTCAATAATGATATAGGTTGCAACCATGATAAACAGTTGTCAAACAGTGTTGTAATTACGTGTATCGTTGGTACATTAAGCTGTTCTGTGCAGGCCTTTGTATAGCGCACTAATGCATCTGCAACTTCGCAAAAATACGGATATGGAACGTGAGCCATTGAGTGACGCCCGTGGTGAAAGTATAGAGGGAGGTCAGCAACTGATGAAGAAAAGGTAAACAACAAGATTAATTTAATGTCTCACAAGAGAGAGAAAACTGACATTGTAGGCTACAGCGCTTTGGCAACGTACCTGAAGTGACCAGACAAAGTATATTAAATGAATTCAATTTGATGGAATCTGTAGATTTGCAGAATGCGTATCAATGTGGTCTCATTACTGTATTTCCAGTTCAGCGTAGAAGCCCTGGGAAAGTAATCTAGAAGTACAGAGTTCGAAAACGAATAGAGGATAGAGTGAAAGAAGTTGAAGTTTGTTGTAAGGCAGATCGTATCAAAAAGTAAGATTCAATATTTAGTGTATAGTCTCCGCTGGGAATGCCCCTATTGATAAGAGAGGGAAACACGGGAACAGGCCGTGGAAATTAAGTGATGAAAAAGTTAATACCATTAAGCAGCATATTGCATCCTTTCCGAGTAGAAATAGTCATTTTGAGTAAATAGATGCAAGTAAAGTATATCTCTCTGAGGATCTAGGTTTAAGTAAAATGTTCATTTTATTCAAACAGGCTTACTCAACAGTTGAAGCGTCTTATGAAACACATAGACACATTCTGAATACGAACTTCAATATTTTCTTAGGATATACCGGCACAGATACATATAGTACCTATGACGAATGTACAGCCAAAGTGAAACGCCTGGAACTAGAAAAACAAAAGCACACTGAAGCAGTAGAAGTTAAAGGTGCTGAAACTCAATAGAAGAATTTGAAAACTTCATACGATTATCAAAAACAGCACGCCAACACATTTTATGATAGGAAGAAAAAAGCTAAGAGGGAAAGCCGAAAGACCATGGAAAAGGAAAGCATGTGGATGGTTTTGGAAGGAATCTGTCTCTACCTAACATTATAACTAACATTGTGTACTATAAACGGCAATTATCTATGTATTCTTTCAAGATACACTGTTTATCAAGTGCAGAGAGTACATTTTCCCTGTACCCTGAATGTGTTGCCAAAAGAGGTAGTGATGAAGTTTGCTCAATGATTCATATATTTTGTTACAATTACCTTGGCATGGTCTTAAAATATCTGGACATATTTTGTGATTCATGTTCTGGTCAAAGTAAGAACTACACACTTATTCGATTTTTGCACAATTTAGTTACAGCAGAGAAAAGATTTGACACTATAAAGCAACGTTTCCAATAAGAGGACATTCTTATTTGGAATGTGATAAAAACATGGGACTTATAAACAAGAAAGCTCATACAGAAGTTCCCAAAGATTGGACAGATATGTTCATATCAGCTCGGTCAAAGCCTTCGCCATTTAATTTTGTTGAAGCCACATCTGGAAATTTTCGCCAATGGACAGCATTCCTGAAGCCCTTGTACAAGCAGAAGTGTCCTTTTCCAAAGAACTCGTCATACACAGAACTCACCCTACGGTTGTAAAATTCAGGACGACGTATAATGGAGCGTTGGAGACTGCTGCGCTAAAATCGGCTCATCCAGCTGAAGTGGCCCAGTGGACTAGAGTTTGATTTGGCTGAGTTTTCTTACACCGATAAGACTTAAAGCTAATCTCCAAACCTTGTTGATTTTTTTGTTATGATATAGTTTCAAATCACAAAATGTACGAAATGTTCTGCTTCGTATTTTCAGACCAACTACCAATCTCTCATGAGAAATACCTGCAGGTTTTGAAAGGTTTCCGTGGGACAGAAGCACAAGAATATTATGACAGTCATCCTGTTGCTTGGAGTTCTCATAATCGGAACAGGCAAATTCGAACTGATTTTCAAATATAGTTTCATTCTTACTTCAAGTACTAAAAAGATAAGCAATGCTTTCCCTACCTTGAATTCATGTGTTCAGCCCCTTTTTTCATTGAATAAGTTACCCTTACTGAGCTTCAATACATGTAGCAACGAAAATTTCAATAGATATGTTGTAATACTGTTATATATTTACAGAATATTATTCAATGTTTGTATTTTTAAAACAAGTGTATATTGTTACATAACTATAAGAACAAGAAAATATTCAAACAGAAATATTAATGCACTGTAAAAATTATAAAACTGGACTTAGCTCATTCTTGTCCTGGACCCTTCAAATGTGATTTTAGTTGTTTTGCTTCCAAGGTGATATTAGACGTTATACACCCTGAGGCTTGTTTCACTTGCGTTCAGGTAATGAGCCGGGCATACAGTGATGAGCCAAAACACTATAACCATTCGCATAATAGCGTGTTGGTCCGTTTTTGGAACGCAGTATAATAGATGTTCTGTGTGGCTTGGAGCAGACAAGTTCTCTGTAGGCCCCTAAATTACGGGCCGGTAGTTTGTGGGCGTGGAACTAGCGCTCGTCAGAGATCCAAATGTGTTCCATTGGATCCAGCTCAGGCTATTTGGCGGTCCAAGTATCAACCTGATTCCACTAGTATGCTCCTTAAACTATTGCAGCAACACTCTTGCCATATGATACGGGAAGATATTCTGCTGGGAGATGCCATTGCCGTCGGGGAAGCATGCGGCCATGCATATTCGAACGAACATTGCTTCGAATTATATTGTAAAACAGAGACAGTGCCCTACAGTACAGTGTTTCAAGCCATAGTGGGACAAAGAGTGTCTCAACCTGTGAGGGAATCACGGTAGTGACGATCGAGAAACAGTGTCTCAACCGATACGGGAAACATTTTAGT
Source organism: Schistocerca americana (assembly GCF_021461395.2). NCBI lineage: Eukaryota > Metazoa > Arthropoda > Insecta > Orthoptera > Acrididae > Schistocerca > Schistocerca americana. The sequence goes on from NC_060130.1 coordinate 630,569,809, forward strand.
ATAGTGCAAGCACTAGGGAGTGTAGACACAAGGACAAATGGAAGTTCATGCAACTCCTAGAAGAGTGCTCGGGTAGCCAAACTTGTAAATGCGCTCGCTCGAGGCGAGATGGAAATCCGGGTTCGAGTTCCGGTCGGGTACATATTTTCCTTTACCCTGAAATATTCTACAGCTAATGCTGGACCATAATCTCAAGTTGCGAATCATTTCTTAATATTCATGTAGTCAACAACAGTCATGATGTCTCTCATTACGTCCACAGATCCCATAGAATCCAAGCTGAATGTACCCCATAGCACAGTACTGCAGTGGTGCTCCAAAGTGTGTAGTTCAAATGGTTCAAATGGCTCTGAGCACTATGGGACTCAACTGCTGAGGTCATTAGTCCCCTAGAACTTAGAACTAGTTAAACCTAACTAACCTAAGGACATCACACACATCCATGCCCGAGGCAGGATTCGAACCTGCGACCGTAGCGGTCTTGTGGTTCCAGACTGCAGCGCCTTTAACCGCACGGCCACTTCGGCCGGCAAAGTGTGTAGTAGTTACGGTTTTATAATACCAGTACTATTTGCATGCAGCCACAACAGAGCACCTATGGGGGTATGCGTTTGTGAGTGTGTGTGTGTGTGTGTGTGTGTGTGTGTGTGTTAGTTAATTAGTTACATGTTCCATTGATCATTTGAACGATACTTCTATGGAAATGATGTGGAAAGAGTCAGTGTACGGGGTACGTGTACATGACTAGTGTTAACATTAATGAACACATCATTATCTCTAGTCCTACTCATACAACTATATCCATTTTTTTAGTGGCAACCGATTTTTAAGTAGAAATTTGTCAATGGAATGTAATGGAACGAGCATGTGAAGACAGTGATAGGGAAGGCAAATGGTCGACCTCGATTTATTGGGAGAATTTTGGGAAAGTGTGGTTCATCTGTAAAGGAACTGCATGTAGCAGGCTGAGGCTGGTGCGACATATTCTCGAGGACTGCTCGAGTGTTTGGGATCCGTACTGGGTCGGATTAAAGGAAGACATCGAAGTAATTCAGAGGTAGGCTGCCAGATGGGTTACCGATAGGTTCGAACAACACATAAGAATTACGGAGATGCTTCGGGAGCTCAAATGGAAATCCCTGGAGGGGAGGAGTCTTCCTTTTCTAGGAACACTATTGAGAAAATTTAGAGAATCGCCGTTTGAAGCTGAATGCCGAACGATTCTGCTGGAATCAACACACATTGCGCGTAAGGATCACGAAAGTAAGATACGAGAAATTAGGGCTCATAGAGAGGCATACAGATAGTCGTTTTTCCCTTGCTCTACTTGAGAGTGGAACAGGAAAGGAAATGACTAGTAGCCGTACAGGGTACCCTCCACCACGTGCCGTGAGGCGGCTTACGGAGTATCTGTGTAGATGTAGAAGGAGTTGTCTAGGAGAAATGATTAAAAATTAGATTTAAAACTTGTTCTTTTACCTGTCAGACATTTTATGTTATTGGACAAACGATCAAAAATTTTTGTTGGAGTTTATGTAACTTGTCTCTGAGACACTGACTGCTTTAACAATGGTTAATAAAGGTCTTTTTTCCCTCTAGTGTTGTAGGTATGTACATCACTGTTCTTCTCAAATTGTGATGGATCATTTATGTCTAATTTCATTAGTGAATATTTGTACTATGATGACGCAGCTGACACGCCAGCTCCTTGAAGAGGTACATTACGTCCGTGGGTGAACACCACATGTTGTCCTTACTAAGCGCTTCTGTGCAGTCAATTCATTCTTTCTATGTGATGAGTTACTCCAGAAAATTATTCCGTACGATATTATTGCGTGGAAATATGCAAAATATGTGAGCAGGTTGATATGTTTCTTTCCAAGATTAATAATTATACGAAGAGCAAAAGTAGCCGAAATTAATTGTCTGAGAAGCTCAGTCATCATCTACCCTACTTTTGACTCCTGATCATGTGCTCCATCAGCGACTTAATAATTTGTTGTACAGAGCTAAATGGAATCTGTGTTTCTTTTTTAAGATTTAGGGAGAGTCGATTTTTAAAGAGCCACTTAAATTCTCTGGAAAATATCATTTGTCACTTTTCTGTCGCTTTCTCTCTATTCGAATTTATTATAACTTTAGTATCGTCTGCTAAAAGTACCGATGTTGTTCGTTGACTATTAGGTGGAAGGTAATTCATATATATTATGAACAGGAGTGGATCCAAAATTAAACCCTGTGTGACTCACTTTGTGATCTTTTTTCCCCTGGTGACTTCAATTTTCTACATTTTCGTCAATGTCTGAAGTATTCAGCACAATCTTTTTCATTCTGTTTGTCAAGTACAAATCAAACAAGCTGTGCATAAAGCCATCGGTTCTATAAAACTTGAATTTTTCTGAGAGAGTATCATGATCTACACAATAAAACGCCTCGGAAAGAGCACAAAAAATCCAACTGGCGATATATATTATTATTTAAGGATTGTACTGTTTGATGAGTGAAAGTATAAATAGCATTCTCAGTCGAGTAACCTTTCTGGAATCCAAACTGTGATATGCTAAGTAAATAGTTTCCACTTCAGTGTGCAACAATTCGTGAGTACACTACTTTTTGAAATATTTTCGAAAATGGTGTCAGTAAGGAAACTGGACGATAGTTGTTTATATCTGTCTTGTCACTTTTCTTTTGACGGGGTTTAATAATTTCATATTTTAACCTGTCTGGATAAATACGTAGTCCCAGTGATGCATTGCATATATCACCAAGGACATTACTTATTAAGTTGGAATAACTCCTCAAAATCCTGTCTGAAATTCCATCAACCCAACAAGAACTTTTTCTTACACTTTTTATAGTTGTATCAATTTCAATGAAGAATTTTCGTGATACTTCTAGTTGCTTAAAGAAGTAGCCAGCTTGTGTGTGTGTGTGTGTGTGTGTGTGTGTGTGTGTGTGTGTCACCCCATCAAAAGCTTCACGTCGCTGTGGTTATATATCGAGTAAACAAGCAACTCATACAATAACAGTGTAAGCTCTAAAGTATTTTGTTGCTCAGGTATTTAGACAGCGTTTGTTTATTTTTAGAGACAACTAGAAACATACTAAAACACAAAGCATACTTGGTTGATGGAAGAAAAGTTGTTTCGCATGCTTTTCAGACTGCAAAGTAGCCCTCTAACGTTGCTGAAGACTATGGTATGTCATAACAACTAATAAGTGTGTGGAGCCGACAGCAAAAACAGAATGGAAGAGCAGCCAATAATCCAAGAACCCGTAGTCTTGGGCTTGTCGGCACTGTAGCTCAGCGTGTCCGGTCAGAGGGTCAGCTGCTCTCTGTAATAAAAAAACTGAGTGAACGGATCAACGGGGAACCTGAATGGGTGTCATGGAACGTCTGCTTCGAACACATAACAAATACTACAAACAATAATGAACAAAATAGTTACTAAAAAAGGGGGTAGCATTTCTGATTAAGTAATCAAAACTTCCTCGGTCCAGGTTTCGAAACCCACCACCACTTAAATTTTTATTAATAATCAGCATTGGTGGCTGAAGTCTCCCGGCAGAAGAAGTCACCCTTATTATGCAACTTCAGGGAACTCTCTTGTCTTGGGTTGGGAAACTGCCCCCAAAGGCGGAGGAATCAGCTATGATCAGCGGCATGAGGATGCACAAGACAATGGAAACCACTGCATTAAAGACACGTGACGTGTATACACAGGACAAGTGGCCTATAATTGCAGGAGTGTTATAATGATCTCTCCATTTGTAAAATATTCTGGAATAGCCCCCCATTCGGATTCCTGGGAAGGGACTGTCAAGGGGGAGGGTGACCATGAGAAAAAGACTGAATAATCCACGAAAGGATAACGTTCTATGAGTCGGGCCGTGGAATCTCAGAAACTTGAACGTGGTAGGGAAGCTAGAAAATCTGAAAATGGAAATGCGAAGGCTCAATCTACATATAGTAGGGGTCAGTGAAGTGAAATGGGAAGAAGACAACGATTTCTGCTCAGATGAGTATAGGGTAACATCAACAGCAACAGAAACTGATGTAACTGGAGAAGAATTCGTTATGGAAACGAAGGTAGCGAAATAGTGAGTGACTGGGAACAGTTCAGTGATAGAGTTGTTCTTATCAGAATTGACAGCTAACCAACACCGACCATGATAAATGGTTCAAATGGCTCTGAGCACTATGGGACTTAACATCTGAGGTCATCAGTCCCCTAGAACTTTGAACTACTTAAACCTAACTAACCTAAGGACACCAGATACATCCATGCCCGAGGCAGGATTCGAACCTGGGACCATAGCAGTCGCGCGGTTCCGGACTGAAGCGCCTAGAACCGCTCTGCCACCGTGGCCGGCCGACCATGATAGTTCATGTATACATGCCGACGTCACAAGCTGAAGATGAAGAGAGAGAGAAAGTGGATGAGGATAGTGAAAGGGCAATACAGTACATAAAGGGAGATGAAAATCTAATAGTCGTGGGGGACAGGGTTGCTGTTGTAGGGGAAAGAGTAGATGAAAAGGTTACAGGAGAGTATGGACTTGGGACAAGGAATGAGAGAGAAGAAAGGCTAATTGAGTTCTGCATAAATCTCAGCTAGTAATGGCGAATACTCTGTTCAAGAATCACAAGAGGAGGAGGTATACTTGGAAAAGGCTGTCGGATCCAGGAAGATTTCAGTTAGATTACATCATGGTTAGACAGAGTTTCCGATATCAGACACTGGATTGTAAGGCGTACACAGGAGCAGATATAGACTCAGATCACAATGTAAGAGGTGTATTCGGAAAGTAAGGTCCGATCGGTCACGAAATGGAAACCACTGTGAAAATCCGATGAAGCTTTGCAGAGATGTATTGGGTAGTGTCTTTAGTACGCCTGTCGATAGCATCACGTCGCTCTTTTCAGTTCTGAGCGCGCAGTGAACACCTAGAGATGCCTAGAAAATAATGTCTCCCGCCACATACTAGGGTCTGTTGAGAAATTTCGCCTGAAGCTATGCAGCCCATATCACATAACTGTCATGCGTTTTCTTCTTCTAGACAATTCTCAGAGGCATTCTGCAGGGGCAATGAAGATGCTCCTGCAGCGTTTTCAATTGGAAGTGTTTGATTACCCACAATACAGCCCTTAATTGGTTCCCTCTTAGTTGCATCTCTCTTACATGAATCGCTGGCTGTGAAGACAACATTTTGACACACAACGAGCTGTAGACCAGCGTAGAGAATTTGCGGAAAGCACTGGCGGCTGTCTTGTATAACGAGGGTATTGGAAAGTTGGTACAACGCTACGACAAATGTCTAAGTCGGATTGGCGAGGCCGCGCTGGGTGCCGAGCGGTCTAAGGCGTCTTGTCACGGCCCGTGCGGCTTCCCTCGTCGGAGGTTCGAGTCCTGCCTCGGGCATGGGTGTGTGTGTCACCCTTAGCGTAAGTTAGATAAAGTAGAGTGTAGGGTTATGGACCGATGACCGCAGCAGTTTGGTCCCATAAGACCTTACCACAAATTTTTCGGATTGGCGTCTGTGCAGATAAGCAGCTGGAAGTTGCAGCTAACAGTTACAAATAAACACTTTTGATTTTCACAGTGGTTTCCATTTTGCAACCGATCGGACCTTACTTTCCGAATACCCCTCTTAGTAGGGATGAAGAGTAGGCTAAAGTTTAAGAGATTAGTCAGGAATAATCAATAAGCAAAGAAGTGAGATACGTAAGTAATAAGGGATGACGAGATACGCTTGAAGTTCTCTAAGGCTATAGATACAGCAATAAGGAATAGCTCATTAGGCAGTGCAGTTGAAGGGGAATGGACATCTCTAAAAAGGGCAAACGCAGAAGTTGGAATGAAAAACATAAATACAAAGAAGGTAATTGCGAAGAAGCCATTGGTAACAGAAGAAATACTTCAGTTGATCGATGAAAGAAGAAAGTACAAAAAATTCAAGGAAATTCAGGAATAAACAAATTCAAGTCGCTGAGGAATGAAATAAATAAGAAGTGCAGGGTAGCTAAGACGGAATGGCTACATGAAAAATGTGAAGAAACAGAAAAAAAATGGTTGTCGGAAGGACTGACTCAGCATACAGGAAAGTCAAACAACCTTCCGTTACACTAAAAGCAAGGGTGGAAACATTAAGAGTGGAACCGCAATTCCACTAATAAATGCAGAGGAGAGAGCGGATTGGTGGAAAGTGTACCTCGAAAGCCTCTATGAGGGAGAAGCTTTGTCTGATGTGAAAGTAGAAGAAAAGGAGTCGATTTAGAGGAGATAGTGAATCCAGTATTAGAATCAGAATTTAAAACGTCTTTGGAAGACTTAAGGTCAAATAAGGCAGAATGGATAGATAACATTCTGTCAGAATTTCTAAAATGGGGGGAAGTGACAACAAAACGACTATTCACGTTGGTGTGTAGAATGTATGAGTCTGACTTTCGGGAAAGTGCGAGAATTATTGCACAATCAGCTTAACAGCACATGCATCCAAGTTGCTGACAGGAATGGAAAAGAAAATTGAGGATGTGTTAGATGGCGATCGGTCTGGCTTTACGAAAGGTAAAGGCACTACAGAGGCAATTCTGACGACGCACTTGATAATGCAAGCAAGACTAAAGAAAAATCAAGACACGTTCATACGATCTGTCGATCTGGAAAAATCGTTTGACGATGTAAAATGGTGCAAGATGATTCTGAGAAAAATAGGCGTAAGCTATAGGGAGAGACATGTAATATACGAGTACAATATTTACAGTCGTGCTCAAAAGTATCCGAACGACCTGAATTGCATATCGCCTGATTCGCATGCAACCCACATAACGCAGCTGTGTAGCACGTCCTCTAATCGCGCCTTGGTACAGTCATTTGACTATTGAAAATGGTTCCAACAAAGTCACCACTAAAAAACACTGCTCTCTATCGCAATAACTCGTAAAGTAATACTACTATACTACAAATATCAGGGAACTCCTTAAGACTTGTAAGCTCACATTTATTACAATACATGACATACCTGAAATGTCACCACTCTCATTATTACGTCAGATAGGTAATGCACGTAGTAAGTTCGTTGTATTCATGATTTCCTCTTCAAAGTAACATACCGTAATTATTATTTAACACAAAACGACATTAAAAATTTATGTTATTCACGAGCAGCTAGTTGAGAATATATGTATATGAACTTCAAATGACACGACGAACCGTCTCGTTCTGCATATGGATTCAAACCCAGGTCATGCAGACTAAGCAAAGATTTCGTGACTAACGGAAACTAACAGTCATTCCTGATTAGGCATACACAGAGTAATATACCTCGATTTTAGACAGTAGCAATTAGCAAATACCAACTTTAAATTACATAACGTAAACATTTTTAACGGACCCGAATTCCTACCCAGCACCTATTGTCCCTGTTAACGAACTACGAGAGACGTTAAATATTGCTTCTTAACAAGTAATTCACTTGAAATGCCGTGAGGTAAAGCTTTGTGTTGGACAGGGATTCGAACCCAGAATCTAATAAGATAGATACCGAAGCACAATCAACTGTGACATATTGCATTTTATCGGCAGTAGCTAGATGTTTTAACTGAAATGACGAGACGAAACATTAATTTTTTCCTTCCGAGGACTCCAACCCAGCACCTATCGCTGTTTTATTCTAGAGAAAACGGATGTTGAATATGGGTTTGTTGCACCAGCAGCGACATGTGAGCATGTTTGAACAAGAAATAATATGACGAAGAGTTCAGTACTGACTGGGAATAGAGTCCCACACATATCGATGTCGACTACACGCAAAGAGACGTCAGTTACCGAATTTTTCTCCACCAGCAGCTCCGAATAACATCTTGATCTTACAGTGATCTCGCAAATAGTTGTGTGTCTCACTGGGAGCCAAAAACGTCAAACATCGTTAGTGTTGACAACGAATGAAAATACATTAAAAATCGAAATTATTATCCACCAGCAGATAGGTGTTCTCATGCAGGATCTTGATAATACATAATGAAATCTTTAGTGCTGGGCCAGGATTCGAACCCATTCACGCGCAATATGTGGAGATGTTGAGGAATCTGCAGTTTTGAACAAACAACAAATTGTAGCCAAGCTGTATTGTCATGAAGGGAACAAATTCCGCGTTAAGGGCGCTCTGAGTTGCATTCCCAGTTCAGAACCAATTTTATCGACATACAGAAGCTCAGATAAGAGATGGAATAAGTGTCCTGTGAGCCTACATAGCGTTTGTTTCGTCACTAGAAATAAATAACTAGTATAAGAAAGGTTGCTGGTGATAGTGTTTCTACATGTCGCCACTCCAGACTTTATTGTGGCTCAACCTTACGTCTACTTGGTAGAGAAGGAATATCATTTTTAATGTGAATGTCGGACCACAATTCCATTATATCTTCTTCACTTGGTGTAACCAGAAGAGAATGGAATCTGTCTCTCCCTATCTATAATCACTGACGGAAGTTGGAATCGAACCCAGACCATAGATATATGAACCACTCACCAGCCCCACAGACCACCAAACCCTCTTCTCAGTGGCTCACTTTTCTATCATAACGCCGTTGTGCCACACTGGCTCAGAATTCTGGCACACAGGCTCCCTGTATCAATTTGCAGCATGTTCAGTAAATTCATTTACTTGGTTGACCGAATCACCATGAACTAGCTGCCTCGGCTACCCAGTGCATACATTTAACTTTATTTTGTTATCATCAAAATAAAATCACGTAACTGCCACCAATGCAGAACTGCCAACAGTGTAGGATGCAGAAATTTAAGTAGGAAGTGTTCCTTTCCACTTGAGCTACTCTACTGCGCTATCTGTTTGTGGAAAACGTCGTGCAGTGCAAAAGAAAAGGTATAACTGTTTGTCTCTCATAAGTATTGACCTGGCCATATGCATTATACCACAGCACTGTGGAATGCAGAAGTTCTGGAGGAATTGTTGTTGACTTCTGGAGCTGTTAAAGCTACGTGTCGGCTAGTTGGGTAATGGTAAGTATCGTGCATGGTACATAAGATGTCCTGAGTTCGAGTACATTCATTGCTACATTTTATAAACGCAATTCTGCTGTCTGCTAAAGATATCAACGAAATGGAACTTGTCACATAATTCCCTTCACTTCCCAACCCAAAATACACTCCTGGAAATTGAAATAAGAACACCGTGAATTCATTGTCCCAGGAAGGGGAAACTTTATTGACACATTCCTGGGGTCAGATACATCACATGATCACACTGACAGAACCACAGGCACATAGACACAGGCAACAGAGCATGCACAATGTCGGCACTAGTACAGTGTATATCCACCTTTCGCAGCAATGCAGGCTGCTATTCTCCCATGAAGACGATCGTAGAGATGCTGGATGTAGTCCTGTGGAACGGCTTGCCATGCCATTTCCACCTGGCGCCTCAGTTGGACCAGCGTTCGTGCTGGACGTGCAGACCGCGTGAGACGACGCTTCATCCAGTCCCAAACATGCTCAATGGGGGACAGATCCGGAGATCTTGCTGGCCAGGGTAGTTGACTTACACCTTCTAGAGCACGTTGGGTGGCACGGGATACATGCGGACGTGCATTGTCCTGTTGGAACAGCAAGTTCCCTTGCCGGTCTAGGAATGGTAGAACGATGGGTTCGATGACGGTTTGGATGTACCGTGCTCTATTCAGTGTCCCCTCGACGATCACCAGTGGTGTACGGCCAGTGTAGGAGATCGCTCCCCACACCATGATGCCGGGTGTTGGCCCTGTGTGCCTCGGTCATATGCAGTCCTGATTGTGGCGCTCACCAGCACGGCGCCAAACACGCATACGACCATCATTGGCACCAAGGCTGAAGACGACACGTCTCCATTCGTCCCTCCATTCACGCCTGTCGCGACACCACTGGAGGCGGGCTGCGCGATGTTGGGGCGTGAGCGGAAGACGGCCTAACGGTGTGCGGGACCGTAGCCCAGCTTCATGGAGACGGTTGCGAATGGTCCTCGCCGATACCCCAGGAGCAACAGTGTCCCTAATTTGCTGGGAAGTGGCGGTGCGGTCCCCTACGGCACTGCGTAGGATCCTACGGCCTTGGCGTGCATCCGTGCGTCGCTGCGGTCCGGTCCCAGGTCGACGGGCACGTGCACCTTCCGCCGACCATTGGCGACAACATCGATGTACTGTGGAGACCTCACGCCCCACGTGTTGAGCAATTCGGCGGTACGTCCACCCGGCCTCCCGCATGCCCACTATACGCCCTCGCTCAAAGTCCGTCAACTGCACATACGGTTCACGTCCACGCTGTCGCGGCATGCTACCAGTGTTAAAGACTGCGATGGAGCTCCGTATGCCACGGCAAACTGGCTGACACTGACGGCGGCGGTGCACAAATGCTGCGCAGCTAGCGCCATTCGACGGCCAACACCGCGGTTCTTGGTGTGTCCGCTGTGCCGTGCGTGTGATCATTGCTTGTACAGCCCTCTCGCAGTGTCCGGAGCAAGTATGGTGGGTCTGACACACCGGTGTCAATGTGTTCTTTTTTCCATTTCCAGGAGTGTAGTCCCATGTGAGAAAACGGCTAACTTCTGTGACATTTTATTCTTTTCAGGTTTGATGGACAACCAGGCAGCAGACGCATCTCGAAACTTTTGTATTATGTATGGGGAGAGCGCATCGTGCCAAAATACGTCGGAAAGTATTTTCTACATTAGCTGTCGTCTGGTAGTGGCATTTTATTATTCTTCAAACCTTGTTTGAGAGCTTTAACTCAGAACAAGTTTTCTACATGCATGTAATCAATAAGCTGCATCTGCATTTTCAGACTGATATAGATAACATCAGAGAATTTGCATATATCGTTGATGATTAACTTCTCTCTCATGTTTACTATTGTTTTAACAACATTAAAGGAAACCTTACGAAAATTATGAATTGTATTATAAAAAATGAAATAAAACTACCCACGATAACCTTACGACGGAAGTCTGTTTTAATAAAACTGAGTATCTGTACACAAGCGTGCCCTTATCGTCACGAACTGGTAAAATACTACTCACTTAGACTTTGATTGGGTCTGTGTTTAATTGGCATGCTGTGTCATACTCAAGATGGATGCAAATGTGGCATTTCATAAATAAAGTTATGTATTCCTAGAAACCCTAAATTTGCTTGTCAACAGCGGAAAGAGGCGTTGCCTGTTGTGCAGCATTGTAAGTTTTTCACCATTTCACTATGAGCCGAAAGTATTTTCTTGCGCTTTCCTTATCGATGTTTGATCTCACTGTTTGTAGCTCTTTCACAGAAGGGATGAAAACGCTACACTCAGTGAGACTGGAACTGCGAACCATAACAGACGCTGTTTCACAGGGCAGCACGTTACCACAGAGCTAGCGAAGAAGCTTAAGTCTTAGCTTCCTCTTACGAGACGAATTGTGGCTAGAACTCGTAAACCGCTATTTGAAGGACGAGATTAGTTGCGATTTCCACGTGCAACGACTTTCCTGGGCTGAAAACCGTAAATTTACAATCTTTTGTTACACCTCCAGCGATAATAACTCAGATTATTCAATGGAAATGACAGGTAAAAAATCAAGTGAACTTTGAGGCTTCATTCCGTGCACACCAGGAAGTAACTCGTCGATCACAGAGTTGCCAAACATACAGTGCCTTGTTGCCAAATCTCAGTTACAATACCAGCAGGAAGAAGACGAACCAATGTGATCTTACAGCGGGCTGGGAAGTGACCATAGCTGGTGTCTCCAAGTCGCGGCTGCAACAATACTGTTCCGAGAGATTCATATCCTCGAAAGAAGAGATACGAATTCGAATCACAGTCCAGCACGAAATTTTTCAACGTCTCTAGTTCAACCAAGTACAAGTAAAGTAAGAGCCCTGTTCCTTTAAATGGCTATCGGTTCATCAAATAAAATAATATTTTCTAATGTAAGTAGGTTTACTGGCGACTATATTTCTGTTTACCATGACTTCCGCTATGTCATTTCCCAACGTAAATCGGCTCTGCCCAGCTGGTAATGAAGGAACGTAATGTTTAATGCGGATTCTGGATCATAATGTCTTTCTCTTGATTTTACCAGGGGTAAAATAAATTAGTTTGTGCCTCATAAAAGTAAATGCCTGAACCGACGCATTGCACCTGTGATAGTTCGTTCCGCAGGACCACTGTGGCCACATTTCCCAGTCCCAGGATGCTGTAACAGATGATGCGCTTATCTTACAAAATTAGTCACGGTGGAAAAAACGCGAGTCTTTTAAATGGTTAAGTAGAAGCAAGCTTCTGAAGCGGAGATTATGCTATTCTCAAGTCAGCGGGATGTAAAGACTCTTCTAGGCATCATAGGCTCGATGTGAAGCCATTCTGAAATTTTCACAAATTCAGCAAATTTCTTAGTAGGAGAAAATCCACTGGCAAGTGTGAAGTTACCGGATAATTCGAATATTACCGTCATTATTACTATCTTTTCTTCGTACCGCTGCTGGAACACTGTACTTTAAGATCATATGATGCCTTTTGGTCACTGCAGAAGTAGTTTCCCAAGAACAAGTTCTTTCCCTGTCTACGGAATCTTTTTCATGTTAATATCAAACATCAGTAATTACTCGTAGATTACATTAAAACTAAAGTAATTGATGAAGACGTTACTTGATAACAAAGACGTGCTGCCTTTCTTCATTTACTTGCGCCTAGAAATGTCTATTGAGTACTGCCAAACCAAAAGGCAAGAGATCTTACTGCCTTCCGATTTACGTCGCTGTCAGTTCTTCCATATGATTTGGTCGACATGACCTGTTTCGAGTTGTGTATGACAGACAATGTTTTAGAAAATCAATTGTTTTCCTTTGCAATAAACAGAAAGATTTTCATTCTAAGTATCCAAGTACAAAATATTCACAATATTAGTTCAAATTTAATATTCGCTTCTATAATGTAGGAAAGTATTTCACATTTGCAAAACTCGCATGACCATACACTTAGTCGCTGACCATAAATTCTAGCTCAGAGTGACACCAGTTTAAGCAACCTAATGTAGCGAACGCTGTTTGCCAGTGCTCTCTCTCACCGGAAATTACGCAATTCACTCATTGGGCTCCATAAGCACACTCTAACAGTAATTTCTGTGTGTAAGCAATGCATACGGATTAGAATTTAGTGGTGCTCTCTCTTACACTTCTGTATACAATATGCCTGACCTAAATGGGCCCCTTATTATTACAGGCTCTGGGCAGTGCAACATCATACTGACAATAGTAATGTGCTTATACTGACAACCTGACTGTTCGTTTTACCTGATTTTGTAATCATTTAAATAAAACAACATGACCTTCCAGTGGGAGACATTTCGTCCCTCTTTTCCTTCTGTGAAATTTGTCAGTAAGCTTTTTGCCTTTCAGCCAGCGAAATGCTGCAGAGTACGGCCGGTAAATGATTCACAAACCATGATTTAGTGGCGTTAAGACGATTTCTTTAAACATTGTCGTAGCTAAAGGAATTTTGTTTCGTCCTAAATCATCTCAGGCAACAACGTTCACAGACATCTCAAATAGGAAAAAGCTCATTATCCAGGTACGAAGGTCGTAAAACAAACTTCCAACAGTTTGTGTCAGGTTGATCTTTTCGTCTGATAGCACTGCATAAGTATTTTGTCCATGAGGTATCACAAGTAGTGTTCCTGTAGCTGTGGAAATCACTGGTTGAAAACGAGTTTAACACCAATGTGTACAGTACTGCTAAATATTCTAAATGATTATCAACCTAAGTCTGAGTTCATGCGCAAACTGAGGCGAATTTATAATATTGAAGCTAGACTGTGTATCCTTGTCTTCCTTGAGTGGGCATTGGAAGGCATTTACACACACGTGTACAATACTATCAATACTTCGAATGCTATAGTTAACGTTGTTCTCATAAACTACTTTTGTTTTTTAATTCTTCTGGGTCTTCAGCGTACAAAATGTGTTGTAGATACAGTCTTAGAGCAAAAAATTTACCGCCGAATCGTTCACGCAAGGTGGTCAATACAGTCGTGCTCCTCTCAGAATCCTATGTCCGGCAATATGCTCGTTCTGCAGCACTTCCCAGAGGAAGTCTTGACTTCAGTCTTAGGTAAAACGCGAGACAAGCAAATACGACGTCTGGTAACTAAAAGCACACGCCGACAAAGTTTTTATCGCCCCTTTCCTCTCGGTGCTGAAGCTATGAGTGAAATTCAAGCGAATGTACACTAGATTTAGCTTTCTGTCACACTGGTAATAGCAGTTTGTTCAAACAATGTTTTAGCGAAAGATTTCTTTGCCAACCATCTGCCTCTGAACACCGCATGCGGCTGAGTTCTCTGGGACCCGTTTACTGCCTACTGGCGGGGGCCGTCTCGCCTTCTCCCGAAAACGTCTGCTCCACTCTGCACTCTCGATCATGTAAAACGCTTTAATGTTGTTGAGTGGTGACCCATAAAATCTGTCTACGATTTGTTCAAATGGCTCTGAGCACTATGGGACTTAACATCTGTGGTCATCAGTCCCCTAGAACTTAGAACTACTTAAACCCAACTAACCTAAGGACATCACACACATCCATGCCCAAGGCAGGATTCGAACCTGCGATCGTAGCGGTCACGCAGTTCCAGACTGAAGCGCCTACGATTTGTGTTTCACTCTTGACAGCAAAGGAGAAACAAAACCGTTTTTATTTGATGATTATTTTATTACACTAGAATGCAATACATCAATGTGGCACAGAATTAATTTCGTTGTTTCTGATCCAGTGCACTACAATTAAAGCGTCACATTCTGTTCTTTTTCCTTTCACGGGAGGTTCCTCAAATAATTTGTTATTGTCATGCATTCATATGTGTTAGTCAAGGCACAGAGAGTAAATGCAATGTAATGTGTTTGATTTCTTTCTTTGATTCTCTGTGGTAAAGGGATGCAAAAGATTTTGTCAATACCTATCAGAACCTGCTCTATAGCTACTCAGGCAAATTGCTTGTTTTGAGGTCTATACCTTAATTAATGGAGAAGTGAACGCTGTTCACAAGTGATGTTTAAAATATTCCATTGGATTTAAGGCGACAAAGTTGCCCATATTTGAAGCTACCCAGAGAAAAAGTAAGTTGCTAGAGCCGCTCTTAGCAAATGTCTGCAAGGAGTTCCTAATTGCTATTTGTCTGTTACTGATGTGCGGATCAGCCGCGACAGCAGCTAAAACACCTACTTGGGCATCATCATTTGTTGCAGGTCGTGGTTGACGGCCGGCCGCGGTGGTCTAGCGGTTCTAGGCGCTCAGTCCGGAACCGCGCGACTGCTACGGTCGCAGGTTCGAATCCTGCCTCCGGTATGGATGTGTGTGATGTCCTTAGGTTAGTTAGATTTAAGTAGTTCTAAGTTCTAGGGGACTGATGACCACAGATGTTAAGTCCCATAGTGCTCAGAGCCATTTTTGAATTTTCTGTCTCAGTGTCTTAGTTTACACGAGGATTATATAGCACGAGTCATTCAAATGGTAAGGGAATATCAAGTGAATTTAGCGAGTCGATTCAGTTCCATACGCGGAACTGATTGCACTGTCACAGTGTTCCCTAATGTTTGTGACCATGTTGCCAGTTCTCAGCTGTGCTAGGAACAGCTCTGTAGCGGTATGTAAGGAGAGTCACGTGCTCGTGTCATAGGAGGATATGGAGAGGAGGCCCGGGGTTTGGTTAATACGCAGCGTTTTCTCCTACCAGTTGTCTCAAACATTCAGGTGTATAATCTTCTATCACGATTACAGTTTCCTACAAAATATTTACGGGTAAAACACTTACCTTGTTACTTTGTGACAAAATATTATTTCAGTACAATAAAAAGTCTTTGGAAATCACTGATGCCCATCTGTCATAAAAGTAAGATAACGAACACTTTGCTACTCGAGCTCGATTGGCCCTATGTGCAGCCTTGTGACTTTTAAATAAATCGTCTGCACGGCACTAAATCGTGGTTTGTGAATCATTTACCGGCCGTACTCTGCCGCATTTCACAGGTTGGAAGGCAAAAAGCTTACTGACAAATTTCAGAATAGGAAAAGGGGGACGAAATGTCTCCCACTGGAAGGTCATGTTGTTTTATTTAAATGATTACAAAATCAGTTGTGGGATAATGCATATGGCCAGGTCAATACTTACGAGAGACAAACAGTTATACCTTTTCTTTTGCACTGCACGACGTTTTCCACAAACAGATAGCGCAATAGAGTAGCTCAAGTGGAAAGGAACACTTCCTACTTAAATTTCTGTATCCTACACTGTTGGAAGTTCTGTTTTGGTGGCAGTTACGTGATTTTATTTTGGTGATTACAAAATAAAGTTGAATTTATGCACTGGGTAGCCGAGGCAGCTAGTTCATGGTGATTCGGTCAACCAAGTAAATGAATTTACTGAACGTGCTGCAAATTGATACAGGGAGCCTGTGTGCCAGAATTCTGAGCCAGTGTGGCACAACGGCGTTATGATAGAAAACTGAGCCACTGAGAAGAGGGTTTGGTGGTCTGTGGGGCTGGTGAGTGGTTCATATATCTATGGTCTGGGTTCGATTCCAACTTCCGTCAGTGATTATAGATAGGGAGAGACAGATTCCATTCTCTTCTGGCTACACCAAGTGAAGAAGATATAATGGAATTGCGGTCCGACATTCACATTAAAAATGATATTCCTTCTCTACCAAGTAGACGTAAGGTTGAGCCACAATAAAGTCTTGAGTGGCGACATGTAGAAACACTATCACCAGCAACCTTTCTTACACTAGTTATTTATTTCTAGTGACGAAACAAACGCTATGTAGGCTCACAGGACACTTATTCCATCTCTTATCTGAGCTTCTGTATGTCGATAAAATTGGTTCTGAACTGGGAATGCAACTCAGAGCGCCCTTAACGCGGAATTTGTTCCCTTCATGACAATACAGCTTGGCTACAATTTGTTATTTGTTCAAAACTGCAGATTCCTCAACATTTCCACATATAGCGCGTGAATGGGTTCGAATCCTGGCCCAGCACTAAAGATTTCATTACGTATTATCAAGATCCTGCATGAGAACACCTATCTGCTGGTGGATAATAATTTCGATTTTTAATGTATTTTCATTCGTTGTCAACACTAACGATATTTGACGTTTTTGACTCCCAGTGAGACACATAACTATTTGTGAGATCACTGTAAGTTCAAGATGTTATTCCGAGCTGCTGGTGGAGAAAAATTCGGTAGCTGACGTCTCTTTGCTGTAGTCGACATCGATATGTGTGGGGCTCTATTCCCAGTCAGCACTGAACACTTCGTCATATTATTTCTAGTTTAAACATGCTCACATGTCGCTGCTGGTGCAACAAACCCATATTCAACATCCGTTTTCTCTAGAATAAAACAGCGATAGGTGCTGGGTTGGAGTCCTCGGAAGGAAAAAATTAATGTTTCGTCTCGTCATTTCAGTTAAAACATCTAGCTACTGCCGAGAAAATGCAATATGTCACAGTTGATTGTGCTTCGGTATCTATCTTATTAGGTTCTGGGTTCGAATCCCTGTCCAACACAAAGCTTTACCTCACGGCATTTCAAGTAAATTACTTGTTAAGAAGCAGTATTTAACGTCTCTCGTAGTTCGTTAACAGGGATAATAGGTGCTGGGTAGGAATTCGGGTCCGTCAAAAATGTTTACGTTATGTAATTTAAAGTTGGTATTTGCTAATTGCTACTGTCTAAAATCGAGGAATATTACTCATTGTATGCCTAATCAGGAATGACTGTTAGTTTCCGTTAGTCACGAAATCTTTGCTTAGTCTGCATGACCTGGGTTTGAATCCATATGCAGAACGAGACGGTTCGTCGTGCCATTTGAAGTTCATATATATTCTCAACTAGCTGCTCGTGAATAACTTAAATTTTTAATGTCGTTTTGTGTTAAGTAATAATTACGGTATGTTACTTTGAAGAGGAAATCATGAATACAACGAACTTACTACGTGCATTACCTATCTGACGTAATAATGAGAGTGGTGACATTTCAGGTATGTCATTTATTGTAATAAATGTGAGCTTACAAGCCTTAAGGACAGTCTTATCTGTGATAAGGTATTCCCTGATATTTGTAGTATCCTAGTATTTCTTTACATCTACAGTTATTGCGATATAGAGTATTGTTTTCTAGTGGTGACTTGTTGGAACCATTTTCAATAGTCAAACGACTGTACCAAGGAGCGATTAGAGGACCTGCTAGACATCTGCGTTATGTGGGTTGCATGCGAATCAGGCGAAATGCAATTCAGGTCGTTCGGATACTTTTGAGCATGACTGGACAAGAGCCGAGACGGAAAATGAGAGTGTACGATCAAGACCGAAGTGCTTGGATTAAGAAGGGTGTAAAACAGAGTGTTTCGCCCCTACTGTTCGATCTGTACATCGAAGAAGCAATGACGAAAATAAAAGAAAGGCTCATGAGTGAAATTAAAATTCAAGGTGAAATTATATCAGTGATACTACTCGATGATGACATTGCTATCCTGGCTAAAAGTGAAGAAGAATTACATGATCTGCTAAATGGAATGAACAATCTAATAAGTACAGAATATGGACTGAGAGTAAATCGAAGAAAAACAAAAGTAATGAGAATAGCGAGAAACTTAATGTCAGGATTGATGGTCACGAAGTAGGTGAAGTTAAGGAATTCAGCTACCTATGCAGCAACATAACCAATGACGGACGGAGCAAAACCGACATCAAAAGCCGTCTTGCACTGGAAATAAGGGCATTCCTGGATAAGAGAAGCCTACTAGTATCAAACATAGGCCTTAACCTGAGGAAAAAATTTCTGAGAGCGTACGTCTGGAGTACAGCATTGTATAGTAGCCACACATGGACTGTGGGAAAACCGGAACAGAAAAGAATCTAAGCATTTGGGATGTGGTGCTACAGACGAATATTGAAAATTAGGTGGACTTATAAGGTAAGGAATGAGGAGGTGCTGTGCAGAATCGGAGAGGCAAGGAATATGTGATAGGACACCTGTTAAGACATCAGGGAATGACTTCTATGCCACTAGAGGAACTGTAGAGGGTAAAAGTCGTGGAGGTAGGCAGGGCTCGGAATACACCCAGCAAATAATTGAGAACGTAGGTTGCAAGTACTACTCTGAGATGAAGAGGCTGACACAGAAGAGGAATTCGTAGCAGGCCGTATCAAACCAGTCAGAAGACTGATGACCCAAAAAAAGAAGAAAAAAAGAAAACGAAATACCGAGATTACGTCGTCCTCGAAGAATAACAAGGAGGGAGGACAGAATGATTTGTAAGCAGTCGGCTGCTGAACCAATAAAATCGGCTCGACAAATTAGGGATGATCTGGAGCAGCATCCTTAACTGAACCTATATGTCTCTACTACAAAGCGCCGCCTAGTAGCAGGTGATTTAAATAGCACACAACCATTACGTAAAACATCCATAAATAGATGTAACAGGAAGGCCAGAATAGAGACTGCAAAGAAATTTTAAACTTGGAATGCTGCAGATTCGTCTGAGATTTTGTAGAGTGATGAAAGTAAATTGAATGTACACATACGTGACCAGAAAACCGAAGTGCCAGGTACCGACCATTAAGTACAGTGTGGCAGCGTCGTGGTCTGGGGACGTGTTTCTAGACGTGGAGTTGGTCCTATAGTCCTAATAGTATCCAAAATGAATCGTTTGCTGTACAGTGACATTTTAGAAAAGAATATGGTTCCACATGGGAAGCCGAATTGATATTTAATAAGTATAATGGTTAAAAACACGACCATTTAAAAAATTCTTTTCAGAAAAAAATCAAACCTTTGTAGTGTCCAAACGAGAACTTGGAAATAAATCTAAGTGAACACCTCTTCAATGCATTGAATCGACGTTTTCGTGGTAGAAGCTACTCAAACAAGGATCAATCTGCTGCTGCCTGATTGTATGAATGGTCAAAATTCCTATTTGACCTATTATACAAGCTTGTGGATTCAGTGCCAAATAGATGCGCAGTTGTGATCACAGACCATGGGTATGCAACGAAATACTGATTTGTTCTTTAGGTTCCAATATAGTTTTGCTTCATTCTTTCATATTTAGATCTACGAATTACTTCTGAGTCACGAGAACTGTTATTTCTGTATTTATGTAAGATAACTTTGTTTACACGAAGTGTAGTTTTGTATTAAATAGATTATAATTGCATACTTTTCAGTTATCCACAGGTAGTTTTCCTATTACACACGTATCTTCACGTACTTGTAACTGATGGAATGTCAGAAGTTTGAACGTGGCAGGAAAGCCAGAAAATGTTCAAAGGGAAATGCTAAGGCTCAGTTTATATATAAGAGGGGAGGTGGTCAGTGAAATGAAATGGAAAGAAGACAAGGATTTCTGGTTACAGGAATATAGGGTAATATCAACAGCAGCAAAAAAATGTATAACGGGAGTAGAACTCGTTACGAATAGGAATGTAGGGCATAGAGTGAGTTACTGTGGATAGTTCAGTGACAGGCAGGTTCTCATCAGAACTGACAACAAAACAACACCGACAACAATATTTTAGGTATAGACGTCGATGCTGCAAGCAGAAGATGAAGAAAAATGGCTCTGAGCACTATGGGACTCAACTGCTGAGGTCATTAGTCCCCTAGAACTGAGAACTAGTTAAACCTAACCAACGTAAGGACATCACAAACATCCATGCCCCAGGCAGGATTCGAACCTGCGACCGTAGCGCTCTTGCGGTTCCTTACTGCAGCGCCTTTAACCGCACGGCCACTTCGGCCGGCGAAGATGAAGAGATATAGGAAGTATATGTGGACATTGAAAGGATAATTCAGTACGTAAAAGGACATAAAAATCTAATAATCGTGGGATATTGGAATGCGTTTGTAGGGAAAGGAATAGATGAGAGAATTACGGGAGAATATGAGCTTGGTAGTAGGAATGAGAAAGGAGAACGACTAATTGAGTTCTGCAATAAATTTCAGCTGTTAACAGCATATGCTCTATTCAGGAATCACAAGAGGAGGTATAACTGTAACACGCTACGAGACACTGGAATATTCCAGTTAGGTTACATCATGGTCAGGCAGAGATTCAGGAATCGGATGTAGGATAGTAAAGTGTACCTAGGAGCAGGCATAGACTCAGATTACAATTTAATAATGATGAAGTAGAGATACGCTAGAAGTACTCTGAGGCTATAGAAATGCGATAACGGAAAGCTCAATAGGCAGTTAAGGTGACGTCGAATGGACACTCTTAAAAAGGGCAGTCACAGAAGTTGGAAAGAAGAACATCAGTACTAGGAAGGTAACTGCAAAGAAACCATGGGTAATGGGAGAAATATTTCAGTTGAGCAACGAAAGAAGGAAATTCAGGAAGACAAAAACACAAGTCACTTACGAGTGAAATAAATAGGAAGTGCAGGAAAGCTAAGGCGAAATGGTTACACAAAAACATGTGAAAAAATATAAAAATAAATAATTGTCGGAACTGACTCAGCATATACGGGGTGGTCCTTTGATAGCGACAGGGCCAAATATCTCACGAAATAAACATCAAACTATAAAACTAGAAAGAACGAAACTCGTCTAGCTTGAAGGGGGAAACTAGATGGCGCTAGGGTTGGCCGGCTAGATGGCGCTGCCATAAGTCAAACGGATATCAACTGCGTTTTTTTAAATAGGAACCCCCATTTTTTATTACATATTCGTGTACTACGTAAAGAAATATGAATGTTTTAGTTAGACCACTTTTTTCGCTTTGTGATACGTCACAAACGTATAAGTACGTGGTGTCACGTAACATTCCGCCAGTGCGGACGGTATTTGCTTCGTGATACATTACCTGTGTTAAAATGGACCGCTTAACAATTGCGGAAAAGGTCGATATCAAAAAATGGTTCAAATGGCTCTGAGCACTATGGGACTTAACATCTGTGGTCATCAGTCCCCTAGAACTTAGAACTACTTAAACCTAACTAATCTAAGGACATCACACACATCCATACCGGAGGCAGGATTCGAACCTGCGACCGTAGCAGTCGCGCGGTTCCGGACTGAGCGCCTAGAACCGCTAGACCACCGCGGCCGGCCGTCAACCACGACCTGCAACAAATGATGATGCCCAAGTAGGTGTTTTAGCTGCTGTCGCGGCTGATCCGCACATCAGTAACAGACAAACTGCGCGAGAATCGGGAATCTCAAAAACGTCGGTGTTGAGAATGCTACATCAACATCGATTGCACCAATACCATATTTCTATGCGCCAGGAATTGCATGGCGGCGACTTTGAACGTCGTGTACAGTTCTGCCACTGGCCACAAGAGAAATTACGGGACGATGACAGATTTTTTGCACGTGTTCTATTTAGCAACGAAGCGTCATTCACCAACAGCGGTAACATAAACCGGCATAATGTGCACCATTGGGCAACGGAAAATCCACGATGGCTGCGAAAAGTGGAACATCAGCGACCTTGGCGGGTTAATGTATGGTGCGGCAATATGGGAGGAAGGATAATTGGGCCCCATTTTATCGATGGCAATCTAAATGGTGCAATGTATGCTGATTTTCTACGTAATGTTCTACCGATGTTACTTCAAGATGTTTCATTGCATGTCAAAATGGCGATGTACTTCCAACATGATGGATGTCCAGCAGCCGGCCGGAGTGGTCTAGCGGTTCTAGGCGCTATAGTCTGGAACCGCGCGACCGCTACGGTCGCAGGTTCGAATCCTGCCTCGGGCATGGATGTGTGTGATGTCCTTAGGATAGTTAGGTTTAAGTAGTTCTAAGTTCTAGGGGACTGATGACCTCAGCAGTTAAGTCCCATAGTGCTCAGAACCATTTGATGTCGGGCACATAGCTCGCGTGCGGTTGAAGCAGTATTGAATAGCATATTTCATGACGGGTGGATTGGTCGTCGAAGCACCATAGCACGGCCCGCACGTTTACCGGATCTGACGTCCCCGAATTTCTTTCTCTGGTGAAAGTTGAGGGATATTTGGTATCGTGATCCACCGACAACGCCTGACAACATGCGGCAGTGCATTGTCAATGCATGTGCGAACATTACGGAAGGCGAACTACTTGCTGCTGAGAGTAATGTCGTTACATGTATTGCCAAATGCATTGATGTTGACTGACATTATTTTGAGCATTTATTGCATTAATGTGGTATTTACAGGTAATCACGCTGTAACAGCATGCTTTCTCAGAAATGATAAGTTCACAAAGGTACATGTATCACATTGAAACAATCGAAATAAAATGTTCAAACGTACCTACGTTCTGTATTTTAATTTAAAAAACCTACATGTTACCAACTGTTCGTCTAAAATTGTGAGCCATATGTTTGTGACTATTACAGCGCCGTCTATCACAAAGCGAAAAAAGTGGTCCAACTAAAACATTCATATTTATTTACGTTCTACACGAATACGTAATAAAAAATAGGTGTTCCTATTTCAAAAAACGCCGCTGATATCCGTTTGACCTATAGCAGCGCCATCTAGTGGGTCAACCATAGCGCCATCTGGTTTCCCCCTTCAAGCTAGACAAGTTTCGGTCTGTGTAGTTTTTTCGTTTGACGCTTATTTCGTGAGATATTTGGCCCGGCCACGATCAATGGACCACCCTGTAGAAAAGTCAAAACAACCTTTGGTGAAATTAAAAGCAAGGGAGGTAGCATTAAGAGTGTAATTGTAAATTCACTGTTAAATGCAGGGGAGAGAGCGGATAGGTGCAATATAGTACAATGTAGGCCTCAATGAGGAGGAGGAATTGTCTGATGTGACATAAGAAGAAACAGAAGTTGGCAGATAAGATATAGGGGATCCAGTATTATAATCAAAATTTAAAAGAGCTTTGGATGACTTAAGATCGAATAAAGAAGAAGGGACTGATACCATTTATTAGAATTAGTAAAATCATTGAGGAAAGTGGCAATAAAACGGCTATTCACGTTGAAATACCTGAAATGTATTCGCAGCTGCGAATATGGACAATCACCAGCTGTATAAAGGAATGAAGAAAATGTAAATTTGTGCCGGACTGGGACTCTGATCTGTATATATCGCTTTAAGCGAGCGCTCGCCTTAGCCGCTTTGGCTACACGTGCACGACTCGCGGACAGATACAAACTTTCATATTATTGTTTCTGCGTTACAACCTCTGCTCGTACACACGTTATGTATTTCCCGTACAGTGGAGGACATTTTAATTCAAAGTCATTGCCTCGTGTAGATAAATATGATTTTGCAGTCCCTTTGTTATTTATTAATAACACAGGCACTGCAGTATCATACTATTCTCGTTGATGTGAATTGTAATATACCATCAGACTTTCGGAAAAATCATCATCCACACAGTTCCGAAGATAGCAAGGGCCGACTGGAGCGAGAATTATCACTCAGTCAGCTTAACAACTCATGCATCCAAATTACTGCCGGCCGGAGTGGCCGAGCGGTTCTAGGCGCTACAGTCTGAAACCGCACGACCGCTACTGTCGCAGGTTCGAATCCTGACTCGGGCATGGATGTGTGTGATGTCCTTAGGTTAGTTAGGTTTAAGTAGTTCTAAGTTCTAGGGGACTTATGACCACAGCAGTTGAGTCCCATAGTGCTCAGATCCATTTGAACCATCCAAATTACTGATGAGAAAATATACAGAGGAATAGAAAAGAGAATTGGAGATCTGTTAGGTGACGAACAGTTTGGCTTAAGGAAAAGTAAAAGCGCCAGGGAAGCAGTTATGAAATTGTGACTGATGATGGAAACAAGAGTGAAGAAAACTCAAGACATGTTGACTAGCATTTACCGACCTGGAAAAATCGTTAGACAGTGTAAAATGGTTTAAGATGTTTGAAATTCTGAGAAAAAGAGTGAAAATGGGGAAAGACGGGCAATTCACAATTGTGGAAGAAATAAGAGGTAACAATAAAACTCGAAGACCAAGAACGAAGTGCTCAGATTAGAAATGGTGTAAGACAGGGGTGTAGTGTTTCGCCCCTGCTGTACAATCTCTACATCGAAAAAGAAGTGATCGAAATAAAAGAAAGGTTCAAAACCGAGATTAAAATTCAAGGTAAAAGGATATCAATGATAAGATTCGCTGATGACATTGCTATCCTCAGTAAAAGTGAAGAAGAACTGCAGGATGTGTTGAACAGAATGAACGGTCTAATGAGTACTTAATATGGATTGTAAGTCGGCCGGCAGGGGTGGCCGAGCGGTTCTGGGAGCTACAGTCTGGAACCGCGCGACCGCTACTGTCGCAGGTTCGAATCCTGCCTCTGGCATGGATGTGTGTGATGTCCTTAGGTTAGTTACGTTTAAGTAGTTCTAAGTTCTAGGGGACTGATGACCTCAGAAGTTAAGTCCCATAGTGCTCAGAGCCATTTGAACCATTTGAGTAAGTCGAAGAAAGATGAAGGTAATGAGAAGTAGCAGAAATGAAACAGATAGAAACTTGACATTAAAATTAGGGATCACGTATTAGAAAAGCTAAGGAATTTTGCAACCGGGGCAGCGAAATAACCCATGATGGACGGGGAAATGTGGACATAAAAAGCAGACTAGCCCTGGCAAAGAAGACATTCCTGGACAAGAGAGGTCTACTAGTGTCAATCTTAGGCATTGATTAGAGGAGGAAATTTCTGAGAACGTACGCAGGGTGGACACATTGTATGGTAGTTACACATGGACTGTGGGAAAACCAGAACAGAAGAAAATCAAAGCATTTGAGATGTGGTGCTACAGAAAAGCGTTGAAAATCAGGTGGACTGATAAGGTAAGAAATGAGTCTGCGAGGAAAGGAAGAAGTGGAGAACACTGACAAGAAGAAGGGACAGGATGATAGGAGATCTGTCAAGACAACAAGGTTCAAAATGGATTATATGGCTCGGAGCACTATGAGACTTAACTTCTGAGGTCATCAGTCCCCTAGAACTTACAACTAATTAAACCTAACTAACCTAAGGATATCACACATATCCATGCCCGAGGCAGGATTCGATCCTGCGACCGTTGCGGTTGCGCGGTTCCAGACTGAAGCGCATAGAACCGCTCGGTCACTCCGGGCGGCAAGACAACAAGGAACCACTTCCATGGTACTATAGCGAGCTGTAGAGGATAAAAACTATAGCGGAAGACAGAGGCTGGAATACATATAGCAGATAGCTGTGGACATTGGTTGCAAGTGCTACTCTTAGATAAAAAGATTGGCGAAAGGAGTAATTCGTGCGCGCCGCATCAAACGTGGCAGAGGGCTGATGACTTTCTACAAAATACTTTTGAGTGCTAGAGAGCTATTGCAGTTCCATCGACCTGCGTCCATGGCGCGTTACCTGTTCCTGGCAGTCGTTCGCCTGAAAGACAGCATATCGACACTTTCCCATTGATCCACGGCCCAATCTCCGTGATTCCATGTCTACTGCAATCGTAATTGGCGATGTCGTTGGACTGACATGGGAGAGCGTATCAGGCGTCTACTGCAGAGCTCCACGTTCAGCAACGTGCGCTGAACGATGCTCTCCGTAACAGCACCAGCATTGTACCGCCTACGACTTCCAGGTTCTGTGACGAGACATGAACATCCAACACCTACAATTACACCTAAATTTACATGATTACTCCGCAATTCACAATTAAGTGCCTAGCAGAAGGTACATCGAACCACCTTAAAGCTATTTCTCTACCGTTGCACTGTCGAACAGCGCACGGGAAACGAAAACTCACATCTTTCCGTGCAAGCTTTGATTTCTCTCATCGACGATGACCATTTCTCTTATTGCTATGATCATTTCTCCCTATGTAGGTGGCATCTAACAAAACATTTTCACACTCTGAGGAGAGTGTTGGTGATTGAAATTTCATGAGAAATTCCTTCCGCAACGAAAAACGCCTTTGTTTTAGTGATTACAACCCCAAACCGCGTCCGTGGCACTCTCTCCCCTATTTCGCTATAATACAAAACGAGCTGCCCTTATTTGGACTTTTACGATGTCCTCTGACAATCCTAAACGATGCGGATCCAACACCGCGGAGCAGTACTCCAGAAGAGGGCGGATAAGCGTAGTGCAAGCAGTCTCTATAGCAGACTTGTTATATTTTCTAAGTGTTCTGCCAATAAATCGCAATCTTTACTTTGATTCCCCACAACATTATCTATATTATCGTCCCAGTTTAAGTAATTCGTTACTGTAATCCCTAAGTATTTAGCCGAATGGACAGCCTTTAGTTATCGTTTAACCGAAATTTATCGGATTCATTTTAGTACTCATGTGGATGACTTCACCCTTTTCACTATCTACAGTCAACTGTCACTTTTCACACCTTAGAGATATCTTGTCTAAATCATTTTTCAATTGGTTTTGACCATCTGATGAATTTACAAAACGGTAAACGACAGCATCATCGGCAAACAATCTAAGTGGGTCGCTCAGACTGTCTGCTAAATCGTTTATTTACATCAGGAGCAGCAGATGACCTATAACAGTGCCATGGAGAATGCCAGATATTACTTCTGTTCTGCTCGATGACTTCCCGTCAGTTACTCGGACTGTGACCTTTCTGATAGGAAATTACGAATGCAGTCGTGCAACTACGACGCTATTCCATAGGCACGTGGTTTCATTAGGAGTCATTTGTGAGGAACGATGTCAAAAGGCTTCTGGAGATCTAAAAATATGGAATCAATTTGACATTTCCTGTAGTTATCACTCGTTACTTCGTGAGAATAAAGAGAGAGTTGTGTTTCACAAGAACGATATATTCTGAATCTGTATTGGCTGTTTATCAACTCGTTTTCTCCGAGGTAATGCATAATGTTCGAGTATAGTATATATTTCAAAATGTTACTGCAGATCGACATTAGCAAGATGAGTCTGTAATTCAGCGGATTACTCCTATTTCCGTTCTTGGGTATCGGTGTGACCTGTGGAGCTGTACAGTCTTTAGGTACGAATCTATTGACGAGCGAGCGTATGTACATGCTTTCTAAGTATGGAGTTATTTAATCAGCTTAGTCTGTAAGGAACCTGACTGGTATACAATCTGGACCGGAGACCTTGTCTATTAACTGATTTAAATAGCTTCGCCACACCGAGGATATCTACGTCCAAGCCACTCATGTTTGCAGTTGTTCTTGATGCGAATTCTAGAATATTTACTTCGTCTTCTTTGTTGAAGAAATTTCGAAACACTGAGTTTAGTAACTCTGCTATAGTGGCAGTGTCATCAGCAGTATCACCATTGTTATGGAGCAATGTAAGTTTTGATCGTGTCTTGCCGCTGGTGTACTTTACGTACGGCCAGAGTCTCTTTGGACTTTCTGCCAGATTTCAAGACAGAGTTTCGTTGTGGAAGTTATTAAAAGCATCTCGCATTGAAGTTCACGCTAAATTTCGAGCTACTGTAAAACTTCGCCAATCTTGGGGATTTACGTTCTTTTAAATTTGGAATGCTTTTTTCTTTACTTCTGTAACAGTGTTCTGACACGTTTTGTGTGCCGTGGGGGATCAGTACCATCTCTTATTTATTAATTTGGTACATATCTCTGAATTGCCGTAGATACTATTTCTTTGAATTTATATCACATCTGCTCTACTGTTACATAATCAGATTCGAAGTAGTGGAGACTGCCTCTTAGGAAGACGTCAACTGAAATTTTATCTGCTTTTCTTTTTTTAAGCCGATGTAGTTTGCGTTTACTTTTGGAGGTTTTGGGTGTTACGGTATTCAGTCTCGCTACAACAATCTTGTGGTTACTGATCCCTGTATCCTCCATGGTGCCCCCTATCAGCTCAGGACTGTTTGTTGCTAAGAGGTAAAGTATGTTTTCGCAACCATTTACACTTCGGGTGGGCTCCTGAACTAATTGTTCAAAACAATTTTCTGAGAACGCCTTAAGTTCGATTTTGGAGGACGTTTTATTCCTGCCTTCGGTTTCAAACATGTATTTTCGCCAACATAATTGTATGAGTGGGGTATGTATTTGAAATGATACTTACATTTTTCTTGAGCTCCGTAGTAGCTGTATCACTGAGTCAGGGGGTTGGTGAAAGGAACGAGTTATTAAGTTATTCCGATTGTAAAGTATAACCTCTTCCCATATTAATTCACAGGAACTGTCGGTTTCAATTTCACTACAAGGTAGACTACGTCTGACAGCAACAAACACTCCACCAGCAATTGTATTTAATCTATCCTTTCTGAACACGATTAAGTTCTTGGTAAAACTATCGGCTGAACTTAGCTCCGACTGTAGCCAGCTTTCCGTACCTATAACGATTTGAGCTTCAGTGCTTTCCATTACCGCGCGTAACTCTGGTTCTCTTACAACAAAGCTATGACAGTTTATATCTACAACGCCAATTGTCTGTAGTTTCCTGAGACCCTCTAACCTAATGCACCACCCAGTCCCATCCACACAGCCGATTCCTGTGTGTAGTGGAGCCCTAACCAATTAAGCATAACCCAGGAGCCCACCACCCAATGGGGCAATAAGAGGAATCTGCAGCCTTCACGGTCGTAGAACCATATGAGCCTCTGATCCTGACCCTCCACTTGGCTCTGTACCACAGGACCACAGTCGGTTCTGTCAATGATGCTACAGATGGTAAGCTCAGCCTTCATCTCACAAGCAAGACTGGCAGGCTTTACCACTTCGGTTAACCACCTGAATCCAGAGAGAATCTCTTCTGATCCAAACCAACACACATCTTTAGTACCGACGTGAGCCACCACCTGCAGTTGACTGCACCCTGTGCTCTTCATAGCATCTGGAAGTACCCTTTTCACATTTGGAACAACTGCTCCCAGCATGCACACAGAATGCATACTGGATTTCTTCCTCTCAATATGCCTAAGGCACCCTAATTACCAGTAATCCCACCCTCTGTGAATTTCCAGACCTTGCAGGCTGAGAAGCTTCCTATGGAACATGGCGAGCGACTGTATCTGGCCCATGGGCTATGTCATCAGACATTTGCCCGAAACCTGTTCGTCAGACGGACTGGGGAGGCCCTTCAGTCGGCCCTCCTGGAAAGTCTCTCGCTACGTGCCACACCTTTGAATGACCTCCCACTCGACTATGGGTGAGGGGTCATCCTCCGTGTGGGCAGTACCCAGAGCAGCCTCAGTAGTGGAGCGATTCCCACATCCAGTCCTGTACAGTGATGCCCATTGGCATCATCCTCAAGCTGTGAGACCGAAAACAACACTGCCTGGAGTTGTGAGTGGAGGGCCACCAAACTAAGCTCGCATCTGATCACAGCAATCACAGTCCCTATCCATACCAAAGACGGCAAAACTCTATACTAAACAATTATTAGAGCTCTAGACTGTGCTTAGTAAGCATTCAACACGCAAGAAATTTAACAAAATTAAACTAGTAACCATATAGATAACAGAATAAATTACTCCTCTTTTGTAGCCCATAAAAATACATAAATAACGAACGATGTACAGGCCCTAACAGCAGCAGGAACGCAATGTATTCTGTCACTGAGGGTCTAACCGACACCTATTGGTGGTTTCACTGATCCTTTTAGCAGTTCATATAGAGTCTCACAACAGCTGCACTACAACGGGTGATGAGTTTCCGAGACGCCCTTTCGAAATCCATTATACGTGTTAAGTTCCCAATTTTCAGCCTGTACGTTTGCTAGAATGATTTCCCATTCATCTATGCTCTGTTTATACAGTGTTTATCATAACTGGTAGTTTGAAGGCATACAGTTGAAAGTATACAATAGTACAAGCAAAAAAGTCTCAGTAACGGGTGTCATGTGAAGTCTCGTAAGAGATATGCGCCCATTTTTACTTAATTTGAAGGTTACATTAGTGCAATAATGGACGCTATAAAAAAAACTTCGCACTGAAATGAAATGCAATGTTGTGTGGCTACGGCCTCCCGTCGGGTAGACATGTCGCCTGGTGCAAGTCTTTTGATTTGAAGCAACTGTGGCGACTTGTGTGTCGATGAGGATGATGAAGACAACGCAACACCCAGTCCCTGAGCGTAGAAAATCGAACCTGGGCCCCTTTGCATGTCGTTCCGTCACCCTGATCACTTTTTATTCCTTCTATTTGTTCGGGGCGGACGTCCCACCATGACGTTTGTTCAAGTTCATCCTTCATCCAGTAACGCAGTTTTATTTGTTACGGAGGGTAGCTAACCCTCTGACCGAACACGCTGAGCTACCGTGCAGGCACCACTCAACTATCGAGGCGGACAGCTTCACATTCTCTTATGGATTAGTTAGGTTACTTCATACCTATGTACAACGTGCTCACGCAAACCCTGATTACTCTGATGATGATATATAAATCGAAATGCGTAATTGAAGAAAGTAGTTGCTGCACAACCTGACACTTCCATGTACTTTTGTAGCGCCCATTATAGCACTGACACAGCCTACAAAGTCTCAGTAAACATGGGCTGTAAAACGCATATCTTAAGAGCTATGTGCACTTCTCCATCTCCGATACTGTGAAACAGATCTCTTGTACTCCAAGTTCTTTGCTTTCCATATTTTTGTAGGACGTAGTAAAGATTAAAACAAGTAAAAAGTCCAGTAAAAATGGGCTCTAAAGTGCATACCTTGAGAGTTATGAGCGGACAAAAGAAGTGTTTCACAGTACCGAACATGAACAAGTGCTCATAGCTCTTAAGGTATGCACTTCACAGCACATATTTACTGGTCACTTTTTTCCTGTTTTGGCCCATACTATCGCCTCCCAAAATATGGAATCAGAAAGTTTGCAGTTGAAGGGATTTGTTTCACAGCATCGAAGATGAAGATGTGCTCATAGTTCTTAAGGTAAGTGTTTTAGAAGCCATGTGTATTGAGACTTTCTTGCTTCTGTTATTGCATACTTCCAGCTGTATGTGTTTATACCGCTAATTGTGATGCATCATGTATGCTTCCATTACTGTGTAGTGCACGCGGAACTCCATCTGGCGGGTTCTAATCCCGCTGTGGGTAGTCATAATGTTTTGTCTCCGACTTCATGTCCTCCAGACGTGTCATCAAATGAACGTCTCTGGAACATGAGTGGCCCTCCAGCCACCTCTGTTGAAGCTCTCTGGTCTCATATGCTACCAGCATAGAGAAATATTACACGAAAACTTATCGAGACCACCATGATTCAGTGCCAAAACGTAAACTCCTCAGCACGCTGAATTCACATACTTGAAAAATCATTTACAGTTTCACATTCCTACTTAACTGCAAATTTTAATGTATCTAATGTAAGATACAAGGTTCATATTACTGTGTAAACAATTACGAAGGAAGGACGCTTAGTGCACTAGTCCCTTTCTAGCGTTTAACGTTCCGTAATTTGTCTGTCGTGTAGTTAGCACAGCATTTTTGCCAAATGATAGGGATTTAGAGGCATTTCCTCTGTCTTGTGAACATTTGTTCTACATTTTAGTAAGAATCTTAATGAAATCAATTAATTATGTAAAGATTTTTGAAGGGTTTGCTTTAGGATTTGGAAATTGTGGATAAGAAATTTAGGATAAACGTAAGTAGCACAGCTATTGGGTACAGACTGTGGGAAGACCGATAAATAGGTGAACCAATGCATTTGAGATACGGTGAATGCTGAGAAGCAAATACCTAGTCCGTTAGGATAAGAAATAAAGCGATTATCCGCACAATTGGCGAGGAAAGGAATATATTAATACTTCTTATTGGAAGGTACAGGATGACAGCACGTATTTTAAGACACGATGAAATAGCTTACTTGATACTACTGGGAGCACTGGAGGCCAACCATTCTGAGAGAAGAGAGAGATTGGAGCATATCCGACAAATTATAATTCATGGTTCCTTTAATATTGGTGGTGTCGGTTTTTTCGGACATGTCTCAAAGAACAGTTTCCAGACATGTAAATATGTGAGGCTTGATTACAAATAATTATACCTTCTTCACTCGACTTCTTGCGGGATTCAAGTGAGGCTGTGAGGAATGAGGATAATGGACAGGGGACATATGGGAATTTGAGTTGGACGGATAGCGCGCTCATTAAGACGACAGCTCGCCATAAAGGGGAGCTACGGATTCGAGCCCCGGTCTGGCACAAATTTTCACTTTTCGTCATTGGATTAATTTCAGTGCCAGATTGCATCTGA
This sequence comes from Schistocerca americana, assembly GCF_021461395.2. NCBI lineage: Eukaryota > Metazoa > Arthropoda > Insecta > Orthoptera > Acrididae > Schistocerca > Schistocerca americana. The sequence goes on from NC_060130.1 coordinate 630,602,994, forward strand.
TGTCAGAATTTTCCTTTTGTCAAATAATTCATGGAGTTTGGTGTAATGGCTACTCCAAGGTGAAGAGATGTGTGCAGAAAATTTAAACGTGGTGGACGACAACAAACCACTCTTAATACTAAAAATAACATTAAAGAGATGGATTGTGTTTTTTCGCCTGCAAATGATTTCCTTGTACAGTGGGGGCAGCTTTAATGAGTGATCAAGTAACTGACATGAGTAAACTAAGCTCGAGCGAAAAATCATAACACCCGCCCCACTTGCTTTCGCGTACATTCATGAGGTATTACTTTGGAAAAACTGTGAGAAAAAATTACCGCTATTGGAAATGTGACAGCTATGGAGTGCAGCTTTTGGGAGAAAAGTCTTATAACTTGGAGACAGTAATATTACTGTTGTAACCGAACCAACGGTGTTCCAGACATATTTGGCAGCAGCAGGTGTACCACACCTTCAATTAGAAAAAATGAAATAGCAGCTGGCATACATATCAGACATCATGACCTATTTAAATGGGTTTGGATTCGGTATACGACTGCGGTCTTGAATCTAACAGATGGTAAGAGTGTCAATGTAGCGAGTTCGTACACATATTCTAAAGGCTAATGCCTTGGCTATGCAACTACTCTCTTCTGTCATTGACTGTTCGTTACAGTTCCATGTTATTTTCCCATGCCTCTATGAATTCCAAATACTTCATCCTAGGCTGTCCTCCTCTTTTCTTTACCAGCACTTTCCCTTCAAGAATTTGAATGATGACAGAGTTTGTCTGATGACATGTCCAATAAATTCTATTTTTCTCTTTTCCAATACCTTTAATAGTCTTTTTCTCTTTCTTCAAGAGTTTCAGGCTGGTTTTTCTTCCGTACAGCTCATTCTCGTCATTTTGCGCCATACCCGCATTTCAGCAGCTTCAAGTCGATTGCTTTCCAGTTTACCCAGAGCCCAATTTTCACATCCACAGAGCACTGTACCCCATACAAATGATTTCACAAAGGATTTTCTGACATCTGTTTTCGTAAATTTTCTGCCTGAAATGTTCTTATTAGTTATAAACACCTTTGTTGCCAATACGTCCTCTTCACTTCCATTAAGTATCTATTGTCCTATTTGATCATGCGACCGAGATAAAAAAATATTTTACACTGACCAAAGCTGACATCATTAGTAGTGGGGCAAGGTTCGTGTCAGGTCACTCTGCATTGTTGCCAAATTTATTCAAGATGGCGGCGATGACGTCATCCAAGATGGTGGCATGTAGAATTGGCAATAGTGCATGACGTCATCCAAGATGGCGGCTTTTGGCGGAAAAATAGGCCAATTGTGCTACGTCCACTAACCTACGCCTCCAGAAGAAAAAATGGCGGGAAGTTTGAATTCCAGCAGGATAATGCATGCAAAACCATACCTGCCTACTATTATTATTTATCATTTATTAACATTCATTATCATTTATTATTATTTTATCATTTATTATTATTATTATTATCATTTATTATTATTTATTTCTTGCCTCAGGCGTTATGTCTGGTTAAAAATGGAAGGTGACGCGGACCTTGATCAAGCATGACTTCCTTTAACTGTACGGTATATGTTACATTGCCTTTAGGAACTTTTGGGTAATTGAACAAGTGTCAATAATTACAGATTTCTGTAGTTGTATATATAAGTTTGGATGTAGCTGTATTGCATTGATGTACTGGTGGATATTGTGTGATATGACTCCTGTAGTTGATAGTATAATTGGTATAATGTCAACTTTATCCTGATGCCACATGTCCTTGACTTCCTCAGCCAGTTGGATGTATTTTTCAATGTTTTCTCCTGTTTTCTTTTGTATATTTGTTGTATTGGGTATGGATACTTCGATTGGTTGTGTTAATTTCTTCTTTTTATTGGTGAGTATGATGTCAGGTTTGTTATGTGGTGTTGTTTTATCTGTTATAATGGTTCTGTTCCAGTATAGTTTGTATTCATCGTTCTCTAGTACATTTTGTGGTGCATACTTGTATGTGGGAACATGTTGTTTTATAAGTTTATGTTGTAAGGCAAGCTGTTGACGTATTATTTTTGCTACATTGTCATGTCTTCTGGGGTATTCTGTATTTGCTAGTATTGTACATCCGCTTGTGATGTGATCTACTGTTTCTATTTGTTGTTTGCAAAGTCTGCATTTATCTGTTGTGGTATTGGGATCTTTAATAATATGCTTGCTGTAATATCTGGTGTTTATTGTTTGATCCTGTATTGCAATCATGAATCCTTCCATCTCACTGTATATATTGCCTTTTCTTAGCCATGTGTTGGATGCATCTTGATCGATGTGTGGCTGTGTTAGATGATACGGGTGCTTGCCATGTAGTGTTTTCTTTTTCCAATTTACTTTCTTCGTATCTGTTGAAGTTATGTGATCTAAAGGGTTGTAGAAGTGGTTATGAAATTGCAGTGGTGTAGCCGATGTATTTATATGAGTGATTGCTTTGTGTATTTTGCTATTTTCTGCTCGTTCTATAAAGAATTTTCTTAAATTGTCTACCTGTCCATAATGTAGGTTTTTCGTGTCGATAAATCCCCTTCCTCCTTCCTTTCTGCTTAATGTGAATCTTTCAGTTGCTGAATGTATGTGATGTATTCTATATTTGTGGCATTGTGACCATGTAAGTGTATTGAGTGCTTCTAGGTCTGTGTTACTCCATTTCACTACTCCAAATGAGTAGGTCAATATTGGTACAGCATAAGTATTTATAGCTTTTGTCTTGTTTCTTGCTGTCAATTCTGTTTTCAGTATTTTTGTTAGTCGTTGTCTATATTTTTATTTTAGTTCTTCTTTAATATTTGTATTATCTATTCCTATTTTTTGTCTGTATCCTAGATATTTATAGACATCTGTTTTTTCCATCGCTTCTATGCAGTCGCTGTGGTAATCCAATATGTAATCTTCTTGTTTAGTGTGTTTTCCCTTGACTATGCTATTTTTCTTACATTTGTCTGTTCCAAAAGCCATATTTATATCATAGCTGAATACTTCTGTTATCTTTAGTTATTGGTTGAGTTGTTGCTGCCAGTAGTTTTAGATCATCCATGTATAGCAGATGTGTGATTTTGTGTGGGTATGTTCCAGTAATATTGTATCCATAATTTGTATTATTTAGCATGTTGGATAGTGGGTTCAGAGCAAGGCAGAACAAGAAAGGACTTAATGAGTCTCCTTGGTATATTTCACGCTTAATCTGTATTGGCTGTGATGTGATATTATTTGAATTTGTTTGAATATTAAGTGTGGTTTTCCAATTTTTCATTACTATGTTTAGGAACTGTATCAATTTAGGATCTACTTTGTATATTTCCAATATTTGTAGTAACCCTGAGTGGGGTACACTATCAAAAGCTTTTTGGTAATCAATGTATGCATAGTGTAGCGACCTTTGTTTAGTTTTAGCTTGATATGTCACCTCTGCATCTATTATCATTTGCTCTTTACATCATCGTGCTCCTTTGCAACATCCTTTTTGTTCTTCATTTATAATTTTGTTCTGTGCTGTGTGTGTCATTAATTTCTGTGTAATGACTGAAGTTAATATTTTGTATATTGTTGAGAGGCATGTTATGGGGCGATATTTAGCTGTGTTTGCTGTGTCTGCTTGATCTTTAGGTTTCAGATAAGTTAGTCCATGTGTAAGTGTATCAGGGAATGTGTATGGGCCTGCAATGTAACTGATAAATAATTTAGTTATATGTGAATGCGTTGAGGTGAATTTCATTAGCCAGAAATTTGCTATTTTATCTTTTCCAGGGGCTTTCCAATTGTGAGTAGAATTAATTGCTTGGGTTACTTCATGTTGCAAAATTATCACTTCAGGCATTTGTGGTATCATCTTGTATGTATCTGTTTCTGCTTGAATCCACCGTGCATGCCTGTTATGTTGTACCGGGTTTGACCATATGTTGCTCCAGAAGTGTTCCATGTCTGTTATGTTTGGTGGATTGTCTATTTTAATGGGTGTGTTATCTACTGTCTGGTAAAATTTCTTTTGGTTTGTGTTGAATGTTTGGTTTTGTTTCCTTCTATTTTCACTTTTCTTGTATCTTATAAGTCGTTTGGCCAATGCTTGTAATTTCTGCTTCTTTTCATGTAATTGCTCTATCGCTTCTTGTTGTGAGATTTTACCTAACCTTTTTCGTTTTTTTTCTGACATTTCATTTCTTATAAATTGTGTTAGCTGTCCAATGTCTTTTCTCAGTTTTTCTATACTGTAGTCTGTATTGCCACGCTGGTTTTGTGGGTTTCTTCTGTGTGTTGGTTGGTTCTGATCTCTGTCTAGTGTGTATATTTAGTGTAGTGAGTGCTCCTATATAAACCAGTAGTTGTAACTCTTCCATAGTTGTGTTTTCATTTATTTTGTTGTGTATGATTGTGTTGCTAGTTTTTATTGTTGTTTCGAGTTGTGGGTTATTTGGCGGTCTATGCAAGAATGGTCTAATGTCTGTATTTGTGTCTTTGTATTCTATATATGTCAGCTGAAATTTTTCTTCTATATCTAACATGTGTGTCACTTCATGTTCTATTTGTGCTTGTTCTGGTGGCTGTCTTAAGATTTCGTTTTCCTCTGACTGTTTAATTGATGCGTGTTGTTCTTTGTTTGTTTGCTCTGGGATGTTTGAGTCCATTACTGTATTTTCTTCTTCTTCTGATTGCACATTATTTTGTTCCAGTATTTGTTGTACTTGTTGTTTGATGTTTTCTAATTCTGATTGGGGTATCCTGTTATTTTTGATTATTACACGGATCTGATCAGCTAGTCGTTGTCCTGTTAAAAATTTTAATTCTGGGTATCAGGTAATAAATGATGTGTATACTTGTGATCTGTATCCAGTTGTGTTGGTTCCTAGGTTTGTTGCTTGGTAATAACAGAACATGAGGTGTCGATTAACTTCATCTGACCATCTCATCCTCTGTCTTTGTTTTCCTTCTAGGGTGGTTGCAGGAAGCATATCCCGCAAAACACCTCTATTTGGATTTGAATCATTTTCCAGTTGGCTAGCAGTGTCGTTACCATTGTGGGCGGGCATAGGGTTCAAGCGTCGTCCCCGATCATGACGGCGCTTGTCCGAGGCTTCTTTAGTTCTGTCCTGAACCAACTAATCACACTAAAAGGGGGGTTAGCCCTATTAGTGGTTTGTTCTTATCGTCGCCTTTTACGACTGGCAGAACATACCGGAGGCCTATTCTTTTCCCGGGCCTCCACGGGAATTATTATTATAATAATTATTATTATTATTATAGGCCTACCTCCACTAGAAAATTGCGCCAAATTAAAATTCCAACGCGATAATGACTCGAAAACTGTACTTCTATTTATTATTATCATTTATTATTTATTCAAGATGGCCAATTTTCTCGGCGAGAAAGCCATTTTCCTTACATCCATAGCAAAAATCTATCACAAGTTCAAATCCCAAAACCATAATTAATCACACGTACGAACTTTCTCCGTCACTTATCTTTTTTCACAGGTAGCCTATCATAATCGCGTCAAATAATAAACTGCACTTATAGTAACGTAAGTCACGTCCTTTGATTTTGCAGGGGGAAGGGACTGATGACTATTTCAAGCAATACGGTCATCACTTATTCTCCAACACAGTCAGCACACACATCTTTGATATCGCAGTGCGGGTCGCCACGACGTCCGCGCTCCAACTGAATTAGTTCACATCGTCGCCACCCATAGCCAGCGCGCGGAGACACTGCCGACGCCTGTCACGTGAGGCGGCCGGCCACTCGCGCTGGAATGGCGGTACGCTGGGGGCGAGCCCAGCGATCGCTCCCACGTCGTAAACATGTTTTCGCTGGACACGCTGGAACTTGCCGAGTTTGACGTCACAGCGGTCCCTTGTCCACTCACCACGTGTATTCGTCGCCTCCGCACGTTTCCCGCCAAAATTGTTTGCCTCGGTGCTGAATCACACAATGGTCGGTCGTTCCGTGCCACACTTTTGGCGCCGAAGTTGTTTTCCTGGGCACATTCAAACCTGTCGATGCCGACCGCTCACCGTCCACCACGTATCCTTGTGCAAGTGAGAACGCAGTGCTACACTTTTGGCGGAAATGTTTGCTCGACAGTGGAATCCGCCATGACTATAATAACAGCACGTTTGGTCCGCACTAGAACGCTCGCTAATTGACTCTCTCTTGCACGCGCGTAATAACTGTACAATCAAATGGTTCAAATGGCTCTGAGCACTATGGGACTTAACTGCTGAGGTCATCAGTCCCCTAGAACTTAGAACTACTTAAACCTAACTAACCTAAGGACAGCACACAACACCCAGTCATCACGAGGCAGAGAAAATCAAACTGTACAATCGCTGCGCCGCCGCCCCACTTACGTCACGCACCCTCCATACACGCGACGGACATCGTCTTCCGTAAATACCTAAGTACTTAATTCCATTTCGTTTTTAATCGTATTAAATAATTCAATTTACAATTTCATATACTTATGCAAAGGTGTTCAACTACCTAATTTCAACTACTTTTCGAGGACCAGACGGCCACCTCTCCCTAGGAACCAGCGACAGGTTTGAAATATGCCAGTAAACAAAGCTCACTTGCGCTTCTGGCACCAACCTAAGAAAATTGTTGCAAACGAAGCTCGTCACCGCTAAACTAAGCCACCAGCACTCAACCTCTTCCTACACGTTTCGGGTAAAAGGACTCGCCCTGCACTAGGCATGTTCCACCGTCAGGTGGCTTGCGGAGTATAGATGTAGATGTAGATGTAGACCAACCTACCCCACAACATCGCTGCTCAATTATTCCTCAACCGAGCAGACGAATACAGCTACACTCCACCTCTCTTGACTGAACAGAGCTTTCCTAGTCCTAACCCCTCCAAGTGCACCCCATTTCTCGAAATGTAACGAAGTCTTGGAGCTTAGCACACCATATCGATCTATAGTAACAGGTCTCAAAGTGCCTTAATATAATAGCATACAGTTAACAAGAACAAGAACGGAGCGATATTTATACACAACGTAGTTCGACACATTTTTAAGTAAATAATCCAATCTATCTTGTGTGAAGTATTGTTCTAGAGTCCAGGATCGTTGCATCGAAGGTTCCGGTAGGACGGTAGGAGAGAGAGAGAGGGAGAGAGAGAGAGAGAGAGAGAGAGAGAGAGGGAGAGAGAACATAAACACACACACACACTCCTAAGACTAGAACGTTCAGCACTTAAAAACGGCCGATAACCTTAGATCGCTTACTTTTCCGTCCTGTCAGACATACATCCTTCTCCCCGGTCCCCCTACGCTGAGCTATCTCTACCCCAATCGTCAAATTTTTCCTTTCTACGATACGAGCCCAATGTAGCCCTGCGGACACGTCTCGTGCCCAATGATCACACCAGGTCACGAGTCAGAAACAATACTATTACTCCATCAGGTCTATATAAAAGTGATAGTTATTAGCAGCCAGTACATCCTACAAGCAAACAGATACGCATAACAGCAGCGTCCAACATGTGAAAATTACAGGTCATCCCGTCACCGACTCTGTAAACACCCGTCTGGCGGGTAAGTGTGTTCACAATGATTACAGCCCCTCACAAATATTCGCAGCTAACTTAGTTATGACGCTGAAGTCTCGATTTTACACCAAGCATGCAACAGGGTGGGGATCGCGTAAATCAAAGTGCGTTTAGTGGAATGTGTTAACTTTCATCATACATGAGATGGAGGTCCTCTGCTGACCGACGGGTCACCGTTAACGATCGCAAGTAGACAGTGCTTTAAACCACATACCGAACACGTAGCCGCATACGACTAGAAAGCGGGCTATATCACGTGACTAAAGCATCCAAATAGAATACTGGAAAAAAAATCGACCTTCAGCAACTTGTCCTTCTCTAGAATAAATGAGTCAACGTTTGAATCGTACCTAGTTGCAGCTCTGTCTCAATCGATCATCCCGTGCACTCTCTGTTATCATTTAACACAGATGTGAGGAAGTTTAGACGTGAATGATTCTCTGTCCTCCTGAAAAGCATCAAATACAGTATTCAAATCGCGTGTATCACTGCTACCTCAGTAGACATACACTATAATACGAACTCAACGAGAAAAAATTGACTGCCTTCCTTCTTCCGCTCGCTTCGATGTCATCGTTTTCCTGCATTCCTCTTGTTGCCGCATAGTTGACTCCATGTACAAATTCCCCCCAGTGAGCCAGAAGATAAGCAAGTACGTTCTCATTTTCACCGCATTTCGGTGTATATTAGGTTAGTTTATAGCTATGCGCTAATCAGTTTTCGCATTTATTTCGATTTTATGTCGGATCCATCCATGCGGCCGCGACATAAGCTATCGTTCTGTGTTCTAAAATTGCCTCTAAATGTAACCACTGCGTATCCAGTCATCTCCACATTCGGAGAGCGCTTGCTCTGTTTTCTGTATCTCTATGCACATGCACGCCTCTCGGAAGGCTCCCAGGACCAGCGGTAGAGTAGGATTAACGTTCGAATGTGGATTCGCAGCGAGTTATATCGAGAGCGGTCCGCGAGGTATTTGTGAGGGGCTGTAATCATTGTAAATACACTTACCCGACAGACGGGTGTTTACAGAGTCGGTGACGGGATGACTTGTAATTTTCACATGTTGGACGCTGCTGTTATGCGTATCTGTTTGCTTGTAGGATGTACTGGCTGCTAATAACTATCATTTTTATATAGACCTGATGGAGTAATAGTATTATTTCTGACTCGTGACCTGGTGTGATCATTGGGCACGAGACGTGTCCGCAGGGCTACATTGGGCTCGTATCATAGAAAGGAAAAATTTGACAATTGGGGTAGAGATAGCTCAGCGTAGGGGGACCGGGGAGAAGGATGTATGTCTGACAGGACGGAAAAATAAGCGATCTAAGGTTATCGGCCGTTTTTAAGTGCTGAACGTTCTAGTCTTAGGAGTGTGTGTCTGTGTTTATGTTCTCTCTCTCTCTCTCTCTCTCTCTCTCTCTCTCTGTCTCTCTCTCTCCTACTGGAACCTTCGATGCACCGATCCTGGACTCTAGAACAATACTTCACACACGATGGATTCGATGATTTACTTAAAAATGTGTCGAACTACGTTGTGTATAAATATCGCTCCGTTCTTGTTCTTGTTAACTGTATGCTATTAAATTAAGGCACTTTGAGATCTGTTACTATAGATCGATATGGTGTGCTAAGCTCCAAGACTTCGTTACATTTCGAGAAATGTGGTGCACTTGGAGAGGTTAGGACTAGGAAAGCTCTATTCAGTCAAGAGAGGTGGAATGTAGCTGTATTCTCGGTTGAGGAATAATTGGGTAGCCAGGGGGTGGCGAGGATTTGAACTAATTCAGTTGGAGCGCGGACGTCGTGGCGACCCGCACTGCGATATCAGAGATGCGTGTGCTGACTGTGTTGGAGGACAAGTGATGACCGTACTGCTTGAAATAAAGTCTTCAGCCCCTTCCCCCCTGCAAAAACAAAGGACGTGACTTACGTTACTATAAGTGCAGTTTATTATTTGACGCGATTGTGATAGGCTACCAGTGAAAAAAGATAAGTGACAGAGAAAGTTCGTACGTGTGATCAATTATGGTGTTGGGATTTGAACATGTGATAGATTTTTGATATGGATGTAAGGAAAATGGCTTTCTCGCCGAGATAATCGGCCATCTTGAATAAATGGTTCAAATGGCTCTGAGCACTATGGGACTTAACATCTGAGGTCATCAGTCCCCAAGAACTTAGAACTACTTAAACCTAACTAACCTAAGGACATCACACACATCCATGCCCGAGGCAGAATTCGAACCTGCGACCGTAGCGGTCGCGCGGTTCCAGACTGAAGCGCCTAGACCCGCTCGGCCACACCGGCCGGCCTTGAATAAATAATAAATGATAATAATAAATAGAAGTACATTAAGGTTTTGCAGCCATTATTGTGTTGGAAATTGAATTTGGAGGGAATTTTCTAGTGGAGGTAGGTCAATGATAATAAACAATAATAAATGATAATAAATAATAATAAATGGTAATGAATGTTAATAAATGATAAATAATAATAAAAGGCAGGTACGGTTTTGCATTCATTATCCTGCTAGAATTCAAACTTCCCGCCATTTTTCCTACTGGAGGCTTAGGTTAGTGGACTTAGCCCAATTGGGCTATTTTCCCGCCAAAATTCAAACTTCCGGCCATTTTATCTTGAGGTTAGGTTAGTGGACGTAGCATAATTGCGTATTTCCCGCCAAAAGCCGCCATCTTGTATGACGTCATGCGCTGTTTCCAAGTCTACATGCCGCCATCTTGGATGATGTCATCGCCGCCATCTTGAGTAAATTTGGCAACTATGCAGAGTGACCTGACACGAACCTTGCCCCACTACTGTCATTAATTTTTGTATTGGTTTTAGTTCCTCCTATACTTTTTATGTGTTGCTATTACTTTTGTTTCCCCAATTTTAATTTCCATAGTTTAAGAGTGTATGATAGGACTTGCAACATCCTATTCATTCTTTACTAGGAGTCTGCAACTATCACGTCGTCAAAAGATCTAATACAATACGTCTTTTCAACATTGGATTTTATTCGCTTTGTATTCTCCTTCACGATCAGAATAGATTTCTCATCTAATACTTTAAATAAATATGAGGGTAAGGGACGTCTTTGCCGAACTCGTTTTCTAATCCTAGCTTTTTTCTCTGCCTTACTGAAGTTCATTATTGTGCTTTGGATCTGGTACAGTTGATTAATCATACTGCTTTCTTTCCAGACGATTCATATTTTTTCACATTTCAGAAGAGTAGCTCGCAGTTCACACTGACAAGAGCTTTTTTTCTGAGTCAAGTAAGGCAAGATAAGTTCTTCTATTCATGTCCATCCTTCTCTTTATTTGCATACGCTCGGCCAAAATTTCCTCTTGTTCCTGTGCCTTCTCTAAAAACACATTCGACTTCCCCAATATTCTTATCTACTTTTCCTTTATCCTGCTTTTAACTATATGAGAGAGTATTAAGGATGCCTGTGACCGCACTGATAGTGATCTGTAATGGTTGCAGTCAAATGCTTTTCCTATTTTAGGTATGGTAATGGTTCTGCATTCTATGAAGTCTTGTGGCATGATACTTCTTTCGCAGCAATCATTTTTTTAATTGGTCTTACACTCTGTTACCTAAATTTTTAGGCAATTCTGCAGTAATGTCATCAAGACCAATTGCTTTTCCTTCTTTGAGACTAAGAAAGACGTGTTGAAATTCATGTCTCATAATTAGTGGAACTTGCAGTTCTCTTTCAGAAATATTGATGTCTTCAGTTAGATTACGTTTATATTTGAAGTCCTTATCAACCTACAGTGGTTTATGTATTCTTTCCAACGCGTACATATCTCGTCATTGCCCTCTTTATTTTTACGTACTACAGATTCCGTTCTAGATCTGTAGTGATGACCACTTCTTTGATACTGTGAAATAAATCTCTTCTACTGAAAAGACATTGTTTCCATATTTTTATAAGTGGTGTTATGGACAAAAATAAGAAAAATGTCCAGTAAACATGGACAGTAAAGTGCTTACATGTTTACTAGACTACATTGCTTGGAATGATCGTTCCTGTCATATCCATGAATACTGACCATTCCTCCATGGACATTCAATATTACGGTGAAGAGTAAATATTTGTGGTATGATGCAGCTGCAATAAATAGTTCAGACTTACAGTAGACAAAGGGCTTAAGGTGGTTGTAACAAGACAAGGGTGATAGCAATGAAAACTTCGCCTTAAAACAACGCAATTCCTATGTACCTAGAGCAACATCAGCAGGGAGACAAAGACAGCACAAGGACAGTTTGTTAGTTGGAGGCCGGCCAGTGTGGCCTAGCGGTTCTAGGCGCTTCAGTCTGGAACCGCGCCACCGCTACGGTCGCAGGTTCGAATCCTGCCTCGGGCATGGATGTGTGTGATGTCCTTAGGTTTCGTAGGTTTAAGTAGTTCTAAGTTCTAGGGGACTGATGACCTCACAAGTTAAGTCCCATAGTGCTCAGAGCCATTTGAACCATTTGTTAGTGGGGGTTGCTTACGTTCAGGTAGAACCATACATTCAGGAGCAAACCTCTTGTTCTCTTTTGATCAACAGATCCTTAACTTATTGTTCTGCTAAGAGCATTATGACCCCATAGGGATAATACAGCATTTTGGCTGACAGGTCCTTAACCTATTGTTTCCTCACACATCCCCCTCCCCCTCCTCCCCCTCCTCTTCACCATCAATCTTGGAAATCCCCTCGCCCATACAAGCATAATTTTGATATCAATGTGACTGACTAACTAATTAAATCTATCAATTAATTAAATACCATCTCTGGGAAACCCCCAGCCCTCCACCTCCCCTCCTCCACCCGAAAATTTGCGGGAAAAATACTCTGTTGAACGGCCATTTGCAGGAAAATCGATTGCAGTGTATGGAATATTGTTTAAACAATTTAGACAATATAGTTTATTCTTTGATTCAAAGAATTTGATGGGAAGTTGATTGCAGATTGTTCAAACAATTTAGACAATGTGTGTAATATTGTTCATTTGAGCAATTTATGGGATACGCATGGGATGTCCACTGAATATTGCTTATTTAAAGAATTAGTCAGGAAATCAGTTGCAGTGTGTGGAATATTTAAACAATTGTGGCGCTTTTTTCATTCCGATCGCGTAAAGTAACACGTAATTACACCGTCACAGATCGATTAAACATATCTGAAAAACTTCCTCACGTTACACCACCCGCACAGGCTGCCACAACCGCGCACCAAAGGGGCCCGCGCCGGCTTCCGGACTGCGCTACACTGGCAAGAGCCTGAGATGTAGTGGCGCAGTCGGGCTAAAGGGCCGGAGCCTTGGAACCATCGGTGACTGTGCCGGCCGCTACAAGCAGCGAAGAACTAACCCTTCCCGAACAAAAACACACTTCCTGTCAGCGTTCACTGCCATCTCAAGTGCTCTGTATGCATGAACCAACCGGTCGGATACCGGCACACGCGAGAGATGCCTTCCTGCCAAAGGAAATGCCTGACTGGGAATCGATCCAGAAATTGTACTGAAATTAATAAAGAATTAATTCGCCGTCACATGATCATGATGTAGCGGATATAGGGTGGACACGGTGGCTATTTCACACACACAAATTGACGATATCACAAAGCTAGTAGCAGGCTGACTCGAAATACACTATTAAAAAAAATATCATGGCATACTAAGAGAGAGAGCTTTAGTTTGCTTTGCAGATGAAATATTAACGAGCATTGGATATTTCATTCCGCCATGGGCTCCAAGCAGCTCCAGCCTTTCTGGCGCACATTTTTGCGCTGTATTTCGCGAACTGCTTCAGGAGTTATCAAATCTGGTGCGGAATATCACATCTTGGAGATGTCAACAATTTGCTTCAGAAAATGTGTCGTGGGAAATATTAATTAAATCATTAATACAGAGTTTAAACAATATTAATTAAATCCTTAATATAGCGTTCATACAACTTGCTTCACAAAAATAAAAAAGATCGACACAGAGCAGTAGTCTGCATGCATATGCTAACAGTCTTATGTTTTTGACGAGAAATTTGATTAAATAATCCAAACCTATTTTTATCTGAAGTCACACTTGGAATTTCGATGCGAATTTATACCACCGAGGTAACAGAGCTTCCGAACACTACAGGTCTGCTAAGTGTATTTTCTTTTTTAAAGCGCTATAGAATTCCTAATTTGACTGTTTCTTTCTGCTATACAAGGATGAAGAAAGAGGAACGAAGGGGTATATAACATGTGAGGATAGTAGCAACGACAACAACAAATACCCCTGCAACACAGAGTCTACTGCGATATATTGAGAAGCACTAAACACGACTCACTTAAACCATGATCCAGTCCGTAGTAATAAGCTGCCATGACTAGATGTCAGATCACTATCAATCGGGGAATTTGGCGTCGCGACTAGGTTTTTAAACTACTATAGAATTTCGAAATTGGTTCTCTCCGCTACATTCGGAACGAGGAAGGCCTACTTCATGGTAGGATAGAGACAACAGCAAATGCCATGGCAAGACAGAGTCAAATGGTTCAAATGGCTCGGAGCACTATGGGACTTAACTTCTGAGGTCATCAGTCTCATAGAACTTAGAACTACTTAAACCTAACTAACCTAAGGACATCACACACATCCATGCCCGAGGCAGGATTCGAACCTGCGACCGTAGCGGCCGCGCGGTTCCAGACTGAAGCTCCTAGAACCGCTCGGGCAAGACAGCGAAGTGTTGAGAAGTACTATACACGACACACTTAAACCATGACACAGCCCGTAGTGGTAGTTGTCATGAGTAGATGTTGGACGTCACTGAAACACTCTCACATCCAGTGCACTCACCTCACAGACATCCACACACATCGCGCCGTTCCGTCGTGAACCGCCAGTGCCGACGTTCAGATGTCGGTGAAAACTATTGACGCAGTCGCGCCCGCGGTCGTGAACGCGTGTGTATGCCAGAGTGCATCACCCACGACCATGGAAGGCATCTGGGGATGACTGGATTGGTAGGAATTCGGATGTTACCAGTATGTCCATATGTCCAGCGCAAACATCCATCATCTTGAATCTCCTCTCACGCAACATACACGTGTCCACTTTTGTTGAGCTCACCCAGTACACGTGTAACTTCGCTAGCCCTCACTGCCGTGGGCAAGGCCAGACAGTTCAGCGCATTCTTTGTACCTGGCTCAGTCTGAGCTGATCCGAGACTTCCGGTTGCTGACTCCTCGTGACCGTCTCTGCAGCCAGCCGTGGTACACTGCGAAACAAGCAGCTGCAGCTTGGAAGTATACAATAGTGCTAAACAATTTCAACCTGACATAGACCCACTACTTTAAGGAATCCAGTTTATCCAATCTGAGGGTGCGATGTGGCTGAGCATTCACCTCGAGTTTCGCATGCGGAATATATATTCCTCCCTCTATACGAGTTGTTTTCGAAAACAGTAGAAATCGTACAATATCTGCGTTTTCACTTTAGTAAAGTATCTTTACTTGTTGAGGCAATCCTGTACAGGACTATGGTATAGGCTATATTCCCTCTAAGTATTCTTTCATCAGGTAGAAAAATATCTTTTCTTATCTGTCACGTCCTGCGTCGCAGGCCTAGAAGATGAAACTCATTTTTTGCTCATGATGGAGTTCTAAGATATACCGTCGCCACAGGACACCTCCTCACTTCTAGACTCTCTCTTAAGCTAACAGCACAGAGAAGTTCGAAATATTAGGTTTGTACTACGTAACACTTTATAAACTCGGTAATACATCTAATTATGTTACGATGGTCGTCTCTCCCTAGGTAGGTGAGAGATTCAGATATCGTTAAAACATATCGCTGCAAGGAAAAGGCCGGCCGGTGTGGCCGTGCGGTTCTAAGCGCGTCAGTTTGGAACCGCGTGACCGCTACGGTCGCAGGTTCGAATCCTGCCTCGGGCATGGATGTGTGTGATGTCCTTAGGTTAGTTAGGTTTAAGTAGTTCTAAGTTCTAGGGGACTGATGACCTCAGTAGTTAAGTCCCATAGTGCTCAGAGCCATTTGAACCATTTTGCAAGGAAAAAGACGTCAAGTCAAGAATCATATCCGTGCTGCCCTAGCCTTCACCTCCACCCGCCAGGTGGCCTATCATTGGGATCAAATTTTAGGCTAATTAATGAAATTATCATGAGAGTCAGTTTGCATGGCAAGTAATTTTTCTTTTTCAGTAGTCAGATTACACTGGCCAGGTAGTTCAAATTCGATTCCCTGCAAGGAACACAATGTCATTTTTGATGAACACTATCGAGAACCGACATTGGAAGCTGACCACAGAAGGACTCTAAAGCCGCCAACATACATTTCGCGTAAGGACCGTGCGATTAAAAAGACGATCACAATGACTATGTTACCATCACCCTGCATAAAAATAGGTCTTCGTTCTACTGAGATACACAAGAGTCACTGGTAGCGTTAGGCTTTCTAGTTGTAATTCTGTCTGCGTATTGGAATCAAGTCCATCCATGCAACCACATACTTGCGCTGGATTTTATGGAGACGTCTTTTAATGATTACAGCCACTGGTGAATCGTATTCATGCCACTCTCATATCTTAAAACGAATCACATTTTTCGAATGTATCTGATACAGCAAAACTCGAAAGTGGCTTTAGACTGTCCTTTTGCATCTCGTAACTGTTCCTCAGTCTGTGCCCCACCTTCCCTGCAGCTTCGTCCATGTGATCATCTCAGTTTAAGTCGGAGCTTAACAGAAGTTGGAGCTCACTATATCTTCAAGCTTCTGCACCCGGTGGAAAACAGGCTGAGCTGAGTTAATGCGACAGGACCGTCTTTTTTGAACACACAGTGGAAATGGGGACATTTTGTCGTAGCTCTACCAGTGGTGTACGGTGTGTAAAGCCAGAGTCAAAACGAAGCTCCCTCTTGCAACAGGGGGTAGTATAAAGGACAGCATCGGAACTGAAAAAATCAAAGATTTTGCTACTACATTGCAGTGCATCTCCAAACTACATATGCGTACTGCAGTCCGAAGGCCATCTGTATCCCTCAGGGTGCATTCATGTCCGTCATCCAGACATTATGTCGGCCATCGTTATTTTGTACCAGCCAACAGAGAAAAACTATGAACTACAAAAGCTCCGCTAACTTCGCTCGACAGAGAACTCAATAAGATTATACCGCAACTCTCCCTTCAGGTATATCCAAAACAACTACCGTGTGTGTGCTGGTATTGAGCATAGGTGGCGATCCTGTTAAATATACAGATACTGATCCATTGGAGCAGGTGGCCAGTGACGGAATCGCTTGCACAGACCAGCTTAAAGTTTCATCACCCGTGGTGTTCAAGGGCTATATCGCACGGACTTCGATGTCTGTGTCATGTTCTATACTGACATTAACATGCTTCAAAAGATAGGCTCTCACAGAAAACTGGTCATCGCACAGTGTAAATCATGCTACTGCTGTTCCCAAACACATACAATGGATGATTGAAGTAAAAGACAAATGCGGGGGAATAAATTTACATACTTCGGATCACAAGTCCAAGTGTGACCCCAGTATTATTGGCAACCGCCGTATAAATTTTTGTAAAGTTTCCTTAGCTAAGGAGGTTATATTACTGGGTGGGGTGACTGCAGTATACAGCCACGGAATGGATCACATGTTTGACCCTGTGCAGGATTGTTTAGGTGTTTTAAACCGTACCACACAGTATCTACAATGTGTTTCTCTGTGCTCTCCGTCAGTCACAACCTTGAGATTTCGGCTAACAAACAGTTGTTGTATGGCAACATTCTACTGTACGGCTATTGAAGTAATAGTGATACATGCAAGATGACTGCTGTCTTTGACGCTTTCCTGAAAAAGAGAGCCATCTACCTTTAAACTTACATGGACCTCCGTTAAAGGACGATAGCAAGCAGATGGAGTGATCAGTTGAGACAGAGAGTGGGAGATGTTGCTGCAGGTCATTTATCACCATTTTTCTGTTGTTCTCTCTGGGTGAACCAGTTGTGTGGTATAATATAAGATCAACTCGTATATAATTACGTTTCGTGTGCGATTTAGAGCACTGTCTACATGTGATCTCTAAGAACAAACCTTTCCAAAACACAGTCATGAGAGAGCTTCTAACTCATGTGTGATAAAACATGTACATCAGTGGAAAACCTGTTTCGCTACCCTCCTCTAGATGAATGAGGATGTACGTGAAGTAGGCCAGTTTCCTGACAGATAAAGGACGTTAATCGAGTCTTCAGTTTCACATAGGTACGAAACGTCTGTTACTATACTTTTCACGTTAATCCTATCCTAAATGCAAGCAAGTGATCATTGGAGAGAGGGCAAGCCTTAGGATTTTTTAGTAGGTTGGTGGGTAAGTAGCGCAGATATTCATGTAGAAATTCAAACAGCATATGAGTATGTCAGCAAAATGCCCATACACATATGGAAAACTGTGGAAAAAATATGGAAGATGACATAAAATCGGTAAAATTCAAGGAAAACCTGGTATAATAAGGAAATATTGTTGTGAGATAAGTAAAAATTGAGTGACATTCTATGAAATATGTAGAATCGCGAAAACCTAATAAAATTACGGAAACTGACAGAATACATAAAATTAGAGACAAATACCATGAAAAGAGTACTGAGCAAAATCGATAACTTACGTGGTTTGGAGGAGGAGAGTAGACTGATGCTACATATACACACCTTAATAGTGGAGGGAGGAGGATTCTAGAGATATCAGGTCAAGGCGAAAAGGCAATATTATCCCGTATATGAGTGATGCAGCCTAACTTCGGACCATAACTTCTGTGAGCAAGAGGAAGCTTACCAGGGGCGCGGTAAACTGCAGTCAGACGGTTACATCTCTTCTGGTCACTGATCATAGTGCTTATTTCCTCCTAAAATGTCACTGTTTCCTTGTATGCTTTTTCGGCTGTTGATCATTTTATAAGACTGTTGTGAACATATCATAATTTCTGAACCATAATCAGTCATGAACTTCGTAAACAGCAGGTGTCATACACCTCTGGAAGCCTGTGTAATGTTTGTGTTACAAAGAATCGATGTCTTCTTTGGCATGCAAGGTAATAGTTTTATCACATTACAGTTTTTCACCATAGTTTGTGCAGAGAAACTTACATGGAGAATGTGTGTCATGTGCTGGGGATATATTTCTTACAATGGAATATTAACAGCGTTGCATTCCGCACAGCTGATAGGTCGGAAGCTGCCCCCCTCTAACGTTATAGCATGTTGTAAATGCATAAGAGTATAGCCTTAGGAATGCCAGCGTTTATGTTCCATGATCATTTTTCTCTTACCAATAACTTCTTGGTACTGACTTCAGACACTAGAACAATTCTTGTGAATTGGTAGCACAGTTGCTTTATGTAAAATACTTCAAAGTGCATCTGTCTGGAGCACCATAATGCATAAACCACACGATTCTCCTTCATAAATGTCTGTTATATCACCACAACACTCTCATATCTACTATACATCGATAAGGAGTGCTAACCTCTCTGATATGTGCGCATATGGAGAGATCTTGTGCACTTTGATGGGTACTGTGAGTACGACTGGTGCGGAACAGTGTTCGCTGAACAGCAGTTACAGATCCGGTTTGCTCTCTACCTTCACAAGACATGGAATACAGTAGTCTACTTTTGGTCAGCTACAAATTAAATCATCGGAAATGTTGTAGGGAGCATTGGTCGAAGACAATGCGAGATCCTTCATGCTAATAATGTGAGGAGGAGGAGGAGGATATTAGTGTTTAACGTCCCGTCGACAACGAGGTCATTAGAGACGGAGCGCAAGCTCGGGTGAGGGAAGGATGGGGAAGGAAATCGGCCGTGCCCTTTCAAAGGAACCATCCCGGCATTTGCCTGAAGCGATTTAGGGAAATCACGGAAAACCTAAATCAGGATGGCCGGAGACGGGAATGAACCGTCGTCCTCCCGAATGCGAGTCCAGTGTGCTAACCACTGCGCCACCTCGCTCGGTAATAATGTGAGAATGCTCTGTGACTGCTACCCGTATAGTGAAAGATGGGCAATCGTAATTGTAAATTACGCTCTACGATCGAAGTGTTAGAAATATGTAGATTGCTGTCTGGTATACTTTCGTGTATATGTTCGAGAATTAACAATGAATGTTCGTACTGCATAACTAAATTTTCAACAGCACTTGCAAAGTGGGGCGGTTTAGCGATGATAAAGAAATTGGGAAGCATGCTGCCATGTCACTGGTTGTGTTGAAATTACAGAAAGAAACTGATACAATTACTAAAATTGATTGTATTATCAACTGTGGTGCTTATTACAATACATCGATGGTGTCTTTTCCATGCCATCAATCCACTGATGCACTGTTGATTATCACATATTAATTGCCTGACATCACTTATTTGAGATGGAGAGGGAGTCTTGGTGGGAACAATGGCCAGCACCAAAACAGTGATCGCATACATGATTGCAATATGAGGATTCAATCAAAATGGAACACCAAGCCATCTGCTACCACATCACTGTGAAAGATGATTTTAAATGTATAGGTCATCAACCACCATTGTACAACTGTTTTGAAACGTTCTACAGTGCCAAGAAACTCTTCCAAAGTCCTTATGTCATGACTGTTTTTATTTCAATCATCCAGTGTGTGTGTTGTGGGTGCAGCAGCAACATGATCTACACTGTGCGATGTCCAGTTTTCAGTGAGAGCCAGTGCATTGAAGAATGTTAATGTCGGTATAGAACATGACTCAGACCTCGAGCACGTGATCGAAAAAGCAACGTGTATCATGGTGACAAAAGGCTATAGTAATACACTGCTTTTATGTGTTACAGCAGAAAAAACAATGTACCAGACAGCAAAACAGGGACTCTTTCTTGTGACTGATAGTCTGTGGGACATGGTCCTCCTACACTACAGGTGATGAAACTTTACACTGGTCTGCGTAAGTGACGTCGATCATTGGTCACCTGTTCCATTGGATCAATACCTGTATATTTAATAGGGTTGCCAGATATGCTCGATTCCAGCACACAGACGGTGTTTGTTTTTGATATATCTGAAGAGAGAGTTGCGATAAAATATTACTGAGTGTTCTGTCGGATGAAGTTAGTGGAGCCTTCATAGTTCGTAGTTCTACTCTGTTGGATGGTTCAAAACAGCGGCGATAGAGAAAATGTTTGGGTGGCAGACGTGAACGCACCATGAGTGATGCAGATCTCCTTTGGACTGCCGTACACATATGTAGTTTGGAGACACACAGCAATGCAGTAGCAAAATCCTCATTTTTCTTTCAGTTTGTGTACTGTCTTTTATGCTATCTCGTATTGCAGGTAAAAGCTTAATTTAGGCACTGGCCATATGCATCGTATGCTGTTGGCGGAGCTACGACATTTCCACTGAATGATAGAAAAAGACGATCCTGTCGCACTAACTCAGCTCAACCTGTTTCTCCATGGGTTGCACATGCTGGTAGATATAGTACTCTCCAACTTCTGTTCAGTTCTGACTGGGACGATTACAATGACGAAGCTGCAGGGAGGGCGGGGCACAGACTGAGGAACAGTTACAAGACGCAGAGAGACTGTCTAAAGCCATGTTCGAGTATTGCTGTAACAGATAGTTTCGAAAAAGGTGACTCATTTCGAGCTATGTGAGTGGCATGAATATGATTCACCAGTGGCTGTAATCATTAAAAGACATCTGCATATTACCCAGTGCAGCTATGGGGCTAACTGGATAGAATTGATTCCAAATAACAGACAGAATTTCTTAAAGAAAGTGTTATGTTGTCAGTGACTCATGTGTGCCTGTAAAGCGAAGACCACTTTTGAAGTAGGCTGACGGTAACATAGTCATTGTGATCGTCTTTTCAATAGCACAGTCCTTACGCGAAATGTATATTGGCGGCGGTAGAGTGCTTCTGTGATCAGCTTCCAATGTCGGTTCTCAATAGTGTTCCTCGAAAATGACAACGCCTTCCCTAAAGGGATTCCCATACCTGGTAAGTGTAATCCGACTACTGAGAAAGAAAAATTGCTTGCCATTCAAACTTACTCTCATGATAAATTTAATTAATTAGCCTGTCAATTTGATTCCAATGGTAGGCCATCTGGTGGGTGGAGGTGAAGGATAGGGCATATAAGCAGACGTATTACCGAATTTATAAAGTAATACGTAGTATAAACCTTATAGTTACAACTTCTCTGTGGTGTTGGCTTAAGAAAAATTCCAAAAGTGAGGAGGCGTACCGTGATACCGTGACAGTAGTAGACCTTAGAATTCCATCATGGGCCAGAAATGAGTTTAATATTTTAGGCCTCTGATGCAGGATGTGACAGATCAGAAAATATATTTTTATACCTGATGAAAGAATACTTAGAGGGATTGTAGCCTATGCCACAATCCTTATACAGGATTTTCACAACAAATAACGATACTTTAGCGATGTGAAAACGCATGTATTGTCCGATTTGTTCTATCTTCGAAAACAGCTCTTATACGCGGGAGGAATGTTCATTTTGCTCGAGAAATTCGGTCAACAATATCGCTGCCTCGGATTGAATAAATTAGATCTTTTATTCTGGCAGGTCTACATCAGGGTGTAATTGTTTGGAACTCCAAGCTGCAGCTGCTTGTTTCTCAGTGCACCGTGGCTAGCTGCAGTAGTGGGCACGAGGAGTTGTTAACCTGAAGTAACAGATAAGCTCAGCCTGCGCTGTGTACAAATAATGCGCAGATCTCTCCGATCTCGCCCAAAGCAGCGAACCTGGTGAAGTGACCAGTGTGCTGGATGAGTGCAACAGAAGCAGACGTGCGTGTGTTGTTTGAGTGAAGAATCAAAATAAAGGATTTTTGCGCTGGACATATTGATAACATCCGAGTCCCTACCAACCCAATCATTCCCAGATGCCGTCCATAGCCGGTGGTGGTACACTCTGCCATACATGTGGATCCACGACTGCCGTAGTGACTGTGGCGAGGGGAGGGGAGCACTTTGTGTGGATATCTGGGAGGTGATTGCATGCGATGTGCGAGTGTTTCAGCGACCTCCAACATCTACCCAAAGAAACGACTGCTAAGGGCTGTGTCATGGCTTAAGTGTGCTGCATCTAGTGCTTCTCAACACATCGCAGTTAACTCTATCTTGCAGTGGTATTTGCTGTTGTCTCTATCCTATCACACAGAAGAACTTTCCTTGTTCTGGATGTTTCCCATCGAAATTCGAAATTTCAGCCATCATTTCATACATCACCGCGTCTAATCATGACGTCAGATAATAATGGGTTTGGATTATTTCATCAATTACTCATCAAGAACATAACACTGTTGTGTCTGCACGCAAACTACTGTGCAGCGTACCGGCCGTTATGACCGAGCGGTTCTAGGCGCTACAGTCTGCAACCGCGCTACCGCTACGGTCGCAGGTTCGAATCCTGCCTCGGGCATGGATGTGTGTGATGTCCTTAGGTTAGTTAGGTTGAAGTAGTTCTACGTTCTGGGGGACTGATGACCTCAGAAGTTAACTCCAGTAGTGCTCTGAGCCATTTACTGTGCAGTTTTTATTTTTTTTTTATTTTGGATACTTTTAAATTGTGTGAAGCAAATTGTATAAACACTATATATTAACGATTTAATTAATATTTCCCATGCCACATCTCCTGAAGCAACATTTGTGACATCTTCAAGATGTCATACTCTGCACCAGATTTAATAACACCTGAAGCAGTTCGCGAAATGCAGCACAAAAATGTGCGCCAGGAAGGCTGGGGCAGCTTACAGCCCAAGGCAGAATGAAGTATCCCATGCTAGTTCCTATTTCATCTACAAAGCAAACTTAAGCTGTCTCCCTCTCTTTGTACGCAACAATCTTTCCTTAAAAGTGTGTTTTGGATCAGCCTGCTACTAGCTTTGTCACATCATCAATTTATATAACCTACGTCACAATAATATGACTTGGAGTTAATTATTGATTAACTTCAGCAGTATTTCTGGATTGATTCCTAGTAAATCATTTGCTTCAGAAGGAAGGCATCTTTCGCTTACGCCTATATCCAACAAGTTGGTTGGTTGGTTGTTTGGGGGAAGAGACCAAACAGCGACGTTATCGGTCTCATAGGTTTAGAGAAGGATGGGGAAGGAAGTCGGCCGTCCCCTTTCAAAGAACTATCCCGGCATTTGCCTGGAGCGATTTAGGGAAATCATGGAAAACCTAAATCAGGATGGCCGGACGCGGGATTGAACCGTTGTCCTCCAACAATTTCGTTCATGCATACAGACCACTTAAGATGGCGGTGAATGCCGACGGAAAGTGTATTTCTGTTGCCGGATGACTTATTTCGCTGCTACTTGTAGCAGCCGGCATGGACACCTCTGGTTCCAAGGCCCTGGGCATAAGCCCGACCGCGCCGCTACTTCTCAGGCTCTCGCCGGTGTGGCACGGCCTGGCAGCCAATGTGGACCCTGGAGTGTGTGGCCGGGACAGCCTGCGTCTGTGGTGTCAGGTGAGAAAGTTTTTCATATATGTTTAAGCGATCTGTGACGGTGTAATTATGTGTTTCCTCACGCGATCGGAATGAAAAAAGCGCCACATTTGTTTAAATATTCCACACACTGTAATCGATTTCTTGACTAATTCTTTAAATAAACAGTATTCAATACACGGACTTCTATCCCATAAATTGTTTAAATGAACAATATTACACACTTTGTCTAAATTGTTTGAACAATCTGCAATCGATTTCCCACCAAATCCTTTAAATAAATAAACAAACTATATTATCTAAATTGTTTAGACAATATTCGATACACTGCAATCGATTTCTCTGCAAATGGCCGATCAACAGAGTATTTTTACCGCCAATTTCCTGGTGGGGTAGAGGAAGTGGAGGGCTGGAGGTTTTCCAAAGGGAGGATTAAGTTAATTGATCTATTTAATTAATTAGTTACTCAAATTGATATCAAAAGTGTGCTTGTATCGGCGAAGGCGTTGCCAGAGTGATGGAGAAAGAGGAGGGGGAGGTGGAGGCGGAGAGGGATAGGTGGGGGAACAACAGGTTAAGGACCTGTCAGTCAAAGTGCTGGATTATCCCCAGGGGGTCATAATCCTCTTAGCAGTACAATTGGTTAAGGGCATGTCTATCAAAAGAGAACTGTAGGTTTGTCCCTGCATGTATGGTTGCACCTGAACGTAGGCAACCCTCACTAACCAATAGTCCTCTTGCTGTCTTTGTCCCCTACTAATAACGGCACAACAGGTTCACGAAAAAAGCTGGCAGTTATAAGGCCTCTGATTTAAAACAGAGATAGAAAGAAATAGTCGCGAAATTCACTTGAAACAATGAAGCAAGTAGAGAAATAATGGAACTGGGAAGATACAGTTGGGTGAGAGAACGTTGCGTTTCCATGTCCTGCGACCACAGGTGAATGGCTGCTCATGCTTTTGGGGTGGTGCAGTGCCACAATATGCTACACGGGAAGAAGTGAGGTTGAATCTCCCAGCAGACCCAACGACTGTTTCTGGCAAACGAAATCAACGAATAAAAAAAGAGGCTAAAGCTCCCACCACTTAACCTTTGTCTTAGAGACAGAACTGTGTAGCTCAGAAGACCAGTTTTGAAGCCATCAAGGGCTTAGGACACACCGGAAGGGCTTCCTAAGTTACTAAATAATATTTGTACTAGAAACAGAAATGGGTAGCTCTGGAGACCAGTGTTGACACTTCAGGAAGAGATTCCTAAGTTGCTGCCTTGTGTGTTGCACTGTTTGAATTTGCATACCTTTGCAGGTCGCACTACAGCGAAGTTCACTGTTATAATTCCAAAAGCATACATTCTAAGGAGAGTCCTTCTCCTTTCCTAGTGTGTGCCTAACATTAATGCATGCTCTACTTGTTTAGCCGTTTTCTATGACAATTATCTGTCGAGGGCATTTTAGGGTTTGAGGTCTCTCACTAGGATGTTCAACTTGATATGGTCTAACAATCGATCCTTCGGAGAACCACAGGTTCAGCATTTTATTGGGCCGTAATGGGAGGGGAGTGGGGGAGGAAGGGGTTATTTTTGTAAGGAAGTTGTTGTCACTTCTGGTGATGTGTCCATACTACCTAAGGTGTAATTCTGTCGATTTATTTTTGAGTGCCGTCCTAACTCCCATTTGTTCGATTTTCCTATGGTTTTAGCTTGGAGTACGCGTGAACCAGCATATTTTCATATGTTTCCATGCATCTGCTGTTCGTGTTTTGTGGTTGCTGAAAAACATTCGGAGTCATAAAGCGCCAGTTTTGTGGCTCGCATTTCAAATACTCAGTATTCTTTGTGTTTAATGTAAGTCTGTTATTGCTTAAACAATTCTTCCGACTTCCGATCTCTTGACGACTAAATCACGTTATTCGTTGGGGAGAGAACGGGCAGAAGAAACAGACTCTTGCAAAAAAAAAAAAAAAAAAAAAAAAAAAAAAAAAAAAAAAAAAAAAAAAAAAAAAAAAAAAACCTGACTGTCTTTCTCCGAATGGCAGCAGCCAGTGTGATCGGTTTCTAATGGTACACATGAAACCTTGTCAGCGATCTTAAATTCAATGGGGAACTGGAATTCTCAATGGCAGAGACAACAGAAAAGCGTATAGGTGCAATCCACAAATGTAAACAAGCTACATCCGCTCTCTATAGTAAGAATGGATGCAAGAGGTGTCTGTTTCTAGCGATGGAAGTGGAATGATGAAGAGCACTGATGGTTACATTGTCTGTGTTTATATTATGTCTGTACTTCGCAATACAATGCCCTTCAGACATCTACGTCTACATCTACATACATACTCCACAGGCCACCGTACGGTGCATGGCGGAGAGTACATGCATCCATTTCAGCCGGCCGAAGTGGCCGTGCGGTTAAAGGCGCTGCAGTCTGGAACCGCAAGACCGCTACGGTCGCAGGTTCGAATCCTGCCTCGGGCATGGACGTTTGTGATGTCCTTAGGTTAGTTAGGTTTAACTAGTTCTAAGTTCTAGGGGACTAATGACCTCAGCAGTTGAGTCCCATAGTGCTCAGAGCCATCCATTTCAGAATGTACTGACACTGTCACTGACTATTACAACTGTCTTAGAAATTACGAAATAGATTCGCATTGTGCGACTATGCATTGCTGTCAGTTGTTTGCGACACATGAAAATTTGCGCACGACGGGATGCGAGCAGCCGCCTTAGCCACTTCGGCCAGCCGAGCACACCTCCAGAACCAATCCAGACTTCTGTATGGCACATAGTCACAACCATTAATCGTTTCACATTTCGCGATTTGCGCACAGGCAAACAAATATTATTATATCGTCACTTTAGCCAGTCGAGGCGTAGTCGCAGTTACGGTATGTGATCAACTGAGTGAACAACCGAGCAAAGAAACTTGTATAGAATACAGTTCTGAAGAAAACATTCAGAACGAAATAGATTCCCATGAAAATTTTTGAGAGCACAATGGTGCCTTCAGCTGATAGGAGAATCTCAGAAGCTGTCATTACAACAAACTTGCCTCTGCAAAGAAAACACTGAAAGAGGAATAAGTGACAGACAGAAGTCACCTCAAACACACACAGGCGACTGGGCAGCGGAAGTAGGAAACGACATGGGCGCTGATATAAGGTAGATTTCAGGAACTTCTAGAACGACTGCACATCTTTCGAAAATAACTGTAGCGACACAGGAAGATCCGAGTAAGGATCCACAGGAAGAAAATTAAGAAGAGGACTCTAATTTCTGTTTAAATGCCGAATATTAATTTTCGCCGCGGTGTATTAGCGAATAAGTGATCTGCAGGCATATAAAACTTCTACATTAAATATAAATAAGATCCGTATTTCCTTCAAGCTAGTTATAAATAAGATCCGCAGCTCCCTCAAGCTTACCAACATAAAAGACCTAATACACGCCACGGGCAATGATTTTCTTTTGCTTCCAGAAGTAATCGTAATACTTTTAAACAAAATACTTGGCTAAAACGTGATATCAAACATGGGACATGGTTCACATTTAGGAACTTCTATCCTAACAAAAGCCGGCTGTTGCGGCCGAGCGGTTCTAGGCGCTTCAGTCCGGAACCGCGCTGCTACTACGGTCGCAGGTTCGAATCCTTCCTCTGGCATGGATGTGTGTGATGTCCTTAGGTTAGTTAGGTTTAAGTAGTCCTAAGTTCTAGGGGACTGATGACCTCAGATGTTAAGTCCCATAGTGCTCAGAGCCATTTGAACCATTTTTTATCCTAACAAAAGAAGGAATTATTGTCCAGATCATACAACGAACAGTGAAACCCCGAAGAATTACTGCAACTTTCAATAATAGTAGAATAATAAACGTAAACGTACCATCAGGCACAAATAACAAACGACGCATAGGATTTTGTTGAAATAGAAAAAATGCACAAAATGACCAACAGTGGGCGATTCATATGATGCAAAAACAATAATTACCATAATAAATGATTTTGAGCAAAGACAATGTTGTCTATACCAAATGCTAAACATGTTGGCTGTCATTCATCAACAATACCTGTAGTGAAAGGACAATGTTGTGAACAGCGCTGTACAGCACATCAGTAGATATGGTGAAAAATAGCCGTCGGATGTAGTCTTTTAGCGTGCATAATGAGATCAGGCAATCGCGGTAGACTTCCGACTTCAGGTAACCCCAAAACCAATAATCACACGACTTGATATCTGGGTACCTCGGATGTCAAGTATCGCGGACCTGGCGACTCAGGACACGATCCCCACCAAACGATGTGCGCAACAGACACTTATTGCTATATGGGATTGAGCGCATAAAAATGATACCGTCCAGCAAGGTTTTATGAGCCGGGCTACAGAAGATGTGACTGCCTCTCTCACTACAGCGCATTTTATACACGATCCTCATGCGGCGTCATTGACGTGTGGGTATCCAGCGCCATTTGTTGGACAGTTTTGCACTCATTTTTGGTTGCAATAAAATCCCATGTCATTTCAGGCATGTGTGTGAATTTTTACTTGTCTACCTACATTACATCGTGAATTAGTACACTTTCAAATGTTAATGAACTTTTGTGCTAATCCTGTTGATTAGACCGAATTTTAAGTACCAGAAATACTCCAACACTAAATTTTGCAAATTGAAGTCTGGCTAACCAACTTCTCAGACCATGCAGCTTATGCAGGGTGACAATTATTGAACTAGAACAAATAAAGTCGTCATTGCATTAGGGCGTCCAAGCAGCACGGCTGGCGGCGGCGCGTGATGAGAATTAGTATGCTCTATTCCATTTCGTTTAGCGACGAAACCCACTTTCATGTGGATGGGTTCGTCAGTAAGCATAATTGGCGCATTTGGGTACTGAGAATCCGCATTTCGCGATCGAGTAGTCTCTTCACCCTCAATTGTGAAGGTGCTGAGTGCAACGTTCGGTCAGGGAATAATCGGTGCGATATTTATTGTTGGATTACCGAACGATACGTGAAGGTTTTGGAAGATTATTTCATCCCTAGTATCAAAAGTGGCCCTGATTCCGACAAGACGTGGTTCATGCACGACGGAGCGCGACCCCATCGAAGCAGAAGAGTGTTTGATGTCCTGGAGGGGCATTCCGGGGGCCGCAATCTGGCTCTGGGGTACCCAGAGGCCACTGGCATGAGCCTCGATTGGCCGCCACATTCGACTCCTTTTTGTGGGGCTATATCAAAGACAAGGTGTACAGCAGTAACACCAAAACAATTGCTGAGCTGAAAACAGCCTTTGAGGGGGTCATCGACAGCATCGATGTTCCGACACTTCAGCGGGTCACACAGAATTTCGCTACTCGTCTGCGCCACATTATCGCCAATAATGGCAGCCATACAGACCATGTCTTAGCCTAAATCTCAATATCTGTAGTGACGTTTACATGTTAAATATAGTGTGTGCACGCCGTAGTATGTAACTAATTTACGTTTCTGTTCGTATAGCTTAATAACTGTCAACCTGTACGTGCACATTAAATCTGAAAAAACACGAAACGTACAGAGGTAAAGGAAAATGGAAATTCGGTGTCGCACATTTAAATGATCTGGAATGCAGAGTGGCGCTCGCTCAGT
Source organism: Schistocerca americana (assembly GCF_021461395.2). Lineage (NCBI taxonomy): Eukaryota > Metazoa > Arthropoda > Insecta > Orthoptera > Acrididae > Schistocerca > Schistocerca americana. The sequence goes on from NC_060130.1 coordinate 630,632,700, forward strand.
CGAGCAGTGAAAGTGATGCTAAGTTCGACACATACGATTCGGCAACAAAATGACGGATGCAATGTGCTAAACCAAAAATACGGAGTGTTATCACACAATATTCACGATAAAAGAAATGATAATTTAAGAAAACCTTAAAATTTTACTATCAATGTCTTAATGAGCGCCGGCCGGCGTGGCCGAGGTGTTGTAGGCGCTTTAGTCTGGAACCGCTCGACCGCTACGGTCGCAGGTTCGAATTCTGCCCCAGGCATGGATGTGTGTGATGTCCTTAGGTTAGTTAGGTTTAAGTAGTTCTAAGTTCTAGGGGACTGATGGCCTCAGATGTTGAGACCCATAGTGCTCAGAGCCATTTCTTAAGGAGTTATGCGCACTTGATGCCACTGTGACTGAGAACTACTGCAGAACTAAAAAATACAAGATAAAACATTGAAACTACCTCTTTAATTACTTTTTTTCTAAGCACTGACCAACAGACTTTCCCTGACAAAGACAACTCAGACTTAAACTATTCATTTATTACCCACAATATATAAGCCCAACGTAATCTGACTGCTATATGTTGACAACATGACTTCCAATAATTAACACAAAAGAATAGCCCTGAATTGCAAAAACTCCTAACAGTAATATAAATACAAAAAAAAGAAATTAAAGGAATGTGAAACTACCTCCAACACTGTTAATTGTCTAAACTCATTTCAATCACGGATCCAGATAGTGGAAACCTCGTTCTTTTTCATAAATCACTTACCTCACAGAAAATCTTCATAACACGAACTGCAGCAACTACAGCAAGTAGCAAAAACAGCTAGCTAAATAAAAGATTTTAACTACTATAAACTCTAACTACTAGGAGGAATATGGTTGGCAAAAGAAAGATTTGGTTGAAGAGCAAACAATGTATTTAGAAAATTTTACCTTATTCGTGTTACATCCAGGTCTAAAAATTATATAGTTGTCAATAATTCCACTACCCAAACATTATCAACCATACATGCATTATCATACCTTTCCTTGTATATTTTCTTAAAAGAAATGTCATCTCACTTTACATTGCGTGTCCCGCAACACAGAGTCTCCACCAAGAAAATCATGTCCATACACTTCCCTATCCCCTCGCTAACTGCTAGTCCGTCCAACCACAGAATCTCTTGCCGAGGGCGCAGAGCGCTGTGAGCGATATTAACACAGTCTATAGCGCTGCCAACGTACAAACAGGTTACTTACAATACTACCTTTAAAATATAAACAGATACAAGGGTTGAAAAACCGAACTATAATCCAAAACACGGTAAACGATAAAGTGGCCTCCATCTATCACCTGATATTGGAGAATTAAAGAGCAAGAACAAAGATATTACGTGAACTAAAATTCAACGATGACAGTATTTTTGCTAGACAACATGATACTAGAAATATTGAACAATTCAAACCCAATACACAGAACTGATATCCGTCATACGCTTTACATGTCGTGGCGACATCTTTAATGTCAAATATGACACAATCACTCTTCAGACACGAAATGGGTGACTAAAGCTCACCGATGTGAACAAAAAAAGCACAAGCCCTAAAGACACAAATCCTTTACGTGTGTAAAACCTACTGGCTGTGGAGAACGTTACCGAAAAGCCTGACCGCTCGTCTTCTGAACGAAACTGTACCGCTGATCTCCGGCCAAAAATTGATTTACACCATATAACAAGTGCGTTACACCAGTTCAGATATTTTCTCACAGAATACAGCTACATACAAACGAGAGACCTCTTACAGAAAATGACGAAGGTTCCGGATCTTCACAAAGTCATGATTGAAAATAAATCAACAAATGTCATACGCAATAAGTAACGTATCACATTTATATTTCTCGGTCAATTTCAGTGTAAAAAATTTGGAATTTGTTGTGGGACATTGTGGAATATTCCCAGTTTCATGAAGTTTAGATAGGTGGCTGCGCTATACGTAGCCTTCAAAATGGCGTCTGTAAAGGAGGTGCTTTCCAAGCAAAGAGTTTCATTCGGCGGAAAACCAGAGCATCGCAGATGTTAATAGGCACTTGCAGAGTTTCTACGGAGACCTGGCAGTGGATAAAAGCACGGTGAATCATTGGGCGAGGCATCTGTCATCATCGCAAAAAGGTTACGCGAAGCTGTTGTTCCTCATCAATCCTACGGCCTGGATCTCGCACCTTACCGCTTCCATCAGTTTGGCCCAATGAAGGATGTATTCCGCAGGATGCAATACACGGATGACGTGGAGGTTATTAACGCAGCAAGAGGTTGGCCCCGACTTCGACCTGTAGGGTTGTATTATGCGGGCTTACAGGCCCTCCCAGTAAGGTGGAATAAGACCGTCGCACTGAGCGGAGATTAAATTGAGAAATAGGGTTTTGTAGCCAAAAGAGTGGGATAATAAGATGATGTATAGGAATTTTGAATAAAACCAACCTTCTTTCAGAAGAAAATGTGTTGCATTACTTATTGAACGCCCCCCGTAGAACGAAAATTTCCGAACAATAACTGGCACACTATGTGTAAAAACAGTCATAATCCGCACTTGCCACAACATGTGAAAGCGTTATAGTTCACAATTGTCAACAGGAAAATTCCGATCAAGTTGAGGCTCCACGCAATCCATTTAACAGAGCCGTTATTGTGCATAACATCTGACATCATTGATAGTGATGAGCACATATCCGTCCTCAAAATAGTAAAAGATATACAGGATTACATAAGACAGAAATTGGAAAGCACCAGCAGGACTTCTCCGAGAGCTATAATGACAGCCGATTCTCTCAACGCTGAAGCAATCTCATTTCCAAACACAAAACTAAATTCTATGAACTGTTTAACAGCACACACACACACACACACACACACACACACACACACACACTACATTTTCAGTACAGAATATCAGAAAAAGGAAGATTTTAAGATATACCTAGCCATGCAGCATGACACAATCGAAAAAACTATAACGAAAACTTTGCGATTTTCTTGAGTAAGACCATTATGTAAAATAATATTAGACCTCTCAACCTCACGAATCTGTCAATGGCAGAAAAGGTGCACATGCACGGAAATGAATTGCCACTCTGAAGTTTATTTAGTTTTCTTATATTTCATTTACTCTTTTCAAGAGAAAAGTTTTAGGAGACTCACTGCAACGCTTATGAAGGCAATTGGGAAAAATAGTGCTTATGCGAGGATTTAAGGATTTTAGGTTTTCATATTACGTTTGCACATGTTTAAAATGCAAGCTTTAATGTTTATTCAAGTATGTGAGCCCTAAAGCTGAAGACACGTTCATGTTAGATGCTGTATATAAAATGTTCCCAGTGGATTTTCATTTTTTTAATGTTTTTACAAATTCAAACTCATTTTTACTGACAGTTTCAATTAGAGATCTAGAAGAAGCATGAAGTAAAATAGAAGTTGTTAAAACGATCGCGCACGGTAAGCGGCAAATCCGGGTTCGAATGCCGGCCCGGCACAAATTTTCGTGCGTCGCAAACAGCTGACGACAATGCTTAGTCGCAGTATGTGAATCTGTTTCATAAGGCCTGATGAATGTCAACAAAGCATGAAGTGATACAGTGGTTGTAATAGTTTTCGTCACATCAAATAACATGAATGCTTCACCTATTGGAATGTACGTTCCAAGAGTAGCCAGGTAACATATTTCTTCATTTCAAAAGCATCTCATGGAATGATCACGACGCGGTTGGTTCCTGAAATCAACCTGAGTATTTTAGTGCAACGGATCTACAGTCTCCGAGCGCTAGTTACAGACTAATGACGTAATTACTATTTATGCAGTTTTTTACAGCAGTGACCCTTGTCTCTTTGAAAATACCTTCACAACAATGGTAAAACTTGTAACACTGAATAACTAAAACGTATAAAACAAAACAAACAGTGATGTGATGCAGCTTAGAGACTAAAGTGCTGTAACGTGGCTGCCACTGGTACGGAAAGAGCTCAGAATAGTGTTGCTATGCCGCTAGTTCATTGCATTCAAATGGTTCAAATGGCTCTGAGCACTATGGGACTCAATTGCTGAGGTCATCAGTCCCCTAGAACTTAGAACTACTTAAAGCTAACTAACCTAAGGACATCACACACGTCCATGCCCGAGGCAGGATTCGAACCTGCGACCGTAACGGTCGCGCGGTTCCAGACTATAGCGCCTAGAATCGCTCGGCCACCCCGGCTGGCTCATTGCATTCAGTAAACACGAATACGAGGTGTATATCGGCCAAAACTCCCTCGGTAAATCTATCTATAGTATTTCTTTATGTCACTGTTAACCTACTATTAACACTGTGAGCAAACAAAACCCTAGATAGAACCGAGCGGTATTAACCGACCACGATACTGTTGCGCTTGGCCTCCTGTGGCCGTTATTTAAATACACGGCGACATTTCAGTAAACAAGTACAGTGATGACTGAGGAATACGAATTTCATTGTGAAAGATTTCAAGATACGTTGGCATATACTATCTAGCAGTTCAGCATGTGCTCGTGAAATATCGCAACTGAAAGTCACGATAAGTCGATTGACGCACCTTCACTCCTAGGTGGTCGACTAATACTGAATGCAAATTTGAGGGCTTTACTGTTGTCAACAGCTAGTACTGTGAGCGAATGGAGACAAGATACACAGCACATATCAACGACACTTGCACTGTTTTCAGTGTAATATAACTATAAATCTAATTGGGGCAAGCATCAAAACGAAATGCAATAGTTCTGTAACGAGACTGCAGAGGCCATGGCTCCTTGATGCCTAAATTCTCATATGGTATCATTGAACAACATCTGCACGTATGTCAGTGGAGTTCTGGTTCACCCTATGTATGTCAACTGTTTGCTATCAAAACTGCAACACCATGAAGGCGGATAAGTGTCCATATGGATAGTGCGGCGATATTTGGAGTGCCAGTGTCTGTTAGCACTGGAACCATTGGTGGAACTTCACTTGACGCAAAAGCACTGGGACCTATGGTGCAGATTCACTCGACGCAGCAACGCAGAAAGGCCTGTGGACAGTGCTGCATCCAACAACACCAGACGTAGGTGTGGCACCTTATCGTTTGTTGAGAAAAGTCTCGGTTCTGCGTACAGCATCACGATGCAGGTATCTGTGTGTCGAGGCTTCGATGCATTCATCACCGTCATACAGACACAGCACGTGGGTGAAGGATGGGGTGGTATGCGTACCCAGTTATTTGGACAGCAGCTAACACGTTTCTAACGTTTTAAGGCTGGCGGCTACATCCTATCTAAGAGATCTCCGATACTGTTGCAAATCTCTGAACAAGATGATACAAGACTGCATGTTGCTCATGCTCTCCTGACGTACCTCGAGGCAGAGGTTGTTAGATTCTTGCCCTGGCCAGCACTTTCTCCAGATCTCTTATCTGCAAAGAAGTCTGATCATAGGTGTTTGATAGATTGGGACGCCACCATTCGCCAGACACTATGACTGATGAATCCTGGCAGAGATTTGAAGTAGTATAGTTAAAACATAGCTCTTTTCACGCTTTCCTAGTTTTGCAATGTTAAGGGCTAGCAGTGCACATATACATTCAGCATTTCGCCAGAAGAAACACACAGCCATACAGTCTATGGAAAGTAAGAGTCACCTTTGCGCTTTTAAGCTTTGATACATTTTTTTAATAAAGCAACTTAAAGAATCTGATAAGGAAATACACCTAAAGAGCCGATCAACCAACTACACTATTTAATTTTTAAAATAACATTGATATAGCCAAAGGTAATGAAATTTAAGAATTTTTTTCCATATTTTTATTAGGTCGCTTTCTTTCTGTCTGTCTCTTCAGTACAAATTTTGCAAATAATTTCCATTGCTTTAATCATGTCATCAAGTATAACCCAAAGGCTTTCCACGGGGTTAAGATCCGAGCTGTGTGCAGGCTAGGGCGAGACATCGATATCTTTATCTTCAAACCACTTTTTGGTTGCATCACAAACACGCACAGCTGCCTTATCTTGTTGAAACATTAGACTTTCGTCCTCTAGGTCCTCATACATTCTAATCATTTCTGTCTCTAGCATCTCAGTGTACACGTTATAGTTCATTCTAGTGTTCAGCCAAGTAATGCAAGGTTTACAGAACTCTGCCCAAATCATAAATTTCCATCAACAACTAATTTCCTGATGAGCCAGAGACTTGAAATTTTAGCTGGCTTTCTTGTCGGTCTTTTCGATAAGGTGGGGTTGAAAAAGTATGTTATTTGACATCTAGACTTCCTTCACGACAGGTGTGTTTTGTGAGGGAAACAGAATGCATTTCGGGCGGTATACTTGTACACTCCTGGAAATGGAAAAAAGAACACATTGACACCGGTGTGTCAGACCCACCATACTTGCTCCGGACACTGCGAGAGGGCTGTACAAGCAATGATCACACGCACGGCACAGCGGACACACCAGGAACCGCGGTGTTGGCCGTCGAATGGCGCTAGCTGCGCAGCATTTGTGCACCGCCGCCGTCAGTGTCAGCCAGTTTGCCGTGGCATACGGAGCTCCATCGCAGTCTTTAACACTGGTAGCATGCCGCGACAGCGTGGACGTGAACCGTATGTGCAGTTGACGGACTTTGAGCGAGGGCGTATAGTGGGCATGCGGGAGGCCGGGTGGACGTACCGCCGAATTGCTCAACACGTGGGGCGTGAGGTCTCCACAGTACATCGATGTTGTCGCCAGTGGTCGGCGGAAGGTGCACGTGCCCGTCGACCTGGGACCGGACCGCAGCGACGCACGGATGCACGCCAAGACCGTAGGATCCTACGCAGTGCCGTAGGGGACCGCACCGCCACTTCCCAGCAAATTAGGGACACTGTTGCTCCTGGGGTATCGGCGAGGACCATTCGCAACCGTCTCCATGAAGCTGGGCTACGGTCCCGCACACCGTTAGGCCGTCTTCCGCTCACGCCCCAACATCGTGCAGCCCGCCTCCAGTGGTGTCGCGACAGGCGTGAATGGAGGGACGAATGGAGACGTGTCGTCTTCAGCGATGAGAGTCGCTTCTGCCTTGGTGCCAATGATGGTCGTATGCGTGTTTGGCGCCGTGCAGGTGGGCGCCACAATCAGGACTGCATACGACCGAGGCACACAGGGCCAACACCCGGCATCATGCTGTGGGGAGCGATCTCCTACACTGGCCGTACACCACTGGTGATCGTCGAGGGGACACTGAATAGTGCACGGTATATCCAAACCGTCATCGAACCCATCGTTCTACCATTCCTAGACCGGCAAGGGAACTTGCTGTTCCAACAGGACAATGCACGTCCGCATGTATCCCGTGCCACCCAACGTGCTCTAGAAGGTGTAAGTCAACTACCCTGGCCAGCAAGATCTCCGGATCTGTCCCCCATTGAGCATGTTTGGGACTGGATGAAGCGTCGTCTCACGCGGTCTGCACGTCCAGCACGACGCTGGTCCAACTGAGGCGCCAGGTGGAAATGGCATGGCAAGCCGTTCCACAGGACTACATCCAGCATCTCTACGATCGTCTCCATGGGAGAATAGCAGCCTGCATTGCTGCGAAAGGTGGATATACACTGTACTAGTGCCGACATTGTGCATGCTCTGTTGCCTGTGTCTATGTGCCTGTGGTTCTGTCAGTGTGATCATGTGATGTATCTGACCCCAGGAATGTGTCAATAAAGTTTCCCCTTCCTGGGACAATGAATTCACGGTGTTCTTATTTCAATTTCCAGGAGTGTAAATAGGTACTGCTGAACGGAGGAAGAGGTGAAGAGAAGACGGATAGTGATATAGTGATTGGGGGGGGGGGGGAGGATTAGTTGAACAGAGACAGGGGGAGGGGAAGAGATGGACAGAGGGAGGGGGAGGAGGAAATGGGGAGAGAGATGGCAGAGGAGGAGATGTACTGATGGAGGGAGAGAAGAAGATGGAGAGAGGGGAAGGAGGAGGCGTGTGCAGTACATAAGCATACACGTGCAAGGCTGTGCGAATAAGGAAATAAAACTCTCATAAAAATATTCTTAAATTAATTTTGCTTGATTGTTTATTATATTTCTTAAGAAAAGGACAATTAAACAGACTGATGTCTTTGTGGTAGGTAGGTGTAACACTATTCTGTTTCAGATATTATAACGTGTAAAGACACTGAGATGTACCTGTAATTTAACACGTTTCTCTCTTGTAATCTCATAAATATATTTAAAATCCATCGAAAAATTCCATGCACACAAGATCTAAATGCATATTTTAATTATTTAAATAAAACATGTTTTTTTTAATTTATCACGTTTTTAATCCCATTAAAAAGGGTAAGGTAATCTCTTCTAATTCCGTACAGATTCCTAACCCTATTTAGATAGTCCTGCAAAATTGTGAGTGTGAAATTTAAAAAGTTATGGAAATACATGTAAGAATTAAAAAGAATAATTTGGGAGGCATGTAGTACATAATTGCTGAATGAAGATATCAGCTGCTTGCTATTACCTTTGCATACACTCCACGTTTTTCGTTTTAAATCTTACAAGCGTTTTCATAGTTCTTAAAAACTCACAGTCACAAATTTTCACGAATATCTTTATGGGGTTAGGAATCTCTATGAGGCTAGGAGAAATTATTTTATATTTTTAAACCGATTAAATACATGGTATATTAAAATTTTTTATTGAAATAATTGTTCCTGAATTAGGATGTTCATCTTGATACCATTACCATAAAAAAAACATAAGAACATTCACAAAATCTTGACAACCCTCCCAGAAAATGATAACAACAACACGGTGTGTCTTAATCAGCTACCAACAGAAACTGGGTCATGGTGATCTTTATACCTGTGAATGTTGCAAAGAATGACGACATTTTTATATAATAGCAAGGACTAGGAAAAGCATTATTGTGAGAATGACCACTTAAGCATGTCACAGTCACCCGCCTAGTTCAAAATGTTTCATAGGGTAAATTTCATAATCGATAATCGGTAAATTTCATAATCGCTATACAGTTACGTAAGGAGTGGATAACGCCCTAGCCTACACAATCCTCGAATATGAAACTATGGAAGATGACCTCTAGTAGCTGCTCGGAACTCGAAATTTACATGAATTCATCTATCTAAGCCACATAGTGACATCATGTGGAAACAATATCACATGAACTACTAATTTCCGTGTGCTGTTAATGTGTGAGTTACCGTAATGTTCAATTCACGTTCACATCTCACATATAACAGTGTGCTATTGACTTTCTCCAGAGTCACACGGATGAGAAGAAACTGTATCAAATGTATACAGCTCATTATGGTAAACTTCTTATTCCAAATGTAACTACAATGAGCTACCTAACAACTTAGCAGGAGTAGAAGAGATTACGTATCATTACTTGTGACATTAACAGTCCTTAACGTTACGACCATAGAACACACCGCAATCTTCTCCTACCCTGTTTCGATTATAAATGGCAGGAATTTACAAGGAATGAAATTTTTAAAAATATGTATACACTTTCTGTTAACGTTGTACAGGATGTTCAGAAAGGTACTGCCAAACTTTCAGGACACATTTCACACAAATAAGAGAAAAAAATATGTTACGTGGAAATGGTCCCGCAGTCGTTTAACATCCGTCAGCACTCATTTTATACAACTCTTATAGTACATTAATCATCGGAGACACACTGGAACAGAACGTACTAGGATACCGTATCAAACTCTTTCTTACACAAAACTTTTAAAATGGCCTTTTGGTTACGTTTGGTTAATTTTAAATTCTTAGTTTTTCTGCCACTGTATTTCGTTCTTTTTAAACGGAAGTTATGCTGATATCCGATAACTTACCTTCTGATATACTGTGGTGAAAGCGCAGATATGTATTGAATAGGCAGATTCCCAATTGATGGATGAACTGGCGTATGATAACGGCCCGTAACGCTCAATATCTGTATCGGATGAGGTTTCCGGAACGAAGCTCCTCTACAGAAGTACATTTGGAGCAAATAATACATGTCTTAGGGAGTAATAAAGACTTATGACTGCTATTTGCGACTTGGAAAAGCTAGAAGTACGGAGACCAACAACGGAAGACGACAATTTTTGAGCCAGTTCAGGATGATCATAATTTCAGGGTCAGATAAGTGGCTACCAAAAGTAATGTTGACAATCTGGGCAGTGATATACAGGATAATTACCTGGTATGTCCATATCCTTAGCCTGTCCAGGCAAAATCAGTAGCAAATTTTCTTGTAAGGGCGCACTTCCGCTAATGATTCACAACAACAATGTCACAACTTATATTTTATGTAACTATGCTTTTCACGGATAAGGTGTCATTTCAGTGTGCCGATATTTTAGTTTTTAACAATCAGCATGTATAGACTGATATGAATCCTTACGTACACAGTAGTTCAACAGTTGAAGCACACCATCAATAAGGACTTTCTATCAGCGTTTGGCCTGGCATTGTTTATGACGATTAGGGCATCATGTTCTAAGGCAAATTTACAAAGCACGCTTAAAAAACACTTGATGTGATCTGCTGGAAGAACGATGCTACGAAACATGTACTTTACGCACACAGGAGCTCCTACTAAACTGAATGTTAATTCTGTCGGATTCTAAATTAAATATGCTGTGACTCACGGATAGAAACCAGTTTATTAGTTAATTTACGTCCATGTTCTCCAGAACTACACAAGCTAAAAGCTTATTTGCTAGGCATTAAAAGCTCTTGTTTGTCGAAACTCGGTACAAGAGACAAAGTGTCTTCGCGCTCGTATAGTGCAAGGCTGCAGAATCATATGCAATACTCGACAAATTCATCAGTACAGGATCAGTACGACGACTGGATGTTGAATGTACCATCAATAATGGAGAACGTTTAGAACATTTCGTGTATGAAAGAGTTCATATGATTCGCTAGTACGTTTTGCTCCTGTTATTCTAGAATGATTAAACCACAAAGACGGTCTGTAGAAATGAGTTCTAACATAGAAATAAAACATGTCTGGACCCATTTCCATATAAGATATTTTCTTATCCTATTAAGAAACGAGTAAGCTGTATGAAACTTTAGTATTCACTTCTATAAATATTAAGTAACAAACCATGCTGTTAGTTAACCACTAGTTGGAAAAGGGCACAGGTCATCCCCGTTTCAAGAAGGGACGTCGAACAGATGTGCAGAACTATAGGCCTATATCTCTAGCGTCGATCAGTTGTAGAATTTTGGAACACGTATTATATTCGAGTATAATGACTTTTCTGGAGACTAGAAATCTACTCTGTAGGAATCAGCATGGGTTTCGAAAAAGACGATCGTGTGAAACCCAGCTCGCGCTATTCGTCCACGAGACTCAGAGGGCCATAGACACGGGTTCCCAGGTAGATGCTGTGTTTCTTGACTTCCGCAAGGCGTTTGATACAGTTCCCCACGGTCGTTTAATGAACAAAGGAAGAGCGTATGGACTATCAGACCAATTGTGTGAAGAGTTCCTAGATAACAGAACGCAGCATGTCATTCTCAATGGAGAGAAGCCTTCCGAAGTAAGAGTGATTTCACGTGTGCCGCACGGGAGTGTCGTAGGACCGTTGCTACTTACTGTATATATAAATGACCTTGGGGACAACATAGGAAGTTCACTGAGGCTTTTTGCAGATGATGCTGTAGTATATCGAGAGGTTGTAACCATGGAAAATTGTACTGGAATGCAGGAGGATCTGCAACGAACTGACGCATGGTGCAGGGAATGGCAATTGAATCTCAATGTAGACAAGTGTAATGTGCTGCGAATACACAGAAAGATAGATCCTTTATCATTTAGCTACAAAATAGCAGGTCAGCAACTGGAAGCAGTTAATTCCATAAATATCTGGGAGTAGGCGTTAGGAGTGATCTAAAATGGAATGACCCTATAAAATTTAATCGTCGGTAAAGCATATGCCAGACTGAGATTCATTGGAAGAATCACAAGAAAATGCAGTTCGAAAACAAAGGAAGTAGGTTACAGTACACTTGTTCGCCCACTGCTTGAATACTGCTCACCGGTGTGGGATCCGTACAAGATAGGGGTGATAGAAGAGATAGAGAAGATCCAACGGAGAGCAGCGCCTTTCGTTACAGGATCATTTAGTAATCGCGAAAGCGTCACGGAGATGATAGATAAACTCCAATGAAAGACTCTGCAAGAGAGACGCTCAGTAGCTCAGTACGGGCTATTGTTGAAGTTTCGAGAACATACCTTCTCCGAAGAGACAAGCAGTATATTGCTCCCTCCTAGATATATCTCGCGAAGAGACCATGAGGATAAAATCAGAGAGATTAGAGCCCACACAGAGGCATACCGACAATCCTTCTTGCCACGAACAATACGAGACTAGAATAGAAGGGAGAACCGATAGAGGTACTCAAGGTACCCTCCGCCACACACCGTCAGGTGGCTTGCGGAGTATAGATGTAGTTGTAGCTGTAGTTTGTTATCATTCACGTGTACTAAGCATCTGCTGTTGCAACAATAACAACCTTGACTCCGCAAACCATTGAGAGGAGGGCAACCAAATTACCTACTAAATCCTGCTGCCAGGTGCTTGAATACTGTTGGCACAGCATGCTGCAAGACCACAGTCTGCCACAGTGGTGGGCTGAATTTCCACATGCAGTGGTTCGATTCTGCGCTTCCGTGGTCAGTTACATGGCCGGTGGCGGCGCCATCTCATAGCATATCTGGGCAGAGCTACATTCGCCTGTCAGCACCAGCACTTGTATTCGTACTACGACTAGTTTCGGATCTTCCGACTACAGTAGACACCGTCTCCACTACAGCCAGGGGTTCTCTGTGGGACCCAGCAGTTTCACCTTAGCCGGACAGCCTAGATCTGATGGTCATGGGTCTCGAGCCAGCGCAAGCCCACTGGCTACCTGAGGCGCCGCAGTTTAGTTCATTTCAATTCAATTTATTGCCATTACATTCAGAACTGTTATGAGGAAACTCTAAACACGTCTTACATATTCAATAACCATGCTGACGCACAACGTTTTATATTGTGTACTAGCTTCTTACTCGGTGTTGCATAGGTATATTACGCTTCCACTCTTCTATTAGTCCACCTCCTCCTTCCTCCTCTCTCTGTCCATCTCCTCTTCCTCGGTCTCTACGTCCCTCTGCTGTCCCTCTGCCTGCCCATCTCTTCCTCCCCCTCTCACACTCATTCTGCTCCTCGACCTCTGTTCATTTGCGTCTTCCCCCTCTGTCCATCTCCTCCTCACAACTTTAGTTCCATCTCCTTCTCCCCCTATGTCCTCTCCCTCTCTCTATCCACCTCCTCCTCCTCTGTCTCTATGTCGCTCTCCTCCTCCGTCTTCTCCTTCTTCATCTCTTTATTTCTGTGTCTATTTCCCGCTCCTCCTCACTCTGCCCACCTTCTCCTTCTCCTATCTGTAACCACTTCCTCCTTCCTCACTCCCTGTCTGTCCATCTCCTGCTGCCTCCTTCTCTCTCCACAACATTTCTTTACAGGTTGTAGTTAATATGAGTACCAGATCGTTCAAGGGATTTAGTACGAGGCCTTTACCCATGACCCTGCCCGAATACGCGAAGGTCAGATATATTTCACTTACATATAACATATTTTACACGTATTTGTGAACATATTTAGCCTGTATCTCTAGCTAATTTCGCCATACACTTTCATTTTCACGCATCTCAGTATTTGACGTCATATCTCCTAAACTATGGGCTGTACAACGACATCTTTTTGTAGGTACATTCACCAACATATGTAGATACTGTCTGCGAAATGTGTTACCAATAGAGCTAATAGCATAGAAGTAGTAAATTAAAACGTCAGCTTCATGGGGCAGTTTTATTGCATGAACAAAGAAAACGTAGTAAGTGATAAACTTTTTTCCCTTTCATTATTTTGTGAGGGCGCCAGCGAGGAAAAGTTTCGTAAAAGTTTGAAATTATGTGTAACTTTCGTTGCAACTCCTTAAGTGCTGTCGTTCTCAATACTGTGACATGACTAAAATATGGCTGTTCGCGCGTCGTGCGCTACAAGATTTTCAGCCTCACCCTCACCCATTTGATAAGTAGGTGGTTGTTACCTCCACATCGGTGATTTCTAGACCGCAATTGATATCTTTACCAAGTTTGGTTGACATTGGTCTAATGGTTTACGAGGAGATGTGGAATATACATACATACATATACACATACACACATATATATGTACATCATTTTTTATAATATGTATGGATGTACTAATAAGCTATCTTAACAGCAACCTTTGGCAACAGTAATGTAGAGATATAACAGAATGATGAAAATAATACTTATATGACAACAATATAAATTACAGGAATTAAGTCAAGTTCCAAGTGAATAATATCCTGCTTGTATTAGTGGATATGTTACTGGCAGTCTCGGAAGAACACGAGGTTTTCTGATTAATTAGAACTGTACCTACTTCTAGAACTATTGTTGCTACACTATTCTACGTTGACCATAATGGTATCTGCGTGTATATATATATATATATATATATATATATATATATATATATATATATATATATTGTGTTTCAAAAATGACCGGTATATTTGAAACGGCAATAAAAACTAAACGAGCAGCGATAGAAATACACCGTTTGTTGCAATATGCTTGGGACAACAGTACATTTTCAGGCAGACAAACGTTCGAAATAACAGTAGCTATAATTTTCAACAACAGATGGCGCTGCGGTCTGGGAAACTCTGTAGTACGATATTTTCCACATATCCACCATGCGTAGCAATAATATGGCGTAGTCTCTGAACGAAATTACCCGAAACCTTTGACAACGTGTCTGGCGGAATGGCTTCACATGCAGATGAGATGTACTGCTTCAGCTGTTCAATTGTTTCTGGATTCTGGCGGTACACCTGGTCTTCCAAGTGTCCCCACAGAAAGAAGTCACGGGGGTTCATGTCTGGCGAATAGGGAGGCCAATCCATGCCGCCTCCTGTATGTTTCGGATAGCCCAAAACAATCACACGATCATCGAAATGTTCATTCAGGAAATTAAAGACGTCGGCCGTGCGATGTGGCCGGGCACCATCTTGCATAAACCATGAGGTGTTCGCAGTGTCGTCTAAGGCAGTTTGTACCGCCACAAATTCACGAAGAATGTCCAGACAGCGTGATGCAGTAATCGTTTCGGATCTGAAAAATGGGCCAATGATTCCTTTGGAAGAAATGGCGGCCCAGACCAGTACTTTTTGAGGATGCAGGGACGATGGGACTGCAACATGGGGCTTTTCGGTTCCCCATATGCGCCAGTTCTGTTTATTGACGAAGCCGTCCAGGTAAAAATAAGCTTCGTCAGTAAACCAAATGCTGCCCACATGCATATCGCCGTCATCAATCCTGTGCACTATATCGTTAGCGAATGTCTCTCGTGCAGCAATGGTAGCGGCGCTGAGGGGTTGCCGCGTTTGAATTTTGTATGGATAGAGGTGTAAGCTCTGGCGCATGAGACGATACGTGGACGTTGGCGTCATTTGGATCGCAGCTGCAACACTGCGAACGGAAACCCGAGGCCGCTGTTGGATCACCTGCTGCACTAGCTGCGCGTTGCCCTCTGTGGTTGCCGTACGCGGTCGCCCTACCTTTCCAGCACGTTCATCCGTCACGTTCCCAGTCCGTTGAAATTTTTCAAACAGATCCTTTATTGTATCGCTTTTCGCTCCTTTGGTTACATTAAACCTCCGTTGAAAACTTCGTCTTGTTGCAACAACACTGTGTTCTAGGCGGTGGAATTCCAACACCAGAAAAATCCTCTTTTCTAAGGAATAAACCATGTTGTCTACAGCACACTTGCACGTTGTGAACAGCACACGCTTACAGCAGAAAGACGACGTACAGAATGGCGCACCCACTGACTGCGTTGTCTTCTATACCTTTCACATCACTTGCAGCGCCATCTGTTGTTGAAAATTGTAACTACTGTAATTTCGAAACTTTGTCCGCCTGAAAATGTACTGTTGTCCCAAGCATATTGCAACAAACGGTGTATTTCTATCGCTGCTCGTTTAGTTTTTATTGCCGTTTCAAATATACCGGTCATTTTTGAAACACCCTGTATATATATATATATATATATATATATATATATATATAAAATTCTTCCTAATTACCTAAAAACTTCTCTTCGGTGCTGATTTTATTACGGTTTGTAGCTCTTGCAATTAAAATGTCGCCCACTCTTTTCATATTGCTCTTTCCAGCTCGCATACGGCCTGTCTGGCTTCCATTGCTTTAATCATGTCATCAAGTATAACCCAAAGGCTTTCCACGGGGTTAAGATCCGAGCTGTGTGCAGGCTAGGGCGAGACATCGATATCTTTATCTTCAAACCACTTTTTGGTTGCATCACAAACACGCACAGCTGCCTTATCTTGTTGAAACATTAGACTTTCGTCCTCTAGGTCCTCATACATTCTAATCATTTCTGTCTCTAGCATCTCAGTGTACACGTTATAGTTCATTCTAGTGTTCAGCCAAGTAATGCAAGGTTTACAGAACTCTGCCCAAATCATAAATTTCCATCAACAAAATTTTCTACTCATTTGTACCTACTCCTCTATTCAAAGATCATGCCAATAATATTGAAATACATCCTACTCATCTAAATTAAACTTCTTATCGTCACTGAAGCTCACTTTATCCCATTATGTAGTCCATGACCTACGTTTTAAAGCAAACTCCAATGTAGTCTGTTTACGTGTAGGTGTTATAGCAGATTTCTGCAGTCCTGCCTTGGATACAAGGTGCTTGTCGTTTGACAAAATTTGTCGTACACGTCTGGCAGTTACCGGTAACTGTAAATCAGCGACAAGTTGAGAATAAAAACGGTTTCTGGCCCTTGTTTTGCGCAAAAGTAACCGTTACGATGCCTCAGATAATTTTCTACTTTCCCCGGTTTTTGTTCTGCCCATATCGTGTGTCAGGTCTAAGGAAATTATCAATCACTGTTCTTAACCGATTCAGTTTCTTCTCGATTTGACCACCTGAGAATCCAGTTTCCTTGTACATACCGATTTTTGTTTTTTCAACGCATTATATCTGTTTTCAAAAAAAATGGTTCAAATGGTTCTGAGCATTATGGGACTTAACTTCTGAGGTCATCAGTCCCCTAGAACTTAGAACTACTTAAACCTAACTAACCTAAGGACATCACACACATCCATGCCCGAGGCGGGATTCGAACCTGCGACCGTAGAGGTCTCGCAGTTCCAGACTGTAGCGCCTAGAACCGCACGGCCACCCCGGCCGGCTATCTGTTTTCCACATGAAATTATCACAGTCGTAGTTTATGTACACAAAACGCAGTGTTACTAATGGTGTCTGTTACCTATCTGTAGTAAAGGCACGTACGCACACACTAACACAGTACAAAGCCGACTGCTTTTACACCAAGTTCCACCGTCTACCACCTGAATCGCTGATGTCTTGTTATATACTTCACTACCGACATCCAATACGATACCATTTTACTGCATTTGTCAGTATAATGGATCTGACACTGTTCCATATACACTGTGCACAGCTATTCCATCCGACAATGTTAATTTTCCTACAGATATCCGTCCCTTTATGCTGATTTCCACTACAGTATTGGTAGCATTAGTAGAGAAAGAAACGCATATGAATGTATGAGAGAGGAACTGGTAGCCGACGACTTTACTTTGTGTTTGTGTGTTTGCTTTGCTCATAATTTGAACCACACATCGCTCAGTATTAGTTCATTTTGTATTTTATATCCTTAAAAACATAAAATACATTTTATAAGAACAAAATTAACTGTTCGCGTAACTTTTGCGCTTTTATATAACCAAAACAACTACTTTATGTCCAAGTACAGTTTTTATTCAGAGGCACAAAAATATATGTATGATTATTGATGCTAATTCGCCCTCAATAGAACGTTGTTCACCATGATCAAAGACAACCGTTTCCTGTGATAATTGATAAGTGTAAAAGTTGTTTAGCAATATGAGAGACATGTTTTATATCAGCTCGACGAAGTATTGAAACTATATCTAGTGTGTTTTTTATGCATTTCCTTTTTATTTAATTTTACCTGTTTGGAGGAAATTGCGTTTTCCAACGCTGTTTGGTAAATCTCTTATGCTTTTATTTTATTTTTCCTTCAACATCCCTCTGTTTCACGTTAAAGATCAACAATTTTCAAATAAAACCTGAACTATACAAGGAAAATTTCAGTTTTGCTACAAATATTGTTTATTTTTAAGTAACAGACAAGAGGATAGCTACGTAGGACAAATGTCACCTAAGTTACGCGGCCCTTTATATATCCACACTCTTTTTCTAGATGGTTCACCGCTTATTAACACTGACCGCATATGCAAACAAAGCGATCGAAATTAGGTAACGCCCGATAAGGTGCACAAAACACCTAACGCACAGATAATGCGGTTATGATCTTATCTGACCAAAACTACCAGGAAATCTACCATAGTTTACGCTTACTTACGATAGGCTATGGTAGCTTTACAACTCAAGCCCAATCGCTTGCAGCGAAGCCCACAACGGCGTTGAAGACAGCTTCGTGATAAGACCGCACCACATGTAACGGTAATTTGTAGTCAGCATGCCATCACGGGAATTCTTCTACATCATTTTAGCTGCTTTCTATGTCACAGATTTTACATGTCAGAAAGTTTTGTAGGTTAGAAAAATGCCTAAATACCTGCAAACAGTGATGCGTTTTACACGCATTCCGCCAAGCCTCGGGGATGAATTTATGGCAAGAGCAAGTCTTCCGTTCAGAAGTTTGTATGTGGTTTTATGAACAGCAATAGTCAATTTGTCACCCTTGCATCAGTGCTTCATTTGAGCAAGCACATCATTCGTTTTTTTGTTAAGTCTCTCCCTGGAGTCCGCCGACACAACTACTAGGATGTCATCCGTGTATGCGCAAAGACCTTGAATAGTATCTGCCCCATCTGACAGATGTAGTAGGAGTTCAGTACTAAGGTCCCAGAGCAAGGGACCACTACCTTGCTCTGCCCCGCAAGCCACTGTACGCTACGTTCGCTACAGTAATCGCCAAAGCTCTGATACAGACATTTTGGGACTCTGATATCTCGGAGGCGTGCGAACATCGCCGCCCATTAAAGATTATGGAATGCGCCTGCGATGTCAATCATGGGCGAGATTGTATACTTCGTTGTTGAATTTTCTACAAATTTGCTGAGCTCTATTAACCGCATTGTCTGTAAACTTCCCTTTTCTGAACCCTTACTGATATTGGTTTAGACCCACAAGCTCTCTGTGTGCCCACAACTGGTCGCAAAGCAGATGCTCCTGAACTTTGGCCAAGAATTTTAATAAGCAAATGGGTCTGTAGTTTTTCGATCGTGTCAGGTGTCTTTTAACCTTTCCCTTTTTAATCACTACTACTCTAGCTGTTTTCCATATCGGCGGGATACTATCTATTAGCAACGTCTCGTTTGGTAATGCTGTCAAATGTGGCCCTATCAGAGGACCTACCATCCACATGGCCTCAGAGCAGACGCCATTCGGACCAGGTGCCTTGCCAGTTTTGAGGTTGGAAATTACGATAGCAGCTTATTCTTGAGTGAAAGATAATACCAACAACCGACTGTTATATTGGTTATCTAGTTCACTTTAAAGCTGTGCGTGTATTCCAGTAGCTGTGTCTGTGCTATCATCAGGAAGTAGAGCTAATAGCAGATATTCTGATTATTTTCTCCATCCAGGCGTCATGGAACCAACTATTTTACGAACTGTGGGAGTGACAGTAGGTCCCTTACCTTTTCAATAACATAGATGATCCTCCCCATATGTAACATTGCAGTTGCCTTTGATAGAAACTTCTCCCAGTGTGTTCTTTCAGTTTCCTGAAGTAATGTTTTATAGTGCATCTTTATTGCCCTGTATTCATGTAGCCTCACAGCGCACCAATGTCACATCACCACAGCCTCACGACAGCCACGGCCCTCCTCTGGGACAAGCACCATGGCCTGGCCTACACACGCACTGCCACGAGCCGAGCACGCAATTGGCAGTTATGCTGAGGTAGCGAATGACATCCTTAGGCAGATTGGTGGAGAGATTGCTCTCTATACGGACGACACCACCATATACAGAAGCAGTTGCAGCCTTCTCCTCAGACACCGCCACCTCTAGCAACATCTCGACAAAATAACCCAGTGGTGCAACCGTTGTAAAATTAGGATCAATCCTGCAAAGTGCAAAGCGATCTATTTCACCCCTAAAATCAAACTCCTGGATCGCCAACTCACAACTGACAACCGAAAGCCAACTTGGAGAAACTCAATCCTTTACCTGGGGGCTGAAATAGATCGTCGCCTAACATGGAACAGGCACCTCACTACGGCTGCAAACAAGGGCCTCGACCTCTTCTGTAGGCTACATTCACTCCTGAAAGGCAATGGTATAACCATCCAGCGCAAACTCCTTCTCTGGCGCCAGCTCCTACCTCCAGTCATCTCGTATGGCTCGGAAGTACCGTCTATGGAGTCAGACACAGCATTTTCCCGACTGCAACGTCTCCAGAACAAAGTTTTCCGTGTTATCTCTGGCACTGGCAAATACGTCCCCAACACACACATAAGAGACTTCCTAGGGCAACCCACCACTTACACACTTATTCAAGAAAAATGCACAAAATTTTACGAAACAACACAAACTTCTCCCCACTTTCTCAAACAAAATTTAGGAAACGAACCACCAGAAGCTTCTCACAAACGCCCAAAGTTAACCCTTACACGCCTCTTTAGAGACCAATAACACACACATAAAACACCAAACACAAGTTTACACACAGGAAATACGCACACAACCCCAGTCCCTCAGTTTCAAGAAAACCCCTAGCGCATTCCGAAGTCAGACGGGCACAGCCCAGTGGTACTTCGTGTACAACCAGAACACCCATAGCCTCGTCGCCTGGGTGACCACGCACGCCAACGACGCGCTGTCAACAACCTCTGTGCTGAAGAACTGAAGAATAAAGCCGCAAAGTACATGCATTCGTACCTTTTTACTGTATACAAGCTCTACCCATCCCCCCACCCATACAGCCCCCGCCCCCCCCCCTCCCCCCACACACACGTACTCCCCTCATTTACCTAATTAACTATTCTTTAATGGTCAGAATGCACCCTATCAACCTATCTACTTTCCAATAGTCCCGGAAGAGGCGAAGAAAGATAAGGTTTTAACGTCTTGTCCAGGAAGATTCCATTAGAGATGGAGTACAGGATCGGATTACGGAAGTATGAGGAAGAAAATCTGTCGTGCCCTTTTAAAGTAATTATTCCGTCAATTACATTAAAAGACTTAACGAAATTACGGAAAACCCTTATCACAACGGCAGGGTTGGGAACTGGACCACCGTCTTCTCGAATACGAGTGCCACGTCTTACCAGTGCAGCACCTCGCTTGGTTGCTTTTGTCACGTTACGCCATAATGTTGTTTCCTCCCAGTTTATATTGAGAATGTCATTAGTTGCCAGATATACCCATATAATCTATGACAACGTTCTGTAATACCATATTTTAGAAACTTCTGTTCATTTCTTGCCTGCACTTACTAACCATCAAATGTTAATTCCATCTTTCCAGGAAAAGTAGTTACTCCATACAGAGTAAGTCACCTAAAACCGCAGGTGCTACAGATGTATGCTTACAAGGAAATGAAGTTCAACCAACGGCCCACAGCTGCAACGACACATACATTTTAATATTGCAAGAATGTTTATATATTTTCGGAAATCACAATTTTAAATGGAATAGTTTTTATTGCAATAACAAAATGACTCTAGAATAAATTAGAATGTCAATTGTGTTTCTTTTTTCAGGGTTCTAGCACGTATAGATCAAGAGCAATCATAGTTTTAATATTGCAAATACCAGCAATTATCTGTTTCATGTGTCATCTCTTAAATTTACTAGTACTTTGTATTCTGAAGAAGAAACAGGATTGACTTTCAAGGGTAGAATTCCAAATGCCGAGGATCAGCTTCAATAGAAATTTACAATCTACCACGTAAAGGCTGATACACACGTTTTAGCATTTCATCGGAAATTACAGCGCAGGCAGGAGTAATACGTATTTTCATATCGTCTGGTTTAGTCAGTATGAAAGAAAAATATCCACAGGGGTCAAATGTGGTGAACGGGCCGGCCAAGGTACGTGGCCAACTCGTTCAATACAATGATTTGGTTAACAATCGGTGGAGTAAAAGTGCAGTACTTAGAGCACTACGCTCTCGATACCCATCATGCTGATATTATACGATCCTCCTAGTGATTAGCTTCCAGTGGAACGTGGTGCAAATACGGACAGTCCTCTTCCCCGATAATCTGTTTGGTTACGAGGCTATAATGTTCGCACATTTATTTCCTTTACAGTACATATTGCACTGCAAATGACTTGTCAGTTACTTTGTGATACCTTAAGAAGTAGGACCTGGTGGAAGATGTACGCGGAATGATGCCTTTCTAGATGTGTGCCCCCCCCCCCTCCTGACCCCCTCCCCCCTTTGACAGTTATTCATGAACCTCTCAACTACTTGCGTGAAATTGGAAGTATAAGGCCTAGAAAATATAACTGAACCAATCGAATGACTGGAGAAGTGGGTGAAATTAAATTTTTTTGAATGACGTATTTCAGAACATCACCGGCTGCTGCATAAACTTACTTAAAATGCGGTATTAGTTTCAGTCTATATGGACCATCGTCTGGTACTGCTGTGAAAATAATGTTCTGGCTTCTGTTGTTGTACATCCACACGTTAGTTCCCATGCAATTGGAATCGGCATGTGTGGGGGTTAAGTGTACTTCGCGTTCTCCGGCGTCGTTAGTTCCATCCGTTTCAAGTCTCTCTCAATCAAGATCTGCAGAGAAATGATTTTGGAAACAGTTTTAACTTTTATGTATGGACATTAACCCAATATATACTATATTTATCATGTATCTTGTTTAGTGATGAAAGAATATTTGCAAATCATCGTCAAATAAATCACCGAAACATGCGCTGTAGCCGCGCGGGATTAGCCGTGCGGTCTCAGGCGCTGCAGTCATGGACAGTGCGGCTGGTAACGGCGGAAGTTCGAGTCCTCCCTCGGGCATGGGTGTGTTTGTTTGTCCTTAGGTTAAGTAGTGTGTAAGCTTAGGGACTGATGACCTTAGCAGTTAAGTCCCATAAGATTTCATATACACTATGAACATGCGCTGTAGGGATGTAAACAATCCTCATAGCCTTCGCGAGACGGAACGTCAGCGTCCATAGAGTGTAAATGTGTTGTGCCGAATAGTGAACCATAGTGAACTCGTAGAAAGACCACTAAGTTGCCAAAAGCACCTCAACCTACCAGCAAACCAATTTGCACTGAGATTAGAAGAGATGTAGTGTCACCATGATGCCTCTTCAGCCTGTGTTGCACAATGTACTACAACTTATCTTCACTTATTGTTTGCAAATCGTCTGATTTGACGATGAGGTCCTTACACATGCAGCACGTAACTACCGATAATTACAATTTTGGAATTGCGATTATTCGTAGGCAACATGTACTATAAAATATAACACTGACATTCTGATTTACTCCAGATTCATTCTGTTAATGTCAATGAGCATTGTTCTGATTTTAAAAACTGTGACTTTCTGACATAAATGTGCAATCTACTGACTTTTCAAAAACAAATCTAGCTTGATTGCAAAATAAGACAGGCAATGGAGTGGCGAAGATTTTACGTTCAATTGGTTATTAAAATGTGAGCCGCTGAGAAAAAATGTGTGAAATTTTATGGGACTTAACTGCTAAGGTCATCAGTCCCCAAGCTTACACACTACTGAACCTAAATTATCCTAAGGACAAACACACATACCCATGCCCGAGGGAGGACTCGAACCTCCGCCGGGATCAGCCGCACAGTCCATGACTGCAGCGCCTAGACCGCTCGGCTAATCCTGCGCGGCTGCCGCTGAGAACTAAAGTGGTCTAAGACAAAAAATTTTAGTTTTTGAGTTACACCACTCAGCTTGCTCTTAATGCACGGAAGTCTGTTGTGAAGAAACGGTACAACTTGAGAACGCCAAATGATTCTTCCTCTCACGCCAGAGTGAAGTGCCTACGCGGAAATTGTGGTATAAGTCAAGCAGCAAGGCCACGTGATCGTGTTGCTCTGTGTTGTTTTGCATGTTTATTTACGCTCTAAATTCAAAAAGGCACTGCAACACTGCTAGTAAGTATTAGCATTGTTTTCTTTCTTTAGATATGTAATGTCCAGATGTCATTAATGCAGAAATATTGTTTATAAGGGAAGTTTGCACTCTATGCTGAAGTCTTGTTTAAAGTCTACACGAATTAACCAGTGAAGTCTCACATTCAGTACATAAACCATACATTGTGCTTTGCCTGATCTATTCACAAAAAGCTAAGAATAGAATATTCGCATGCCGGATGGCTTTATGTACATTTGGGATGAGACTTTGGCGTCAAAAGGCTTCCAAGAAGTAAGTCCCTGCCTTCTAAAGCATGAACAACTCCATGTCCATAATGCTTATCACGTAACAGCGTACAGTGACGCACCAACTGATCAAAATCGGAATTCGAAACTTGCGTTAATTTGGATAAAGGTTGCGAAGAACTCAAGAAATGAGATCCATATGGTTGATTAGAAGTTTATGTTATCGGGACACTCATTTCTACGAAACGATCGGGATTTTTGAGCTACTAAGACAAAATCAAAAACTGTTCAAATGTGTGTGAAATCTTATGGGACTTAACTGCTAAGGTCATCAGTCCCTAAGCTTACACACTACTTAACCTAAATTATTCTAAGGACAATCACACACACCCATGCCCGAGGGAGGACTCTAACCTCCGCTCGGCAGACAAAATCAAGCAAGAAACGCTCAAATTTTCACTCCGGGTAGCTGGCAAAGAGAAAACAGCCTTTTACCGTTTGTAGAATGGCCCGTAATGATTTTGTCTCCACAAACGATATAGCGAAAAGTGTGGCACTTACAAAGAATACCACGCTAACTGAAAAGTTCAGTTGCCTTCAGGTTCTGTGCCTTCGTTTCCAGAAAGACTGCCCACATCTCGTTTTACACAAAGACTCTCCTGATGCTGGAATCCGTTTCAAATCTTTGGATGTGCTCGTGGCCGTTCTCGCTTGTCAAGTGTTCAACTCATCCCTCTCAACAATACTGTGCGACCTGTCACCGAGGCAAAAAGGAGAGACATAATGACACTTCTCCCTTATATCTTTCCGGTGCACCACACTTTCTTCAACCGACTGACAACTGCAAGTTCGCCTCAGGAATATGGACTTGGACATGTTGATCCTTTAGAAGAGGAAGATGACGTGGTCGGGGAAATCGAGTAAACAGACATGCTCCATCATAAAGCCCCTTGAAATATCAGCATGACGAGACTTACGCTTTAAGAGATTTAGACATTTAGAAACAACAATTTATTGATAATCCGTAGATGAATGTATTGCTGAACTATTATACAAACTCAGTAGGCAGCATTCCAGCAATTAAAAATAGTAATGCAATTATTTTAACCCAAGTTGTGAGACAAAAGTGCCTAATGGGAGCAAGAAGTGCAGACCCACATTTACTGAATCACATTATGTTTATGTTTTATAAATAAATTGCAGTTATGGAGATTAAAAGACAACGTATTCCCTCTAAGGCATTCAACTTTACCAAACCGTTTATAAGTAGAGTGGTACAACTCTTGATTTATACCACTTTACCTTTCACTATGAGCAAATTGCTGAGAGGGAAAGTGGTACTCCATCTTTTAGGGACTGTAAAAAGGAATTTAAGGTACAAATAACTGAAACGTCTGCAGTAAACGTAATTATAATATTTCATTTGTACATTTCGTCAAATGAATCACGAATTATTGTAAACCATGAAATTACATTAAACGAAACGCAATACCTTTTATTTCTCAGAACTGGGAAAAGTTGAGTTATACCACTTTGGCTCTAGGCGACTAATATGTGTGGGCTGTAATTGTGGACCCTCTGTTACAGTTCTTTTCAACAGTACATTCAATTTCAAACGTTTCTGGGGTGCAAGGTATAGGTGATTCACCTTGTGCAGACTATACAAGATATCTTCATGGTGTACAGAGTGGAAGCTCACTCTAAAAGATAAAAAGTGTGCTGTCATCCATTTGAGTACTTAAAAAATCCGTTAAATTTGAGTTTCACATAAACCACACAAACTGAAATGTTTTCGATTCAGCTAAGTACCCAAAGATTACTGTCACAAGAAACTTTAATTGGATCTGTCATAAAGTAAACGTGGGGAAGGTGAACTAAAGACTGCTGTTTAAAAGGCATAAAACTTGGAAGATGCAACAGATCTACAAAAGAGGCCGCCTACGCTACGCTTGCCTGTTCTTTTCAAGACTAACGCTACTTGATATGAGATCCTTCCCAGATAGGACTAACGGAGGAATTTGAAATATATGAAGAACGTCAACTCTTTTTGTATTATCATGAAAGATTGGAGAGAATATCATGGATATGATGGGACAGATTGCCACGGATATGATACGCGAGTGGCTAACGGATGCAATCATTAGCATATGGTCACTGAATTCCTCCTGCGGGCTAACGGATGCAATCATTAGCATATGGTCACTGAATTCCTCCTGCGAATGCGAAAATATTTTGACAGCTGCCATTTTGATAGGGAGAAATGACAATTCTAATAAAGTAAGAGAAATCTGAGCTCGCTCATAAACGATCGAGGAATAGTCTGAAAGTAATTATACGATCCCTCTACCAAACACTTAAGTCTTAATTGCAGAGTAGTCATGTACATGTGTATATGCAGCAAAACCAAATAAACAAAAAAGGTTTGGAAGCTTAGTGTACGATAGACGGATATATTTACCACTCGGTATACAGATACGGAGTACGTATACGTTGTACACACTACGGTGGAAAGACTGAACGTGAGACATATACAGTAATGGTGTAATTCTAGTGGAATGATGATGTACTATTTAATGATGAAGATGACACACTCCTGAAAAATAGTGTATCTTTCCTTTGTAAGGAATGCAAACCATATTGTTCAGTAAAGTTAATAAAACCGTATGTAATACCACATAGGCCCTCTTATCATCCAGACGTGATACGGATTAAAAACCAGTCTTCCTAACTTCCCATAAAACCTTCAAACATTTAAACTCACATTCGGCATTAAAAAATTTCTCTTTATCAGTAAGTTTCTCGTGATTTCCCTAAATCGCTCCAGGCAAATGGCGGGAAAGTTCCTCTGAAAAGATAACGGCCGATTTCCTTCCCCACTCTTTCGTAATCCGAGCTTATGCTCTATCTCTAATAACCTCGCTGTCAAAGGGACGCTAAACTCTTTCCTTCCATTTTTCATTTTTCAGGAACGCTGTTCTCGCTATTGACAGTCTGTTTTTTACATTCACTTTATTTCTGCGATTGACAGTTATTTTACCGTACAAATATCTGAACTTGTCTTCAACTTTAAGCGTATCAGTTTCAAATCGAGGCCCTTCTCCTCTTCCCTCCATCTCCTGATTTAATTCGACTGCATCCCACTATCTGCAATTTATATTCATTCACTTTCACCTCATAATCTGTTTTCAAGACACCATCCATTCCATTCAACTGATCTAAAGAATTTACTGTCCATGGTTAAATTATGTCACTGGCAAGCTTTAAACATTTTCTTATCTCTCAACTTAAATGGTGATAATTTATTTACGCCGGACTGTAGTTCAGCTGATCGGCACCGAGCAGCCATTTCGCAGCGAGAACGTCCTCCATTGCTTGGCTTCTTAGAGTATTTCAACACTTATTTGTTGCTTGCTCATAAGATTAGTTTCTAGACAAATGCTAATGGTTTATCACATTACTTCCAACAGCTGGGCTAAAAGACGGTAAAACTATCACATGCGGTTCACAAAATGTTAATTTTTTCGTCATACCATGCCATATCTCCATGTACCAGACTGTTCAAGAGTTGACAGGAACGGAATTATTCTAGTTATATCCATATTTTGCAGTTGTGGACGTAACTGTATTCAGTAAATTAGAAGTATGAATAATAACGCCTTCAGTCACAAAGTTCCATTTTTTAATTAAATTACACGATGTATTTCTGGACCTGTGGGTCTATCATTAAGTGCAAATCGTTTTAATACATCATTTACTTTAGCTCTTGCGCAAGGTGATGCGAAATGTAAGTCCCGAAGGTTCCAGAACCAACATTTTTAGCTCTTTAATGTCATCAAACGTTATATGTGAAGTATTGTGAACTGTATAAGCATGTGTGCACCTTGAGTGGCATGTTGTGCAACTACAGAATGGATAAATCAAAGTTTTCTGACAATAAAGCGTTAAAAATATTCTTCCCGGAGCTTTAGTAACAGAATTTCGCATCACCTTGCTCGTAAGCTGAACTAAATAACATATAAAATTTATTTGCACCTGATGAAGTGCCAACTACGATTTAGTAAAACGTGAAAATTTGTGACTGATTTACATTTTTTTCTGTGAACAGCCTTGGTGTTTCACGACCGGTGGACGAACTAGGAACTACTACGTTCTATATCTGTGACGTCCAGAAAAAGGAATCTAGTTTGAATTCCAGTTTCCATCAGAAGTTAAACCTCATGTAATCTAAAAGAGTAACCCGGCCGTGGCCTCTCATGAAATGAATTATAGACGTCCGATGGCAAGTGAAATATCGGCATTCGCAGCGGTGCTCGGTCACGTGCACTCTAGATCGCCGAGCAGTCGTCCAAAACACTAGCGCAGCACCGGATTGGCTGTCACTTTCTGTCCACCCTGAACTTGTGGCCGTCACAAAAGGACTTAATGACACTTTTGCCACAGGCATGTTATTTAGCTTTACGTCTTCGACATCGCAATGCAGGTACGAAGAAATTCTGTACATCAGTTATGTTAACTTCATCCAGTGATCTGATAGTGCACTGGTTCTTTCTTGTTGTCGGTGTGTGTAAATTTGCTGAAACTGAAGATAACAACAAAAAAGCTAGATGACGTTGATATCAGTGATCTGAGTCCTCCATGTGTCGTGAAATAATTATGGCCACAGGTTCAGGATTAGCACAGGGTGATCACAGCATTAGATATAGTGCAGAATAGGATTTATTGTTGAGTGTAAATCACTCTGGGTGACA
This sequence comes from Schistocerca americana, assembly GCF_021461395.2. NCBI lineage: Eukaryota > Metazoa > Arthropoda > Insecta > Orthoptera > Acrididae > Schistocerca > Schistocerca americana. Next base: position 630,661,980 of record NC_060130.1, read on the forward strand.
CTAAGTACCATTTAACTGTGTACGTATAGCCACGCGTTGCTACCTCTGGACCACGGGGTCCCGGGTTCAATTCCCGGCAGAGTTGGTGATTTTCTCTGCGCGGGGACTGGGTGTTTGTGTTGTCCTCACCATTTCATCATCATCTGTGCAAGTGGCTAGATTGGACTGTGTAAAGTTTGGGACTTCGTACGGGCGCTGATGATTGCGCAGTTGAGCTCGCCCACAAACCATACATCATCGTCATATAGTCACGATGGCGGTGCGCCATGAGTCGTGGAAAATATTTTGGAAGATTTATTTGAAGAGCTTTCTGAACTGTTCCAACCACTATTCGGTAGTGTACACAGTCTGGTCCGGACATAATCTTACTGAAGATTATGATGGAAAAGACCTATACGTGCCAAGTGAATATCGTTATGCTGCTACCACTGCCACTCTACAAATCATTATGATGCCTCAAAACATCAATTCATCAAATGAACGTATAATCAATCATGATTTCAACAACTACCATTCAGTCTCATGTTTAAGACATGTAAAATCAATGTTTTGAGGCTGAGACGTAAACGAAAGAATATTTAGTGTTTAATGTCCTGTCGATGACGAAATCATCAGAGGCATGCCACAAGTTCCGATTATGGTAGGATGTCGAAGGAAATGGGCCGCGTTCTTTTCATAAGAACTTCCCAGCAGTCGCCGTCAGTGATTTAGGTAAACCAAGCAAACCATAAACTTGGATGGCCGAACGGGAATTTGAAACGTCATCCTATCGAATATGAGTCTAATGTCTTTCTACTGTACCACCTCGCATGATTAAACTTGAAAGAGAGTGGTCCTTTTCGCAGTCATGATGGATAATACATAGATACGTCAATGTGAAGCTTTTCGCAGTGTGATGAAGATCTTACACATCGAAACTGGCAGCACGGTGAAGAGATTCATGTCTTAAAGTTGCAGTGGACTTCTACTGCCTATAAGGATAGCAAAGAAGGAAGCAAGGTAGAAAGATTAAGTGTTTACGTTCCGTCTACGTCGACGTCATTAGATATGAATATGGGACGGCTAGGAATGATGCTAAGAGAAAGCAGATTCTGCTATTGTGCAGCAGGCTTCGATAAATGTAGGGCCACATTGCAACACAAACTAGGTAGAGAATACCCAGTCGTTAGTATTCTTGAACCAAACACAGCTAGGAGTCGCAACATTTAGTCAGTAGTAGGGGGTCCATCAACAGCCTTGATGAGGTCTCCGCTTGAGAGAGAAACAGTGAGGTAGACAAGTTTTCTACTCATATTAACGTAACGAACGATCACTATATTCGGCACTTTCAGAGTCACTATTTATTCTGTCTTGACAGCGTTGTAAAAACAGTTTACATGAGATTTGAAAGAGTAGTGATGACTGCTGACATCACACTCATTGTGATGACGTCAACTGTGTGAATCTGCAGGTCGGTTTCCCTAGGTAAGCTCTAAGCTTTAATCTCCTTAGGAAGATGGAGCTGGTACGCTTGTAAGTGATAGTGCAAATGGCAAGTCTGTGAAAATCAGATTCTTGTACTAACTTGTAGAGAGCTTGCTCACTGAATGAAGCTGGTGAAAAATTATTCATTCAGTAACTAGTTCAATAAATTAAGAATTTCTTTTATCGTAATGAATGGCGAATTGGATGAAATATTGAAGACTGTTAGACGGAGATTGTTTTATGTTTCCGTTGGCGATCGCTTTATTGTAAATAGACCGAACATTATACTATAAGTAAGGAGTCGTTATGTGTGTACTTCATGGGTTAAAGGAACTTTTCAGGTAGCTGCTGTATCATATAATGAAACGTGTCAAATTCAATGATCATAGGAGTATCTCTGATGTCACCCGAACTAGTTCGTTCACCCTTCTTTTCTTTCCTTTTGTTTTTATTCCATCTTATACAGCAATACTGTTTTACTCTTTTAAAGTAGTTTGAAAATATGGAATACTTAATTTAAAGTACGGCAAGTGGGACACATAATCCAACTGGTACCGCAAGGCAACTTTATAAAACTGGACCAGATGGGCTCCGTCTGCTTCCCAGAATCTGTGGTTAAGCTATATTAACATGCTGTTTCTTGGTTCTGTCGTTAAAGTACGAAATAAGTTGTAATGGTAGTCCCCGGAGCTGCTTTTTTTTATATATATATCTTTTATTTATTACTATCGATTTCAAGTATGGCACATTTTCAAGCAGCACGAACTTACTGCGTATCACTTGAGAATTAAATGCTCAAAAACCGATAGCAGAAAATCGAAATACTAAAAAAAAAAAAAGAAAAAGAAAAATGACTCTTGTGGACTAGCATTGCAATGCAGTTCATACAAACTGTAGTTGCTGAACAGTATAAAAAAGAAATAATGAATGTGTTTAAAGTATTTTTAGATGTTGAGACCATCTATACTTGGGCTTATGTCCCTTAAGTTGTGTTAATCCTAACAGTTTATAATTTAAGAATAGGCTAAGGAACCTCTCAGCCTCTATCACAACCAGAATAATTCTCCCCCCTCCCCTCCCCCGGAAAAAACAGGTGGATAGAAAAGGTGTTTTAAACATTTGAAATCGATACATACTGCTTTCTCGGTTCAGAGCCGAAATCTAGTGCCTTAGGTACACTGCTCCAATACCTTAAATGCCATTTGCAAGTGGTTCGCTGCTGCTGCACAGTTAGATGAGGAGCAAAATATAGCACATTACAGTATATTACGAGGGCATGCTGAAACGTAACGCCTTCGAATTTTTTATGTGGGAACTCTGAAAGCTTTTTGAATGAGATAAACGTTATAGAAAATCTTCATCTCCGTTCTTCATGTCTACATATTTGTCCATCGCTGCCGCTTGTGGGCTCCCAAATGTAGCGTGTAACGTGGCCGTGTGTATCGAAACCATGTCGGTGGATGAGAAACAGGGTGCTTTAATCGAGTTTTGAGTTCAAAGAGTTTATTCGCAGATGGAGCACCCTCTCCTTCAGCATGACAATACCAGACCACACACGAACGCTGCGATCTCTGCAACAATCCTACCCCTTGAATTCTCTTTCATCGATCGTCCTCTGCACAGACTGGACTTAGCCTCATCCGATTTTCATCTGTTTCCAAATGAACGCCTTCAAGAACTTAACTTTGATAGTCACTAAGCGGTACAGGCAGAGGTGAGATTGCGGCCCCGTCAACAAAGTCGAACATTCTACAGTGACGGTATCAAGAAACTGGTCCCTCGTTGGGAGGAATGTGTTCGTCACCAGTGTCACTATGTTGAAAAATAGGTATGTAGACATGAAGCATAAAGATGTAGAATGCTAATAACGTTTGTTTTATTTAAAAAGCTCTAAAAGTTTTCACATAAAAAATTCTGAGGCATTACTTTTCAGCACGACGTCGTAGCACTAGAATTAACACCGATCGATGGAAGGTTTGCTATTGTTGGCATCAGGAAAAGTTATAACACTTGAGGAAGACAATGCTTTTGTTCAAATTGCTCTGACGGAACATCCCCAACACAGCACTTGAAGAAGCGAAGCGAGAGAAGGGATCATAGGGATTTTGGTAAATGGCATCAGACGCCCCACTCATAAATGTGTCCGAGGTATAATGTCATCTAATAGTATTGCAGTCCTTTTCAAGGCCTAAAATGCACGAATGTGGTGTTTATTGCCTTAGAAAACCCGCTGGATAGCCCCTTGTAGCTGTTTTTCTCAGGTGCGTACCCACCTATAAAGAAGCCAACCCGGCGAAAAACAGCTATATTTTTGTAAGATTCCTCCTCTCTTTCACTACTCAGTAACGGTATCCCATTAATGAGATCCATGGGTATTTTACCAGTTACGTCCACTTCTTGTGGAAAGCACGAGGAAACTTCCTTTTGGACGTGAACGCAACACTAGTTTTCCTCAGTCTCCAGTCACCTGGGCAGATCAGAAGACTCCTGAAGAAGATGGCAACAGAGAGTTCGAAAAGTCGAGTTTGAAGAAGAAGCGGAAGAAGAATATGACGTGGCATAATCACCCAGAGATTTTTATCTTCCACAATTAAGAAATGGAGCGGATGTAGGGACCCAGACAAGGCAGTGATTCACAATCTGCTCCAACTTCTGTCCACGCAGGGAGTGATGATTATGCTATGACAACTACTTGGGAAATTACAGTCCTTCCAGGATTTCTATTGGCATCACCTTTCTACAATAATCGGGAGGCACTCTTGTCTTCCAAACGCGGTTCAGCCAGGTAGAAGAGATTTCGTTACGGGGCATTTCAGAAGCTGTGTCCTGTCCTAATGGATTTTCACATTATCAAGTGTTGTGTTACGAGCTGTAGCTAGTGTCTGATCCAGCTCCCACATGGACAAAGTTTAGTTGTAAAGTTATCCATTGATGGAACGAAAATCCCTAGGTATCTATGAAAGGCTGGATCTTGTTTGGACGATGTGGTGGCGATCATTCGATACAAACATTCCGCCATTGTCAGCGCTGTGTCCCTCTGGCTGAAATTAACATTACTCACTACATCAGTCACACTGTATCCCCTACAATGCCCAGAAATCATCCTGATGATCTCCCATACTAAAATAGACTTAGTAGACGATTTTTAAAGTTCTCAAATGCACGTCATTATCTCTCTGTCTTCTCGTAATGATTCGACCGCATTTTTTCTCTAGCTACCCGAAATATTCAAGTTTCTCTGGAGTTAGTCGCCACTTGTTTGTGACGTACAGACTGGCACGGACTCCATAACGGGTTAGGCTGTCTTCATAACTAGACAAAAGACTTTGGAATGAATGCATCAGGTGCTTGGTGCACTGTGATCATAATTTGATCAATGTATTATCAGACCATCTAACGATTTTCATTCACCGTTAGTTATCTGTTCGACGTCAAGTTAGGCATATCAAGCATCCTTATTATGGTTTCGTTTCAGGCATTGAATTCATATTCTGAAATACTTATTAGAGTCGTAACTGCCAGGTACTTTCAGTACGCTGTATCACAGAGAGATGAATGGAGGAAAATACAGATATCGACAAAAGTTTTGCATCATCCATTTATTAGCAATTCATGGCACACAAAACAAAAATTGACTCAAGGTACGCGTATATATTCATTTGCAATGTGTCCCGATCACCATATCAAAAACACGAACATTTGTGTACCAAAATCGTCTGTTTCCCAGATCGCACAGAGTACGTGATCGCTGTCGACGTCCAAGATGAGCTTGTTTACATCGATCTCACGTATTTTCGACTGGGGAACAGCTGGATCACTCCATTCTGACGTTCATAGTATGCTGAGGGGAGGTGTTCACGAGAAGAGCACAATGAACTCGCAAGCTATCATACATCAAAATGGAATTGTTAGCAAAATGTTCGCAATACAGTCCCACTATTGATCGTAGAATCTCGTCCTTGTATCCTAACAGTCTGATGCGATACGTGACGTCCTGTAGCTTCTTAGAAAGAAAACTGAAAACGATTCCATGTCTGCACCACATCAATGTCTGTCCGGTGCACACATCAAGCAACTTACCTAGTTGGCAACCCTTCTGCGCGTAACGCGATGATGCGGACCCGGTCATTGCTCACAATCGTCCTTTGTGGCATGAAGGATGTTTGTTCTACTGTTCTACAGACGTCTCTAATGCGTACCTATTGTTGCTTTGCTTTCAACTGAAATGTTGCAGTCTATTCGATAGTGGCGTTCTACCTACAGGTAGAGCTCATGGCAACTATGCGTATGTTTACAAAAAACGTTATTTGTAACAGTCCGATCAGTACAGGACCAGTCATAATAGCAACACACCTGCAACGCTTTTGTTGAGTCTACTTCGTTGCTGTACTAGATTGAGGTCTCTACCCAGTGCTCATAAGATATGAGGTTTCAGAAGAGATGAGGCTCTCAACACCTCTGCCCAAGAGTAATGTGCTGGTGGCGAAAAGTGAAAATGGTTGGGCAAGTGGTGTGATGAGGATGCTGGGAGACTTGTAGTCTAGGATTTCTTTTTCGGCTGATACAGAGCATGAGTAGTAATACAGCGGCTTCTGGCATGTTTTTGTTAACGTGGAAAGGATTAGAATGGTATTCGTTATCAATTTATTTAGTCACTCCGCTCTTAGTCTTTCCCCACTGAGATCGTCCATTTTGTGGAGTTTTATAGTCTTCCCAGTCCCATCGACCGAACAGAGCAGCCACAGCTTGTGCTGTATGCGCCCGAGCATTGCCGTGTAAAATGATGGGTGGGTTGCACAGAAAGTGTCACCGCTTCTTTCGCAAAGCTGGTCGCAGGTGATGCTCCAAAAACGAACAGTAATGCTGTACAATGGCGGTCTGCCGTGAAGGAACGTAATGTGTTTGGATAACACCATCACAGTCGTACACGAGACTCACCATAACTTTCACCATGCTGGGGCTCTGACGCACTTTCGACTTTAGAGGGGACTCATAGAAAGAAGCCATTCGTTGGATTGGTGTTTCAGTTTTGGGTCTTACGATGTGGCCAATGTCTCATCCAGTGCTCTAAGTGTGTCTGGGCAGCGTCGTAACGCATCCATTTCTGCATTTCCGTCAAGTCATGCGGAACCGATCGTGATACAATTTTTCGCATGACCAGGCGTTCCTTCAGGATGCGAAGCACAGTATTATGTGGTAATCCGGTTTCGTGGGCGAGCTCACGAATCGTATGGTGTCGATCACTGACCACTAAAGCGGAAACAGCATGCACTTCTTCTTCAGAGACACTGGGACGACTCGCCCGATGCATGTCTGCCACAGTTTGCCGACCTTCGTTGAAGGCTTTTACCCAACGTGCCACTCTTCTGTACGGCAATGACGATTCCCCTCACGCCTCTTTAAGACCTTGATGACACTGTCGTGCTGTACGACCTCTGGCACATTCAATCTTGATCCAATTCCGTTGTTCCTGTTTCGAAAACGTTAGACCGCTCGCTCACAAGTGACTGTGTTTTCCTCGATTGTGCGCACGCCGGCAACGAGGAACGGACGAGTCCATTTGCTCATAGGTAAGGTAAGTTTGTCAACAACGTGTGCTATCAGCGACAATAGTAGATTCCATTGCTGAGTGTCTCCACAGCAGTGTTGCCACTGTTTAAGTTCCAACCTACGCGTCACGTTGTTTGTGACATGCCTACACTCATTGTAGGCAGTAGTCTCTGTATGACACGTCATATTGGTCCATGATGTTTTTACTGTAATTTATGTTGTTACGCTGTATGCCGGTTTCTTGTCCTTCTGAAGAAGAGGGGTTTAAATCCGTTGAAACCATGGATAAGGTTAACTGCAAATCACTATTTATTGCAGCTGGTTGGTTGTCTTACTCACCTGCCTGTCGTTAGAAACCGTTGGAAACAGCAGAGGGCCTATAGCACTTTACTGGGGAACGCCAGATATCACTTCCGTTGTACTCGACGATTTTCCGTCGACTACTACGTACTGTGGTCATTGTGACAGGAAAGGACGAAGCATGTGGCACAGCTGCAGCGGTACTCCAAGGCACACAATCTGATTAGAAGTAGCTTGCGAGAAACGGAGTCAAAAGTTTTCAGAAATCTAAAAATATACAGTTACTTTTGGATCCCTAGTCACTAACGCTCATTATTTCGTGCGAATAAAGAACGATATTTTCTGAACCCGTGCTCACTATGTGTTAATAGACTGTTACCTTCGAGTTAATTCAGAATGTTCGAACACAGTATATGTCCCAAAATCCTATTGTATATCGACGTCAGTTATATGGGTCCGTAATTCATCGGATTACACTGTTTTGTTGAATATTGGCGGGCCCCGTGCAACTTCCCAGTTTTTAAGTACGGATCTTTCGTCGAGCGAGCGGTTGTATAAGAGTGCTAAATATAGGGCTATTGTATCGGTATACTCTGAAAAGAACTTAACTAGTATACTATCTCGACCGGAAGACTCACTTTTATTAAGTGACTTAATCTATTTCGCTGCACCGAGTAGGATTTAAATAACGAAACGGTTCTTATTGTGCCTATATAATTATAACAGGAAGAATGTAGGATGAAATATATAGGTGATTTGATGGTATACAGGTCGCTGAAATTTACTACGCCCAACTGCCACACTGCGGAAGCACCAATGATTGTAATCTGGCTGAGCATCCAGTCGAAGTGAGCTTGGACTATGATGAATCCAATTTCACCACCAAAGGATAAAAACTGTGTGACAAAACAGAAGTACCGGAGAAGGGACCCAAACCCTTGTGAGCAACTTGCGCTAGTCGTCTCTAATGAATAAGCTGAAGACATACTGTTTGAAGATGTTAAGACAATATGTGATAGCACAAGCGCACAATTCCAAGACTCGGTGTCACACTAAGTGAAGATTGTACATGAATATGGCCTCGAAATAGTTAGTTCGAAACGTTACGCAATTCTTCAGAGTTAAACTGTGCAGCTAACGTGCTGCGCGTACCGAAAAATCTGATCGCTAATGGCTGACCGCTGGAACTGCTCCCTAAAAACCGAAAATGGTTCAAATGGCTCTGAGCACCATGGGACTTAACATCTGAGGTCATCAGTCCCCTAGAGTTAGAACTACTTAAACCTAACTTAACCTAAGGACATCACACACATCCGAGCCCGAGGCAGGATTCGAACCTGCGAGCATAGCAGCAGTGCGGTTCCGGACTGAAGCGCCTAGAACCGCTCGCCACCGCGGCCGGCCCCTAAAACCGACCCACCGCTCGCGCTCCTCTGGTTTGTACAGCGTAAAAATGAAAGGGGAGAGTAGAAGACGATGAAACAAACAAATAATCCCAATAAACATTGGTTAGGAAACCGATGGATTCCCCGATTCGACAAATTACGACTGACTACATGAACACCTTGTAACAGAGTATCCTAGTATCGACTGCGATTCACTGGCAGAACACTTAGAAGGTGCAACAGATCTACTAAAGAGACTGCTTACACCACACTTGTCCGTCCTATCCTGGAGTATTGCTGTGCAGTGTGGGATCAGCATCAGGTGGGACTGACGAATGACATCGCAAATGTTCAAAGAAGGGCAGCTCGCTTTGTATTATCGCGAAATAGGGGAGATAGTGCCACAGACATGATACGTGAATTGGAGTGGCAATCCTTACAACAAAGGCGTTTTTCGAAGCTACGGGATCTTCTCATGAAATTTCAATCACCAGTTTTGTCCTCCTATTGCGAAAATATTCTGTTGGCACCCACCTACATAGGAAGAAATGATCATCACGATAAAATATGAGAAATCAGGGATCTCACAGAAAAATTTAAGTTCTCGTTCTTCCCACGCGCCGTTCGAGAGTGGAACGGTAGAGACAGCTTGAAGATGGTTCATTGAACCCATGTCAGACGCTTAATTGTGGATAGCTAATCACGTAGATGTAGATGTACATGTAAACTCCAGATATGCACTTGAGGACAAACACATTCCAACAGGTGTTCCACATGCCCACCTTTCACGTTAAGGAGGGTTGAGCACGTCTCCTCGTCGACGCCCGTACATGGACAAAAATTCCAAGGGTTTCCCGAATGCATTAACAACACACAATGCGTTCTCAGAGTTCATCGACACTATCAATATGACTGGAATACACCAAAGCTTTTAAATTCTACCACCAACAAAAAAAGCTATTAGGTTCAAGTCGGTAGACCTGGGAGGCCAATGATATTGGCGAGCCACAAATGATAAACTTGCTGTCGAAGAGTCGTCCTACATACTCCCGAATAGCCAGAGGAAAGAGTACCCATGCACCATTATGCCTGTTCAAAAATGGTTCAAATGGCTCTGAGCACTATGGGACTCAACTGCTGTGGTCATCTGTCCCCTAGAACTTAGAACTACTTAAACCTAACTAACCTAAGGACATCACACACACCCATGCCCGAGGCAGGATTCGAACCTGCGACCGTAGCAGCAGCGCGGCTCCGGACTGGAGCGCCTAGAACCGCACGGCCACCGCGACCGGCCCATTATGCCTGTACCACCTACGCATCCTTCTACCATGAGGAACATCACGCAGTTAGTCGATTAGCTTGTGTTGGCAAATTTCTCAGTCTGTATATTGGGTTAAAAATCAAGCGGTCTCACGCAAGCGCTGATAGGACCTGGGGAATAATGCCGTCTGACTGTCTTCTCTGAGACTACGCTTCGTAATGTAATCGTGCTGCTGCCCGTGCATTGCCATCAGAACGCCAGTACATGAAGTAGATGTCAGCCATTTATTAATTTGAAAACGCATGGGGAACCACGGAAAACGCTTCAAATGCTACGCAAGTACACTACGTGTGCTGTTCACTGAGGAAACTGATTCTTGGCACATGGTCATTAACAGTGTTGGAACATTGATGCGAAAGCACTTATGCGTGCGTCGTATCGGGGAGAGCATTAGGTTCCGGACATGTGCTTAATAGGATTATTTGCTTGTTTCATTGTCCTTCTCTCACCCGTTTCGTTTGCACCTCTAATATCCTAGCAGCCTGTAAAGCATAGGGTGCCCTGGATGATGTTGTTAGCGGCCACCCAAACATCACGACATCTATTAAAATTTATCATATTTAAAAGGGTCATGTGATATACGCACAAGTATCTTATTGTTATGCATTTGGCTAAGTATCTAGAATTTTGATATAACAAATGGCATCTGAATGATCTTTTAAGGAATTTAATGGCTTTCTGTCTTATTAAACTAATTACAAAGGAAGCATCTTTTTAACAGCGTAATGCTATAATATTATTGGAATGTGAAAGCAGATAAGCAGCTTTCATACCACGTACGGTACTGAGACTTTTAGTTCTATTTTCAATAATATAAATTAAGATCGCTCTTTTTTTATCGGTGAAGTGCCGATTTCTCATGTATGATTGCTGTGCAAGATGTGTTGTAGCACATAAAGCGCATTGTCTCTTACCATAGCTGCATATACTTCCCAGGGTTTTTCTATTACTTCCATCTGCGTTATTCTTTTTTAATCAAATATTAAAAACACACGAGACAAAAAACATTAATTACCTTTGTCAAGAAAAATATAACAACCTGCATTTCTACAACTGGTGCTATAAACTACGTCACTTTCTCTTTATATTGTCCTGTTTCTGTTGAACAAATAAACTATGACGCACTGCCTAGTTGTATTCTTTTTATCTGTTTGAGAACTTTCGGTTGGTGTATCATATTATTGTATAACTATATGAATTCACAAAAATTTGTCATGAGTGGTGCTTTTACAACGGTCGCGGGACCGGGCCAGGCACAGGAACGTGGTCCGTGGGCAGACAACGGCCGTGTCGGTTATTTCCGGTTGCAGGTTACCACCTCCTACCCCTTGACTGGAGTTGGCCATCACTTCGGACAGACACGTGGCCGAGCTAGTATTTCTCGCCACCGCCACCTCCTCATGTCTTTTGTGCTCGCAGTATGGCTGCCAGTAGAACGCGTGAACTTTCACGCACAGCCCAGAAGGTCCCCGTCTTACAATATCCAAACATTTAGAAACACACTTGGTGCCAGTTTCACTTTTGGTGCATGCTGCCCTCTTGATTTTACGATTTTAATGGATAGTGGCATACTAATTTTCTGAAACAGATGTTTCGACTACTTTTAAACTTCTGTAAGACTGTATGATTTTTTTAACACCTTGTATACTCTTCACCATAAGGATGACTCTCTGTGGACAGGGCCAGGTGAGGGGTACTTGCAGATAACATTAAACAGTCGGCTGCTGTCACACTGCTTACGGATCTCCAAACAGTACGTGTGAAAATTCGTATGCTACCATGATGAATAAAATTCTCACTGCTCTTACCACCAGAAGAGGAAATACACTATGAGACTCTCACACACTTGGACCTGTACCGACCCATTATGGACTGAGTGCACATTTCAGTGTATCCACTTCAGGCATTTACAAGGGTGTTTCTTTGAATCAATAAATAACAGCGACAGCCGCTGTGAGAAGATTTATTGATCTGCTGTTGGTTCACAACTAGTTTCGTGACCTTAAAGTCACATCCTTTGGTATCATCAACTGATCTAAGGAAGACACAAAAAACTTTTTATTAACCTGCATAGGCTAAACCATATGACAAAATTTTTAATTACATCGCAAATAACAAAAGAAAGGCCATGGACCTTTTTTATACATGGGTGCCGTCCCTCAGCAAAATCTAGATGTCCCTTACCCCTATGCTGATGATAGCGCAAAAAATGTTTTACGCCATGATCAGCACAAGGATACGGGACATCTATATTTTCATGAAGGACGGCATCCGTGTCCGAAAAAGGTCCGTGGTCTTTCTTTTGTAAATAACAATCTAATTAAAAATTTTATGGTATGCAGGTTAACAAGAAATTTTTGCATCTTCTTTAGGTCAACTGTTAATCACCTGAGGATGTAACTTTAAAGTCACGAAACTAGTTTTGAACCACTAGGAGATCAATAAATATTTTCAAAGTAGTTGTTGCCGTTACTTATTTAGTCAAATGGATTTTCTACAACAGTGGCTGTCCCACTCAACAAGTGATCCGTAAACATTTAAAGGAATCGTATGTCATCAACCGGAAAGCGTAGTCTTCCCTCACGCACTATGCCCAATTCCTCTCGGTGTGTGAGACCTGTGTGTTGTATGTCGGTCACTCTAATGGTTATGTGCATAGCGGCACGTTTGTGTTGCATGACGATGAGCGAAGAGAGAGGGTGAAACACAGTACCAGCACGTAGCCTACTCCTCTCGAATAGCGCCAATGGGAGGTCCAGCGGGGACTGTAATTGTCGTATGGCAGCGAACCTTGAGCGATAAGCTAATGCGTTAATGCCGAACTGATATACATTGGGAAAAATTAGTTCCAATTTTGGCCGCCAAATACAAATTTGCCGCTGTACATCATCTTGTAAACGTTTCCAGTGTTCATATTGAATAAATTGTATACGTAGTGCTTACTAATAAAATCAGTATTAAGTTTTTCTCACTTGATTGATCTTTTCTGCCCACGTCAGTTTCCTAAACCATAACATATGGAAATATTTCTATACTTCTTTCTGGCATTCACGGTGCTAAATTTGTACTTGGTGGCCGAAATTGGAACTAATTTTTTCCAGCCCAAATCTGTTTCAGATTAATGCATTAGTTTATCTGTTCTGGCGTAACCACAAGAACGCAAGACCAGAGAAGGCAGTGAAACGACGTCGGTCAATGGTGCGCTGATTAGGACTGCGCCACGACAGGAGCGTCACTTGCAAGAGGTGACTACAGGATGGAGCAGAGGAAACGCATGTTCTTCACTGTTGAATGACTGGGACATGGTTTGATAAAAATAATAAAAGCAAGCATTAAGTGATAGATTTTAATGCAGTTTTGAAATACAGGGTGTTACAAAAAGGTACGGCCAAACTTTCAGGAAACATTCCTCACAAACAAAGAAAGAAAATATGTTACAGGGACATGTGTCCGGAAACGCTTATGTTCCATGTTAGAGCTCATTTTATTATTTCTCTTCAAATCACATTAATCATGGAATGGAAACACACAGCAACAGAACGTACCAGCGTGACTTCAAACACTTTGTTACAGGAAATGTTCAAAATGTTCTCCGTTAGCGAGGATTGATGCATCCAGCTTCCGTCGCATGGAATCCCTGATGCGCTGATGCAGCCCTGGAGAATGGCGTATTGTATCACAGCCGTCCACAATACGAGCACGAAGAGTCTCTACATTTGGTACCGGGGTTGCGTAGACAAGAGTTTTCAAATGCCCCCATAAATGAAAGTCAAGAGGGTTGAGGTCAGGAGAGCGTGGAGGCCATGGAATTGGTCCGCCTCTACCAATCCATCGGTCACCGAATCTGTTGTTGAGAAGCGTACGAACACTTCGACTGAAATGTGCATGAGCTCCATCGTGCATGAACCACATGTTGTGTCGTACTTGTAAAGGCACATGTTCTAGCAGCACAGGTAGGGTATCCCGTATGAAATGATAACGTGCTCCATTGAGCGTAGGTGGAAGAACATGGGGCCCAATCAAGACATTACCAACAACGCCTGCCCAAACGTTCACAGAAAATCTGTGTTGATGACGTGATTGCACAATTGCGTGCGGATTCTCGTCAGCCCACATATGTTGATTGTGAAAATTTACAATTTGATCACGTTGGAATGAAGCCTCATCCGTAAAGAGAACATTTGCACTGAAATGAGGATTGACACATTGTTGGATGAACCATTCGCAGAAGTGTACTCGTGGAGGCCAATCAGCTGCTGATAGTTCCTGCACACGCTGCACATGGTACGGAAACAACTGGTTCTCCCGTAGCGCTCTCCATACAGTGACGTGGTCAACGTTACCTTGTACAGCAGCAACTTCTCTGACGCTGACATTAGGGTTATCGTCAACTGCACGAAGAATTGCCTCGTCCACTGCAGGTGTCCTCGTCGTTCTAGGTCTTCTGCAGCCGCGAGTCATAGGCTGGAATGTTCCGTGCTCCCTAAGACGCCGATCAATTGCTTCGAACGTATTCCTGTCGGGACACCTTCGTTCTGGAAATCTGTCTCGATACAAACGTACCGCGCCACGGCTATTGCCCCGTCCTAATCCATGCATCAAATGGGCATCTGCCAACCTCGCATTTGTAAACATTGCACTGACTGCAAAACCACGTTCGTGATGAACACTAACCTATTGATGCTACGTACTGATGTGCTTGATGCTAGTACTGTAGAGCAATGAGTCGCATGTCAGCACAAGCACCGAAGTCAACATTACCTTCCTTCAATTGGGCCAACTGGCGGTGAATCGAGGAAGTACAGTACATACTGACGAAACTAAAATGAGCTCTAACATGGAAATTAAGCGTTTCCGGACACATGTCCACATAACATCTTTTCTTTATTTGTGTGTGAGGAATGTTTCCTGAAAGTTTGGCCGTACCTTTTTGTAACACCCTGTATACATACTTTAATTAGGTTCGAAAAATTATGGCTTGGAGATGACGTCTTTCTTGCTGGATACAAATTTGGATCCTCTCACGAAAGTTACCCATGGCTCTCTCTCCAACATTTCATTCGGCACGGCTTCAATTTCCTGACGAATGGAATTTTCCAGGTCATCAATTTTGCGAGGCTTGTTCATGTTGACTTTTGATGTTAAATACCCCACAAAAAGAAGTCCCATATCGACAAATCAAGTGAGCGAGGGGGCCAGTAAACGTCACCATATCTCGAAATAACATGTCCTGAAAGCATTTGTCGAACTACTTCCATGGATGCTCTCGCCGTTTGAGCTGTGGCACCGTCCTGCTGACACCATATTTCTCTCATGTTCACTTGACGCCTTTCAAGTTCTGGACGAAGGAAGTTGTTTAACATTTTAACGTAGCTCGCTGATGTCGCAATAACTGCAGTTCCTTCCTCTTCAAAAAAATAGGGTCCAACAATCCCCATCTTTGAAATGCAGCATCACGCTGTTACTTTTAAACTGTGGAGAGGTCTTTGGTGTAATTCATGTGGGTTCTCCGGCGCCCGATACCGACAATTTTGAACATTGACGTAACCGTATACATGAATATGTGCTTCATCACCCATGAAGACTGTAGAATCTGCATCTTCCGTAAAAATTTCGTCCATTACGCGTCAAAACTCTCTGCGCTGCACAAAATCCCCTTCACTAAGCTGCTCAACGATCATTATCTTGTACAGGTGAAACTTAAGATCATCATGTAAGATGCAATGAAGCGAACGACGTGATGTACCGAGCGCTACAGCCTGTCGTCTAGCCGATCGTTTCGGACTAGCAAGAACTGCCTTTCTCACTCGGTCTACATTTTCTGGAGTACGATCTGAACGGGGAAGACCAGGTGGTTTCTTTTTCAACACAGATCCAGTACTTCTAAACGCTGCAACCCATCGGAGTACAGTATTTTGATCAGGGGCTGCACCTCGACGTCCAACTCTAAAATTTTGACGGAACAGACGTTGCACTGTGTCAACGGAATCATTGTTTCTAAAGTACTGCTCGACAACGAACACACGATGCTCTACGCTCCGACGCTCCATAGCGACTGAAACTGCATTGTATGGGCAGTCTGCGAACATTCATTCAAGGTCAGTACCCCCTCTCGTCGTCGCCGCGTACAAAAAACATGCGTTTCCTCTGCTCCACCCTGTATAAGAGCCGTTCCTGCCAGCCTCGGCCGGACATTAGTGGACAGCATCAGCGTGGCCCAGCCGAGAGTGCGACGATATCAGATTGTAGTGTTCCATATCCATTGCTTGTTTGGACTTTGTCTATACCAAAGAATATTACTTTTTGCATGTCACTTGCGACACCGATGTAGCTCCAAAGTTAAGTATCGTCAATCTGCTTTATACAAATAAAACTCCTAATGTTACTTTCTTGAATTCTCGTGTAGTATTCCGAGAATGCAGCACACCTTAGGCACAATATACAAGACGAGTGGGCGAGACCCAACAACATCTACAAACGTGCGCTGCTATACGATAATTAAAGCCCACACTGGACCTCCGTACGTAACTGTACTTTAATTATAACCTCCCGGTAGTAGTAATGTGTGTAATAATGAATACAGCATGTGTTTCAATTATAGGTATCACGCAACAATGTAACTAACAAATAAAAAAGCTACGGAGGCGGATACCAATTGAAATTCGATCGCAGCCCAGATTTGAAGAAGGGACCACACAAAGTCGTCACTGAGAATGCTCCGAAAATAAAAGGAGCAATCAGTGCATGGTAGACAGACAACCAGGATTGTAAGTTCTCAGTACATAATATTAGTCAAACCTTCAAAAGAGCACATTGGACGTTCTTGAGCGCAGTAAAATTTGTAGAACCGGTATGAGGAGGTCATATGGACCTTTACCGTTGTCCATAGTCATGACAATGAAATTAGGCGTATGTGTAATTCTGTTGTACGGAATAAACGCAGTAAAAAGAGTCGACGTGAAGAGATGAGAAACTGGAAGGAAGGGGTAATTGTTCTTGGACGTTCCCATGAGCACCCCATATCCGCCCGATTTATTGGTATATCAACGGGGACACTAACGTAACTACAAGGCATAGAGTATCACTCACTGTCGTGTAACACAGCGTAAGAAAAGAGCTCGTAGAATGATCCTAAATGATAGGTAACGAGACAAATGACACGTTTATTAATGACAGTCGGTTTAAAACCCGACGGGAGTTGCTGCTTGCAGTGAATACATGTTCATCTCAACCAGTTTCCGAGGAGAGGCTGCAAAGGAAACTGCGTGCAGTGGCCATTTGGAATCGGGTATCTCGTAGAAGTCCATTGCTCACATCAGCCCATGAAGCTGCACATTTTGCAGCCCGCGGTAGTGCGCGGTCTAGGGGACCTTGCCATGGTTCGCGCGGCTAACCCCGTCGGAGGTTCGCGTCCTCCCTCTGGGCATGAATGTGTGTGTTCTCCTTAGTGTAAGTTAGATTAAGTGGTGTGTAAGCCCAGGGACCGATGACGTCAGCAGTTTGGTCCCATAGCAACTTACCACCACCAGCTGCACATTTTCAATAGACCAAACAAAGCAGACAATAGCTTTCTGTGCGTTTAGGTGCCCAGATTGCAGTGTGTGGAGAGGTGTTCAGGCCGGTGCTGGTTGTCAGAAGCCTTGGAGGGAGGGAGTGTTTATCGTACCACAATTTGGGCTCATTAATTCAGGTTACCGTTAACGTGATGAGTATGCTGTGGACACTCTAGTTTCCCAAGATGAAAAGATTCCTTTTTATAGGGCCACACGTACATGTTTCTGGTTCAGTGACCATTCGGTCACACTATCGCATCTCGATTATCCTGCCATATCACCCGATCTTAAACCCACAGAATGCATCTGAGACCATTTGGAACAGTAGGTGAAACGTAGAAATCAGTATCCCCGCATTTTGGTAGCTATATGGGATCTAACTATCAATGAATTCCTTCAGATGAGTACTTCATACCTGAATAAACGTATGGATTCTTTTTCTCTCGTAACTGGAGCAATTGTCAAAGCCAGCCGGGGTGTGACACGACATTGGCAAGATCTTTCCTGGCTAAGCTTTTGTTCGGTGTGCTTATTTGTTGCTTAAGGGGACCTAATCCATGGTGGTCAGAAACAGCCTGAAAAACGTGTGTGTTCCTGGTTAGGCGGTGCTGAGAAATAATACCTAAAAAAGAATTCCATTCGTTGCTCCGTTTGCTAGTTACGTTTTTAGCATCAAAATTTGCCAATCAGACCGTTGCGCGTGCAAATTCAAGCGGTCCGCCAGAGACGGTGTCGCCAAATGTGTTTTTCCATTGGTTTCATGAAACGAAAGAAGAGAGCGATAGGAAATTTGGATATGGGACGCCAGTAGGGATCGAACCCAAGCTAGAGGCTAAGCAGTTTCGTGCGCTTTGATCTACGCTTTGAGAACAACTGAAACTAATTCTATCTGACACGCCACTTGAACTTGTGCCCCCAACGGCCAGATCGGCTAACATCTATGCTAATTAACTCGGAAACTGTGCAACGTATCGAATTTTTTTCTTAAAAATTATTTCTCACTGCAATGCACCCTCCAACACCCTGACAATCCTTACAGACTGTTTCTAGCTACCCTGTATAATAAAAAGAGTTAATGATAAAGTTAGTTGCTTTGGTACAACAGAAGATAAATAAAATGATAACTACACTGCATTGCGTATTATTGAAATCTCGTGTTATCCCACGCCTCGGACGTACATCCGTGTGGATAAAGAAGTTATAAATTTTAGGTTCCTCGCAGTTTGCAGTTACAAATGCGTCACCGCGAAGCGGAAACGCCACGTGGAGAGAAGAACGAAGTCGTAAGCTTATCTACGTCTCAGTTTCCACTTCGTTACGCGGTTACTACAGGTAACATGATGAGATTTCCTCCTCGTGGCCTTACGAGAGGTGTTAGCATGTTTATCGAGCGAAGGAGGCTTTTAAGTAAATGGGTAGCCCACCTTGGTCTCGGTCACTCGAACCGAGTGTTCTTTGAGGAAAATTACAAAGCTTATTGGTGTACGCCGGCGCATCATTTATGTACACGGTGTCCATTAGCGCCTCTTTGCACGAGATTGCAGGTGGTCCTACTAAACTCTCCTATAAAATACTAAAAGCGGCGCATGTCAGATTCTGCTGCCCTACTCAAGATGGCAAACAAGCGTAGCACCTATACAGGTGCACCACAAAGAGTCCAGTTCCTTGCAGGTAACGATTTTAAGATCATATAAGAGGACACATATTTTTGGCAGATTTATAGGCTTTGTAGTATTTCTGTCATAATTTACCACGAAGCTCAGACTGAAACATCTGAACAAGTAAAGAGAATTAAATGTTTAGAAATGTTCTTCAATATCGCAAATATTTTAAGATATGATTATAAAATTAGAAACACAAACGCAAACAAAAGATATAATTTTTCGCTAAATATATTTTAGAAAATAAGTAGTTCTAGAAAAAACAAAATATGTATCTAAATGTCACTTTCACAACTCATTCTAACATATGCATGCCAAACTTCGAGGAAAAAAGGGAGGGAGGGGGGGGGGGGGGGGGGGGGAACTTAAGATTGTTTTAGAGAAAATCACGACGTCATATTCTTTGAGCAGAAAAAGTCCTTTCTCATTGCAGAACGATGAATGTGTAAAACATAGAACTAGATGACCTAATTAAAGCACCTCATTCTGTAACAAAAATAAAAGCTAAAGGGATTAAGAGTACTGATCGCGTAATGTAATCACAAATAGATAGATTTATTAAGATAATACGAAAGGAATACCCAGAACGACAATGTAGAGATTGTTAGGTAATGTGAAAAAGGACAAAAATTTTTGGAAGTCACTCAATTGGAGACCGCATCGAAATAACTGATAAATTGGGAAAAAAAGTTGTTAAATCAGCAGCAAAACGCTTACGTAGATTGTAAGTGATTTTTAATAGTAACAGTAACTATACGTAATAATTTTCGAGTTTACAAGGAAGTTTTTACTTTGCTGAGTGTAGTAAAGCCAGGAGTCATTACCTCAATTTCCCTGTATTCTGAGATGCGAATCGGGCACCTAGCTCAAATTTTGATTTACTGGGAATATCCGAAAACGAGGCAGTTAATACAACGGTACATGTAAAATAAGGTAGTTCTGAAACGCCTTCGAGATAAAGCTAGTAAATGAAGGTACGTCCTATGGAATTAATGTTACAATTATTTTCTGCAGCCCTATTGTAGTCGCGAATGGTGTGTGGGAAGCACGATTGTTGGTAAGCCTCTGTGTGAGCTCAAATCTCCCGAAATTTACTTTTCATGCAACACACGTAGGAAGCACTCTATTGGCGGAATATTCTAGGAAGGTACGCTTACAGAATTGTAACAGTGAGCCACACCGTTATGCGGGATGACTCACTCATATCATCTGCCGCTGCCGTGACTCCTCTCGCTTACTTGGATGCTCTCTATTTCCTCTATTAGTCGTTTTTGGTACAGGTATCACACTGTTACGCAATACTCAAGTAATGGTTGAAAAAGGGTTTTGTTAGAGGGTGTACTCCACATCCTGAAATCCCTCCTAGTGAATCTGTCTGGCATCTGCCTTCACAACGATCAATTTTATGTGGCCTTCCCCTGTACGCATACCTCTAGATATTTGATGGATGTGACAGCTCCCAGTGCTTATTCGGTAGTAGTGTAATTAGACAATAATGGATCTTCCTATCTATTTATGCACAATACTATACACTTTATTTCTGTTGAGTGTCGACTGCGCACCCCTGCACCAAGCATCGATCCTCTGCTGGTCTTCCTGTATTTCACTACAATTTTCTATCGTTGCGACTTCTCTGTATATAAGAGCATCAACAGCGAACAGCCTGATGTAACTTCCGACATATTCCACTAGGTGATAGATAGTGAATAATGATGGACCTATAACGTTTGCTTGGGATACGCCCCAAGTTATTTTTACATCAGAAGATTTCTCTTCGTTAAAAATAGCATTCTGTGTTTTACTTGCTAGAACTATTTCAGTCTTATGACAAAGCAAGTCTGATGTTCCTTACACTCGTATTTAATTCCTTAGGTAAGTGCAGAACTGTGTCGAACGCCTTCCGGAAGTCAATGAACACTGGTATATACTGCCTTTTGGGCCTCTTAGACGAGCAGAGTGACCTGGGTTTCACACCATCGTTGTTTGCTGAATCAGTGTTGATTCCCACAGAGGATTTTTTCGGACCCAAGCAAGGTAATAATACACGAACATAAAATTTGTTCTCAAATTCGATGACAGACAGTCTTTAGTGGTATAGGCCTATATTTTTTTTCTTTTCATTGCATATATTCGACGACCATTCTTGAAAACGGGAATCACGGGCACTTTTTTCCCGTCGCTAGTAACACGTGGTTCCTTCAACCAGCCACGTTATAGCGCTGATGGAACAGGAGCAAGTTCTTTCGCATCTC
Organism: Schistocerca americana; assembly: GCF_021461395.2. NCBI lineage: Eukaryota > Metazoa > Arthropoda > Insecta > Orthoptera > Acrididae > Schistocerca > Schistocerca americana. The sequence continues at coordinate 630,683,469 of NC_060130.1, forward strand.
TGTGTAGAACCGTATAGATGTCCGATCGGTTCCGGTCTAGTTTCCTCTGTTGAGTGATTTTAGTAACGTTTCCGTCCCGTAGACACTGATGCTGGCCTCTGCCATTTTTATATACTTGCGATGATCGAAAAGCGAAACCACAGCGTGGTATTCCTCTCTGGAATAATTTAGAAAAAACGAATTTAATATTTGAGTCCTCTGTCTGTTATCCTCCGTCTCGTTGACATTGTTGTTGTTGTGGTCTTTAGTCCAGAGACTGGTTTGATGCAGCTCTCCATGCTGCTCTATCCTGTGAAGCTTCTTCATCTCTGAGTAACTACTGTAACCTACATCCTTCTGAAGCTGCTTAGTGTATTCGCCTCTTCGTCTGCCTCTACCACTTTTAGCCTCCACGATACCCTCCAATACTAAATGATTGATCCCGTAATGCCTCAGAACGTGTCCTACCAACCGGTCCCTTCTTTTAGTCAGGTTGTGCCACCATTTCCTCTTCTCCCCAGTTCTATTCAGTACCTCCGCATAACTTACGTGATCTACCCATCTAATCTTCAGCGTTCTTCTGTAGCACAACATTTCGAAAGCTTCTATTCTCTTCTTGTATAAACTATTTATCGTCCGTGTTTCTCTTCCATACATGGCTACACTCGATACAAATACTTTCAGAAAAGACTTCCTGACACAAATCTATACTCGATGTTAACAAATTTCTCTTTTTCAGAAACGCTTTCCTTTCCATAGCCAGTCTACATTTTATATCTTCTCTGCTTCGACCATCATCAGTTATTTTGCTCCCCAAATAGCAAAACTCCTTTACTACTTTAAGTGTCTCATTTCCTAATCTAATCCCCTCAGGATCACCTGACTTAATTCGATTACATTCCATTATCTTCGTTTTTCTTTTGTTGATGTTCACCTTATATCCTCCTTTCAAGACACTGTTCACTCCCTTCAGCTGCTCTTCCAGGTCCTTTGCTGTCTCTGACAGAATTGCCATGTCATCCGAAAACCTTGAAGTTCTTATTTCTTCTCCATGGATTTCAATTCCTGCTACAAATTTTTCTTTTGTTTCCTTTACTCTTGCTCAATATACAGACTGAATAAAATCGAGGGTAGGCTACAACCCTGTCTCACTCCATTCCCAAGCATCGTTTCCCTTTCATGCCCCTCGACTCTTATAACTGCCATCTGGTTTCTGTATAAACTGTAAATAGCCTTTCGCTCCCTGTATTTTAACCCTGCCATCTTCAGAATTTTAAAGAGAGTGATCCAGTCAACATTGTCAAAAGCTTTCTCCAAGTCTACTAATGCTAGAAACGTAGGTTTGCATCCCTTAATCTAACCTCTAAGATAAGTCGTAGGGTCAGTATTGCCTCGCGTGTTCCACCACTTCTACGGAATCCAAACTTATCTTCCCCGAGTTCGGCCTCTACCAGTTTCTCCATGCGCCTGTAAAGAATTCGTGTTAGTATTTTGCAGTCATAACTTATTAAACTCATAGTTCGGTAATTTTCACAGCTGTCGACATCTTTCTTTGAGATTGGAATTATTATATTCTTCTTGAAGTCTGAGGGTATTTCGCCAGTCTCATACATCTTGCTCACGAGATGGTAGAGTTTTGTCATGGCTGGCTCTCCCAAGGCTATCAGTAGCTCTAATGGAATGTTGTCTATTCCCGGGGCCTTTTTTTACTTAGGTCTTTCAGTGCTCTGTCAAATTCTTCACGCAGTATCATATCTCCCATTTCATCTTCATCTACGTAATCTTCCATTTCCGTAATATTGCCCTCAAGCACATCACCCTTGTATAGACCCTCTACATACTCCTTCCATCTTTCTGCTTTCCCCTCTTTAATCAGGACTGGTTTTCCATGTGAGCTCTTGATATTCATACAGGTGCTCCTCCTCTTTTCTCCAAAGATCTCTTTAATTTTCCTGTAGGCATTATCTATCTTACCCTTAGTGATTGATATATGCTTGTACCGCCTTACATTTGTCCTGTAGCCACCCTTGCTTAACCATTTTGAACTTCCTATCACTCTCATTTTTAAGACTTTTGTATTCCTTTTTGCCTGCTACATTTACTGTATTTTTATATTTTCTCCTTTCATCTGTTAGATTCAATATCTCTTCTTTTACGCAAGGATTGCTACTAGACCTCGTCTTTTTGCCTCTTGATCCTCTGCGGCCTTCACTATTTCATCTCTCAAAGCTACCCATTCTTCTTGTACTGTATTTCTTTCCCCTGTATTTGTCAATCGTTCCCTAACACTCTCTCTCAAAATCTCTACAACTTCTGGTTCTTTCAGTTTATCCAGGTCACATCTGTTTAAATTCCTACCTTTTTGCAGTTTCTTCTAATCTATAATTCATAGCAAATAAATTGTCGTCAGAGTCCACATCTGCCCCTGGAAATTTCTTACAATTTAAAACCTGGTTCCCAAATCTCTGTCTTACCATTATGTAATCCATCTGAAATCTTCCAGTGTCTCCAGGGCTCTTCCATGTATATAACCTTCTTTCATGATTCTTAAACCAAGTGTTAGCTATGATTAAGCTATGCTCTGCGCACAATTCTATCAGGCGGCTTCCTCTTTCATTCCTTACCCACAGTCCATATTCACCCACTACTTTTCCTTCTCTTCCTTTCCCTACTATCGAATTCCAGTCCCTCATGACTATTAAATTTTCATTTCCCTTAACTATCTGAGTAATTTCTTTAATCGCATCATACATTTCTTCGATCTCTTCATCTGCGGAGCTAGTTGGCATATAAACTTGTACTACTGTGATAGGCGTGGGCTTCGTGTCTATCTTGGCTACAATAATGTGTTGTCTATGCTGTTCGTAGTAGCTTACCCACTCTCCTATTTTTTTATTCTTTATTAAACCTACTGCTGCATTACCCCTATTTGATTTTCTACTTATAACCCTGTTTTCACCTGACCACCGAACTTCACTAATACCCACTAAATTTAGTTTTAATCTATCCAATTCCCTTTTTAAATTTTCTAACCTACCTGCCCGATTAATGGATCTGGCAGTCCATGCTCCGAACCTTAGAACGCCAGTTTTCTTTGTCCTGATAACTATGTACTCCTGACGAGGGAACCTCCCCATCGCACCCCCCTCAGATTTAGTTATAAGCTGGCACAGTGGATAAGCCTTGAAACACTAAACACAGATCAATCGAGAAAACAGGAAGAAGTTGTGTGGAACTATGAAAAAATTCCCATTTACACCAAGTGCTGGCCGGTGTGGTTAACTGCAAATCGCTATTTATTGCAACTGGTTGGTTGTCTTATTCACCCGCCTGTCGTTAGAAACCCTTAGCCGGCTGCTGAGATCAAGTGGTTCTAGGCGCTTTAGTCTGGAACCTCACGACCACTACGGTCGCAGGTTCGAATCCTGCATCGGGCATGGGTGTGTGTGATGTCCTTAGGTCAGTTAGGTTTAAGTAGTTCTAATTTCTAGGGGACTGATGACCTTGGATGTTAAGTCCCATAGTGCTCAGAGCCATTTTATTTCCACACACACACACACACACACACACACACACACGTGGGCATTCTCTTCTTCCGCTGTTGGCTCCAGCCACGTTAACTTGATTAAAGGGAAACTAGGGAGAATTTCGCGAAAGTAAATACGAAAGGTTTCCGAACATACAAACATTGAACACAAATACTGAAATTAAACTATTTTATGATGTTTCTGACATGAATGCAGAAGTTCTTTGGTGATTCACAGGTTTTATAGACAAAGGCATACTCGTAGAACTTCATCTTTGTAATGGTTCCTGTCAGACAGAACGAAAAGCAAGTAACCACGTAGCATAATTTGTTCAAATGGCTCTAAGCAATATGGGACTTAACATCTGAGGTCATCCGCCCCTAGACTTAAAACCACTTAAACCTAACTAACCTAAGGACATCACACACATCCATGTCTGAGGCAGGATTCGAACCTCAGACCGTAGTAGCAGCGCGGTTCCGGACTGAAGCGCATAGAACCGCTCGGTCACAGCGGCCGGCCTGATTTTGCAAGGATGAGCAGCATATAGTTATTGTTAGATGGCACGAGTGGCATCAAATTAGCGTGGTCGGAGCCAACAGCTGATGACGAGGACGCAAATTGGTGTTTGTTGCGATTAGGCTGGCCAAAGAGACAAAAAATGTGTGTTTATAAAGTAAAACGACGTCTGTGGCAACATACTCGGGTTGGACAAAAATATGCAAACACCAAAAACATAATACATTACCATGCCAAATGTCAAGTAGGAAAACCGTTGGCCTTCAAAACAGCTTCCAGTCGTCTCGAAATGGATAAAGACCGGTCTTTTCTTCTTTCCCAGGGAATCTTATTTCATTCTTGATGCACAACAGTGGCAAGTTCAGGTAACGATGGTGGCGGTGGACAGCGATCACGAACCCTTTTCTCCGAACTAGACCACAAAGGCTGAGATCTGGTGACTTTGGTGGCCAGGGGAGACACAACAATTCATCTTCGTGACTGTCCTGTGTGAATAGGCGCCCTGTAGTCTTGGAACTCAGCATCACCATTTGGGAACATTAATTGTTGTAGGATGGACCTGATCAGCGAAAATGGTCATAAAATCCAGAACGAAATTTTCAATCTTCAGTGGAATGTGCGCTTATTTGGTGATACAATCCTTGGCAGTAATGTGACCTAGTAGAGTACCCTTGTGGCCCATAAAATACCACCACATGGCTGCCAAAATCATCATCGAACCCCCACCATACTTCACTCTTGTGGCTTAAACTCAAACAGAACTTGGAAATAGTGTGAAACAAAACTCATTCAATCAAATGACTGTCCTCCATTGCTCTACATTCCAGATTTTGTGGCTTCGGCACCACGTTTCCCAGTTACGGACGCTTGCAACAACTTGTGATTCCAGTTCGCCCTGCACTTCCTTGCTTATGAAGCTCCTTTCGTGTTGTTTAGGGCGACATTCAGTTCTGATTTTTTCAGCCCGTCTCGATCACTCAACACACACTTTCGACCATGTTGTGACTCAGTGGATGATGTTTTTCCGCTTTTTCTGTATGTTGTGTAGATCTTCGATACGGTGGCCTCCTGAACCACTAGACACGTCGGCTACTTTGGTTAAGGAAGCACCACCATATGATCACCAACGATTTGCCCACGTTCAAAGACATATGCATTCACAACTACGCGGACCACTATTCTGGCCATGACTGACTTTTCAAGTATTAAGGACATTGTATAGATGCCGTTCGTGGTCAAATACAACAGCGAAACCTACAAACACGGCTACCGTCTGCATTTATGTTCAAGCATGCATATTTTTGTGTACCCTTACCTTTTACATTACGATGTCTACTCTGCGTACTTTTTGTGACTCCGTTTAAAGATTGTCAGCCTGATTACTTTCGAAACGTATTTCTGTGTTATGGGAATATTGCGTTCAGTGAGCTGAATGCTTCTACGCTAGAGCGATCCTGATATTGTGGTCTTCATACTGATGATTGGTTTGATCCTGCACTCCACACAAGTCTCCAGTATGCAAATCTCTTTACCTCTCTTTCTGTTGTCACCTCTGGGCAACAACTGGGGCCTATAACCATTTGCACTTACATACTGTTGACAAACCTTGGTCTCCCTGCACAATTATCACCCCCCTTCCCTACACGCCTCCCGCCTGCACCCACCAACCTCCTACCATTACCAGATTTATTCCTTGCCGCCTCCCAATGTGCCTTGTCAAATTATACCTTATTTTATTTTGTGATTGTATCTAATATTGAAGAATGTTTTGAGGTAAATAATCTCTAACAAAGAGATATTTCACACCAAAAACGTCCACAGAGATAAAAATGTACTTTTCCAGTGATTATCTTGCAGCTAACATTTTAAGGCTTTACATTTCAAAATGTGTCAGCCATTGGTACGACCGAGAGAGGGATGGGGTGGGGAGTGGGGTAGCTGCTTGGAATCTGGAAGATGAAACAGGGAAAGCATCCAAGTGTGAGAGAGGATGAGTTATTCTCTCACAATTTTTCAAATTAAGGCAACTCTTTAATTTTGATGTTATATCCAAGGCACCATTTTTGTGAGATAACAGGAAGTTATCAACATGATCAGGCATTGATGGGAGCATGTAGGTGGTTAATTCATGTGGGATCTTTATGGTGACTCTCCTATGAATAGCACTTTCTAGAGTTCACAACAAGCAGGCGATTTGGTCATTTAACAGTCAGTCCTGCAGTGGACAATTGAGGCTAAGAAACGACGTGTAGCTATTAGGGAAAAGAATATTTCGAACCACTTACAATGGACAGAATGCTGGCCGAAGAATTTCTCGCACCAGTGTGCAGACAATGCTTTCGGTGAAGAAAACAAAAAAAAAAAAAAAGAACTGCCTGCCTGAATTTACCTATCAGGCACCTCTAACCACGGCTGGGGCACGGATGCAAGAGAAATGTAGGTCGCTCAGCCAAGGCATTTTGGAATTGTCATAAACGCCCTTTGTGGACAGGCATGGTAGTCTTAAAAATTCTCGAGTTTCCTTATGGAGCGTGGACCGGGCACTATCTATGGATCCATCAGATGGTGTCTATTCCTCTGAATGCCGGGTTTTTGGGAAGCCTCAGGCCTTTGAAATAATTTTAGAACAGAACTAAACAATTACGGTGGCTCTAACATGGTCTACATTGGGACACAAAAGCATTTCTCTTAGTTTAACCAAGGCCCCTGGTGAGACACACTTTAACGTCCGGCCTGCCCATATAATGATGATCTCTGTGATAAATTTGTTGTTCACTTTAGGCCAAAGTGGAAACTGAAAACACACTGCCTAAGGTGGCTGCGAGAGAAAGAAAAGGCAAGAGGGCAACGTCTTCTCCTCTCTGCACGGGAATTTATGAATCAGGGATTGGTTGCTTCTCTAGGAAAGAGAAGAATATTATTAACTTTGAACAGAACTGGCCGATTGGTAGAGCAGACCAGTTAGAAGGAGGACATGGTGCTCGTGGAGTCTGGTGATTGACATGAAACCCTTGTGGGGGCAGTTGCACGAGTGCTTTTGGAGAGTTTACTTAAGTTTGATGGAAAGGGAGGAGCGGAGAAACTTGGTCTTTTGATTCAGACTCCGTCCTGAGCGTGACTTTGGACTGACATTGGCCTTGACTTGGGAGCCTGTGTTGAGGGCTTAGCTGTACTGACCGTTAAGACCTCCGTCATCTCGGGCAACGCAGTGCTGAGAGCAATTTTATTCGTGTCAGACCTGCTGCCTTGATGTATGATCTCCTTGTGCGCACTGCCATATAAGTTAGTCGAATTGGTCCATGGTATGACCAGCGAGCGGGAGTGTCACACGCAGGACTCTGCCGAGATATCAGGGCTCAGTTAGAGAGTGATGGTTCAAATGGCTCTGACCACTATGGGACTTAACTTCTAAGGTCACCAGTCCCCCAGAACTTAGAACAACGTAAATCTAACTGACCTAAGGACATCACACACATCCATGCCCGAGGCAGGATTCGAACCTGAGACCGTAGCGGTCGCGCGGTTCCAGACTGAAGCGCCTAGAACCGCTCGACAAAGTAACAATGCGGATGCAATCGAACCACGGTATTGACCGTCTAGGCATAGCTGAACTACAGGCAACACGAACCGTGTACCTCCTTCCAGGTGGAATGACTGGAACAGATCGGCTATCGGACCCCCTCCGTCTAATAGGCGCTGCTCATGCATGGTTGTTTATATCTTTGGGCGGGTTTAGTGACATCTCTGAACAGTCAAAGGCACTGTGTCTGTGATATTCACAATCAACTCTATCTTTAGGAGTTCTGGGAACGGACGTGATGCAAAACATTGCCAACTGTTCATGATTTTTTTATAAAACATCAATCCTGTTTTTATATAATAATCATTCATCAATAATTGACTGCAATAATGAGAGGACTACTATTTCATTAAATTATTTCAGTATTCGAGTTTGTTTAGATTCTGACAAAAGTGATAATCTCTAATGCAGGCTAACAACTACAAACACTGTCAAAGGGCAAAATCAATTTAATAAATGCGTGGGACAGCTAGACAAGTGGAAGGCTTTCTTTCAAATCATACCTCAAGACCAGTGTAGTCATGCCTTTTGGCGAAGTATGCCCCGGATCCTGAACTGGTGGCACCTACTGTGAGAGTCAGATGCGATTTCCGCTACAAGATTTCTGTTTTCTTAAGATGAGATATAGCCAGTACACTAAGGTAAATTTGTTTCGCATAACCATAAGAATTGCAGGCTCTAAGTACATTGATGCTTTTTTTGTATGTTCATTCATTTGTTGTTGTGATTTCTGTGTCACTTGTTGATTATTCCTGACGGAGAACAGCGTTGTGTTAAGGTGTCGGATGGTAGATTATTTGTGGCTCTTACAGGCTTGACATGCGTTGTCAGGGATTTAGAATTAGTGCCTCGCCAGAGCAAATTTCGGGGTAGGGTTGAGTGACATTGCGACGAGGAGCAACTGAAATCTCTCGGGAGCCGAAACGTGACTGCATACTCACTAGGCACAAGCTACGTTTGCCTCAAAGTAGTGAGAATATTCGAATCTCGTCACAAATGGATCCATGTCAGACTGGTAGCATTGATCATGAGAAAGTTGCGGAGAACTCTCGGTCAGATGTTGTAAGGTGGCGTTATTTCACAACTTACAAACGGCATTTACATCCAATAAGACATACGTAAGACCCTCCAATGACAGAAAAGACAGGTTTGTGCTAGTTCATTAAAAACATGTATGTGACTGACATCGTCTAGTACACTTAACTTATTGTATAATGTCTGCATGTTGGGTAACTGGGGAACAAGCAGAGCTGTGAAACTCGTGGTAGAACGAAAGGACACAGGAAGCTCAGACATTCCTTCGGACAATAGGACGGCACAGCCGCTTCCTGTGCTAATCCCGGAACCCGTGAGCATGACCACCTGCAAAACGGGAACGCATGTCCCGCGGGCAGGCGTGAAAAAGCGGCCTGGTCGGCCAAAAACACATGGCAGCAGGTATTGGCGTACTTTCCTACGGACATAGAAAGAACTTCCAGAAACTTTGATCTGGATTCTAAACTGCGATTGGTTGGCGTTCAGAAACGAGTACCTTCCGGAAAGATGATTCGTCACATAAATTTAAGGCGGAGAAAATACTTTGAGCAGCGAAAAGAGGAGAGAAGAAAAGAGGAGTCGTTGCGTGGTCGTGGAGCAGGAGAGAGGTTTTGGAGGTCCACGCAGTCGACGGACGTCTTCGGCTGTAATTTTGGTGAAGTAAAATTTTGCTATTATCTCGCTGAGGCGAGAAGTTCTCCGATTATAGCTTCTGATCATTACGGTGATCTTTCTTATGCACCGGCGTGTGGGAAAGTGAATTTTCATTGTGAATCACGTGTTCTACTCTGTTCTGCACAGAGGTTTCACACTGCTCATTGAGAAAGTAGTTCATTCTTGCAATTTAGTACACGGGGGATGTCAGTTACTTCGCGCCTAATCAAAGATTGCGAGTACATAATAGGGCAGAGCCTGACAGATTAAGGACCAGTTTTAATACAGGAAAAACCTGAGATTTATAATCCTCATTTAGTTTCTTTAAATTGTTTTTATGATGAATAAATGTATTAAAATCATGCAGTTATCCTTTAGTACATAGTGTTTTCCTGCACCACTTAATCTTGTCTCTGGTGTGCATTTTATAACTTATTCGTTAAAAGGGAGACGGGATTATGTCGGCTTATCCTGATATTCTATCGTATCCACAGGATAAGATTAGGAATCGGGCAGGTCATCACATGACAATTTACATAATTAATGAGAATAACGTACTCCTACTGTGGGACGTATAACTGTCAGGGCGACTTTTCAATAGCGTTAAAATATCCATTGCGCAAATCATCACTTGTACTTACCCATAGCAAGTCTCCGCTAGCTACAGCCAGTAGAAGAAGTGGAGGTACGTTAGAATGTAATAGCTGGCCTTACGGATATGGCGAACGCGCAATTTTCTGATTATGACGAGGAAATTCAATCCGATAACGAGCGCGAAATCCAAACCGCAGTAGAGCGCCATGTAGAATCTGCAGGCATCGAAAGACATACCGTTTTTCCTCTAGCGCTGGAGGTATTAATGAGAAATGTCGGTTTGAGACCCCCATTCGGTTTATTCAGGAAGCGGCGAAGAAGAGGCAGAAGAGAGAGAAGACAGCCAAGAAGCAGATGAGGAACGTAATCACTAACGAGACAAAGGTGATACGGATGGTAGCTGAACAGCTTGTTGAAAGTATAGAGCAGATTAAGACGGAAGTCGCGGATGTTAAAGAAGACCTAGAAAGCGTCAAGAAAACATCGACAAGGAATAATGCAATTCCAGGGGGCAAGGTTAGTATCCCAAAGTGCACGTAAAGAAGCTTTGTTAGCTAAGGAGCATGAGAAAGAGGCCAAAGTCGAAATATGAAAAACTAAAAGGTTCTTGCCGTTCTCCAAAAACAGTGAAGAAGCATTGTCCAGGAAACGCAAGAAAAAATTAACGACGACATAAAGCGCATCGAACAGATCGAGAACAAATAGGCGGAAATATCGGAGGTTAAAGAATAACAGACTCCAATCATCTCACAGCAAATCGAGCTAACAAAAGACGTCCAGCAAGCGCGTCAGCGGGTTGCGCAATTAGAATCACGGTCTGGTACGCAGCACTCCCACATTAATAGGGAAGACGAGAAGAGCATGTATTATGACATTTCGATGCGAAATAAGAGGCTACATCACCAGCACAAAAGCGAATGTCGCAGTAGAGTACACCAGCCGCGATAGGATGGCCGATAGATAGTGCGCCGTCGGTAATGCAAAATATGGCAGAATCCGAAACAGAAACAATTGAGCACGTATTCGGCGAACGGAAACATTACTCCATAATTACAACGTATGGCAAAAGGTAAACTGGAGAGAACAACAAAATCCAAGCCAGTTCCAGCGGGATACTGGAGAAGCAAAGCAGCAAAGAAACAACTGGGAGAACAAAGTCCATGTCAGCAAGAAAGCCAATAAGATATCATATCCAGAATAGGCCACCCATCCCGTCACAGGAGAAAAGTAGCAGAGGTCTAAACAGATACTGACGCTCGGCTGCTGCGGACACAGCTCAAAACAAGGACGCAGCAACTATCGGAACGAGCAACATCAATTTGCTAGGATATGAAGACACAAGAGAGGTTTTGCGTGAGGAAAATGATGTCATGACACGACCGGATCTCCATCATATTATTCACGTCACCATAGGGAACATTAATCGGACCGGAATTTTGGACATTGGAAACCACGTTACGGCGATATCGGAATCTGCATTCAAGAGATGTACTGCGAATCACCCATGGCTCACGCTGATAAAAATGAAAATCACCGGAGCACTGAGAGAAAAGCATACGGAGCTGCGTATACAAACCTAGTTGATGTTCAGGTGCCAAGAGCACGCCTTGGAAGCGAATTTCCTGGTCGTCCCTTCGCTGGCAATTGAAATAATATTCAGCATGGACTTCCTGAACCAACATCACGTTGTATTTGACGTGGGACGATGAGAGCTCACATTGCAGAAAGATGTTGTCAGGAAAATTACATTTGCTTATCACGCAATACGTGCGCAAATTCCTACTAAACGACTGTATCTAAATTACACCACAAAACGGGAGGAGTTTAGAAATCAGTCGTGAATTCATGAGCGTAGTCTCACTAAGCAAGAAGATGAACAGATCCGACGTGAGGTGCGCTATGCTGCATGTTAGGGAACTTAGAAAACATTCAAACGAGTGTCTAGGAGGATCTGCAAGAAATCTTACTTCAAACCATGGATGTACTTCTCCCGAAAACAGAAACTATCCGTAATTTCGAATACGCATTCCGAGTGCGCGAGCACCCAAAATTCTTCATGCCACCATGTCAGATGTCCGCAGCTCGTGATCTAGAGGCTAGCATTGCTACCCCTGGATCACGGGGTCCCGGGTTAGATTCCCGCCTGGGATGGGGATTTTCTCTGCCCAGGGACTGGGTGTTTGTGTTGTCATCATTTCATCATCATACGTGACTGTAACTAGATTCAACTGTGAAAAAAAATTGGGACTTTGTACAGACGCTGATGACCGCGCAGTTGAGCGCCCCATAAACCAAACATCACCATCACCATATCAGATACCACCGGCCTACCGTCATAAAGTTTTCTTAGAGATCAGGAGGATACTAGACAATGACATCATTGAACCTGCAACCTCCACGTACAACAACCCCCTCATGGTGGTAGAAAAGTCCGACGCCTCAGTCCGCTTGGTTCTGGATTCACGCCAAATTAATACCATCCTAGAACCAGAAGCAGATCGTTCCGAAAACTTGGAGGCAAAACTTCCATGGCGTAACAGTATTCTCATCCCTCGACTTACGGTCCAGTTTCTGGCAAATTACACTCCACCCAGAGTACAGGAAATACACTGGATTCCTCGCCTTCGGTAGATATTACGAATTCGACGGCTACCATTCGGGTTAAACGTGTCCTCAGCTGCATTATTAGTGGACTTAACAGTGCCTTAAAGGATTCTGTGAAACAAATAATCAACACGTATGTCAACGATCTCTTAACTGAGGAACCGACGTGGGAAGGACACAATGTAATCTTAAAGGAAATACTACAGACCTTCAAGGAATGCAGCGTAGCTGCCAACATCACGAAGTTATGCAGCGGGACCTCACGAGTAAAATTCCTTGGCCATATCACCACCGTGGAAGGAATCTCACCAGGAAAGGACAGGATCGAGGCGATAGCAAAATTTGCAACTCCAGCAACTAACAAACAGCTCTTTGGCTTTCTCGGTGTCGCAAATTTCTACAAGAGATTCATTTATGAGAAGAAACTAGCTACACCGCGATTATGCCAGCTCACCAGGAAAAAGGCGCCGTGGGGTTGGATCGATGTGGCGGAAGATGAATTCCAGAACCTCAAAACCGCGCTGGTTAATGCATCGATTTAGTCGCACCCCAACCAGGCGGAGGAATTTTGTATGGCAACGGACAGCTCAAATTCTGGACTGAGCATAGTGATCTTCCAGAGATATCAGCAAGGGGTGAACATAATGCATAAGACTACCGCTTTTGAAGGGCATGTCCTCAGTAAATGCGAGAGAAACTATTCGGTAACCGAGTTGGAATCATTGGCGGTCGTTTTTGGCTTCGAAAATTTCGATTTTTCCTGTATGAGAGAAAACAAGGGTCTTCACCGACCACGAATTCTTGGAGTTCGTACTTACTCGAAGCTTCGAAATAAGAGACTCACAAGATGGGCACTCATGCTACAGGAGTACGATTTTGCAGTTACCTACGTACCAGGGGAGGACAACTTCAACACGGATGCACTGTCATGTTCACCTGTGGGATCGGAAAGAAGTAGCGCATAACCACTAGAAGAAGAACACTGCAGCTTGTATTATTAATTAAGTGGCGTTTGAGAATTATGTCACTACAAGACTAAAGGACGTCAGTAGGAAACAATACAAGGACCCGGCTCTACTTGCTCTTAGGAAAAGGTTAAAGGACAGGAAGGAAAACTAAGCTCTAGCAATTCTACCTATTGCGGACGGGAATCTTGCTCTTTTACAGTGAAGGAGAAGGAGCACCCTAGCGTTTTCGCATTCCAGATGAGCTTTTGAACATTTTGGAACCAGGAAATGCTACCTGAAATCGCGCACACGGTGCTAGTTTAAAGATATGGACAGACGAATTTGGAGGATTTTGGCAATGTGTAAAGTCTGTCAGAAATCAAAGCATGATACAGTGACAATTCAGGCATCTCTGCATCCTACAATGCTATCTAAACTAAATCATCTGCCTGCAACCGATTTAATGGGCCTCCTTATGCACAAATATAGAGAATACAGTTACACCCTGGTAGCAGTCGAGCTGACATCTAAGTATGTCACCTTACCCTCCTGAAAAAGGCAACTACACAAAGAGTGTGCAAACCCTTCTGCAAGGATTTCCTGACCCAGGTAGGTCATGTAGACAGAATTATCTCCGACGACGTACTCCTGTTCCGGTCAGAGAGATGGAAAGCTATGTTAAGAAATCACAGGATTGAACCAATACACACTTCCATACGGCATCCCCAATCGTCCCCAGCAGAGAGGGTAATGAAAATCCTGGGAATCCTTTGCCATATATGCTCCTGAAACGACATGCCACCTGAGATGTTTTCTACGCCACATCCAGGACGTGACGAATGAGTTGCCACATGGAATCCTTAAGACAGCACCAGTGACTGTTCTCAAGAAAAGGTAACCCAGAGATCTAATCCGTGAAGTAGTAGACTTCCCCCAAGAACCCAAGTGTAACACAAGTATATTGTTGACCTGGCACTCAGGTTATTGTGCGGGATGGGAGTGAAACGAAAAGAGATCTGGGACAGAAAGGCAGGCGTAAGATAATTCCGCATTGGTCAAAAAAAATGGAAATGTAGTGTGGCTAGGGCCTACCATTGGGTAGACAGGTCGCCTGGTGCAAGTCCTTAGAGTTGACACCACTTCGGGGACTTGAGCGTCGATGTTTATGAGATGATGAAGACAACACAATACTCTGTCCCTGAGCGGAGAAAATCTCCGACCCAGCCAGGAATTGAACCCAGGCCCCTTGGCATGACAGTCCATCGCTCTGACCACTCAGCTATTGGAGCGGACCGCATTGTTCGAAAGGTGTTGGTTAGAAGTTTGCGTACGTCTAACAAGCAGAAACAGCTGTGCCACAAATTCTATCCTATCTACAGTGGATGTGTCCGAATCCGCTGGACCACTCATATGAAAACACTGAAACTCGAAACCATGAAATCAATGACATCTCTTGGTATTCACCGTATCTGTCATGTGACACCATTTGTTGAACAGGCGTTTGCAGTAGTTCATTTAGGTTAGAATCAATTTGGATAAGCAAATTCTAGGTGAATCTGTGTAGCATAATCTAGATTATCAATTTATTGAATTTCTGTGATTGATGTATTTGTAATTTTCGTTATTAGCTTATGATATGACTCCTTGAGGAACGTGGTCAAATGAGTAGTATGTTTGTTACATGATCGTATCAACAGGTTCACTGCCTGCTTGAAAATCAAAGTCGGGATTTAATAGAAATCCATGGTAAGTGACAGCTCCTCGTACGAACTGACACCTTTTTTGTGGCATGATAACCCCTGCTCGTTGAGTGAACTACGCTCAGTGCCCAACCACTATTTTACCTATGGCCGGCCGGTTTGGCCGAGCGGTTCTAGGCGCTTCAGTCTGGAACCGCGTGACCGCTACGGTCGCAGGTTCGAATCCTGCCTTGGGTATGGATGTGTGTTATCCTTATGTTAGTTAGGTTTAAGTAGTTCTAAGTTCTAGGGGACTGATGACCTCAGATGTTAAGTCCCCATAGTGTTCAGAGCCATTTGAACCATTTTTGAACCTATACGACAATTTGCCATTATGGCTTGGGACTGCACTGGCGATGTCCATTACCCCGCTCCAAGAAGTCTACGACCGTTAGTCAAGAAATGATGACGTTATGAACATCTAATTCGCTGTAGAATTCTAGTAGTAGCGCCTTCCATAATATTTCTATGGCCTGTGAGATTATTTCTGTCCTTTTCTGCGCTATATTAAGCACTGCCGAAGAGGCGAGTGTACATTGCTTTTCGCTGCTCAGCGATGACGAGATTGCAGCCATACTATGGCGCATGTTTGTCTCGACTTTCAGGTGTGTTATGAGTGGTACTAGCCGCCCACACATTAGGTGCGTGGAAACGCTAAGTCTTCTGGGATTCTGGGCCATCTCCAGTTGTGCAATGAGAGCGCCATAAGCAAAATGCAGTGTGAGGCATGAGTACGTACAATGGAGTGAGTTGCAAAAAGGAGACCACTGGTGAGGATGAGGATCAACCTATGTCAGAGAACTAATTTACCTTTTTGTATTTTATTACAGTGGCGATCCAGCACGAGAAAGACTGGAGGCATTTTTGTAACATACAAAGCAACACATAATCAGGAACTAATGATATTTGTAAATATCAGATGTGTGAATGCAGGAGCAGTTGTCATGAGAGAGCATCTATGCAGATGAATGGGAGCATGGCTTCAGACCACTTTGGCATTATGTGACGACGCCAATTTAGGTACTAAAAACAGGAGGAGTATGTGTAGTATAGTCATAATCTAAGAGTAGAGAAAGCTTAGACGTAACGTTGACAGGTGTTTAGTAAATTTCTTTACTAAACACCTGTCAACGTTACGTCTAAGCTTTCTCTACTCTTAGATTATGACTATACTACACATACTGGTGGGAAATAGTACTAACATAACTCTCACACGCAGACCGGAGACACTCCACACAATATTTTTAAGAGAATTGTAATTCTTAAGTATGTCATGTTTACTCAATACAATAAAATATATTTTTTCTTTTCATTTTTATTACGATCACTCAAGTTATCATATATGCATTCATACTGTATTTATTCACAGAGCTAATTTTTGGGCCCTACTTTAAATATCGATGTAAAATATTGGCACTGAAACATATTACGAGGACTGTGCAGATTATGGGAGCTGTCAAACCCACCACTGATGCATCCTGTGGGACACGGAATGGTGACACCCTGCAGCCCATGAGGACGACCACGTGGTAGCCAGAAGAAGAATGCCTGTGGCGGACAGCCCAGAAATCAGCTGAGTGAAGGGCTGGTTGGCAGCACTGAATGGATACTGGGACAGCTGGGTGTCTTCCTTCCGCCTTCACAGCCCTGCGAGAATGAAAGCGGAGGGGAAGTTGCGCCAGGCATCACGGCTGCAATAAATGGGCCTACCTAGGTGGCTATGAATGGACGAGATCCGCAGGGACATGGGCAGCCCGCCATTGATGTCACATCGCTCCCTTGACAGCCTGGCAGATGACGTGGCGCCGAGTAACTGACATCTAACAGTGACGACCCACTGAGTGATTGTACATGGGACCACTGAAGTGGAGGTTCATCTCTGACGCCACACCATGCCCTCAAAGGACTCACAAAGGCGCCAGCGCCACAAAGTATGGAGGGATCTCCCACGTGGACAAATCACTCTACAGATGGCGACCAGAATGGGGTGGCCACAACCCGGTTGAGCTGCTCGTGCAGTCATGCACTATGATACAGATGGGCACTGGCGACTGTGAAGACATCATACGTTACCCACTGGCACATTGAGAGAAATCATCACTAGGAGACAGGCTGCACAAAAAATGCAACGCTGTGTCACCACATAATCCAAGGGAAGACTGCGCTCTTCAGCTACCAGATCAAGAGACAAGACAGGCTCAGAGATGTCACTTCCTGATTTGGAGATGCTGGACGCCATGCATCCTCACAATTGTCTCATTCCCTCCCACCTGATGTCATGTCTGTCACACTCAACAACGCAACAGACTGCCAATTGCTTCCAGGTCGAGACGATGGCAACAGCATAGCTGCCTTACTGATGGTGTCATGGACCAGATCAGGGACCAGAGGCATCTGCTTCTGCTCCTACTTCAAGCGCTGAGTGAAGGGTGGCCCTCACTCTGGTTCAACCTCGCTGCATCATGGTGCTCCAGCCAGTGCAGAGACCATTTCTTTAGTGACATGTTCTATCTATGTGACTCTGTGAGTGTAAATTGTCTCCCCAGGCACCCTTGTGGAATGAGTGATAGAATGTTTCATGCCTCTGATTCTCGTATAATTATGTATATTTTCTTGTGAAATTGATTTAATTTTTGAAGGAGTTGCTCTAATGAAGATAATTTGTCGAGCTTTTATGTGAATTCTACCTCAAAAGTGTGATTTGCAAATGTCTTGTAGGTAGAAGAAACAATATTACACTGCCTTCGGAAATAAGCACAACAGATGACACATGTTACTTGTACAGATTTTGAGAATTAGTGTGTTTCTTAAGTTATAATTATTGTACGTTTACATGTTATGCACGACTGAAACCTGGTGAATGACTGAGGAGGTGTAAATCGCTGAGGCAGAGACGGTTCAAAACCCACAGAATTTTAATATGATGAGGGACTTACTCGTTTGTAACCTCAGAAATTTTATAAGTGGTTAAAATACTGCTGCAAGACCTTTCTAACCACTTAGTAATTCTTTATCTGAAGGCTGTGATGTAGCATAGACTTTACGATCCACATGAATCATACGACACTCAGCACTTCCGGCAGGCATACAGCTTTGGGTGAGTGAGTGACCACTGTGGTGAATCAGGTCAAGTTAGGATGGCTTTTCATGTATGGTCTTGGTTGGCAAATTCGCACCCAACACTTGCATTATCATTACCAGATCTCAATTCCATTTGATGACTTTCTATGTCACACTATGACATTTAGAAGTGAAACAGTACACACGTGGAAATCAATCATAGGTGGGGGCTGTGAGAGAGGACAAGTCACTCACTTATTTTCATATTCAAGGCTACCCTTTAACATTGTTATTACACCCTAGACATCGTTTTTGTGAGACGACGGACAGATATCAACACGAGCAGGCAATGATGACAGCACGTACAGTACATTGTTAATGCATGTGGGATCTCAATTGTGGCTCTCCATCAAACAATATTTTGGAACTTGTGGTAAGGTCTTATGGGACCAAACTGCTGAGGTCATCGGTCCCTAAGCTTACACACTACGTAATCTAACTTAAACTAACTTACGCTAAGGACGACACACACACACACACACACACACCCATGCCCGAGGGAGGACTCGAACCTCCGACAGGGGCAGCCGCGCGGAACGTGACAAGACGACATAGACCGCGCGAGGTAGCGTACAGTATTTTCTGGTGTTGAGAACAAGCAATAAATCTTGCAGTGGACCTTTAGGGCTTAGGAGACACGTGCAGCTATTAGGTAAAAGAACACCTGAAAGCACTTACCATGGACAGAACGCTGGTTCCAAGAATTTCTCGCACCAGTGTGTAGACAACGTTTTCGGCTGAAGAGACAAATACAGCTACCTACCTGGATCCACCTATTAGGTGACTCTAGACACAGCAGGGGCAGGGACGCAAGAGAAATGTAGGTCGCCTGGATAAAGCGTTTCGACAGTGAACAGGGATGGCAGGAGTTTCCATATTCACCGTGGACCAGGCGCTATCGAGGGAGCCATCAGGTGGTGTTGGCCCTCTGCCTGCTGAATTTTTGGAAAGCCTCAGGCCTTCTAAAGAACTTCACAGTGGAACACAACATTTATTGTGGTCCTGAACTGGTCTGTTCTGGGATACAGAAACACTTCTTTTAGTTTAGCCGAGGCCCTCGTTAGACATGCTGTAAATTTCAGCCCATCCATATAATGATAAATTCGTTTTTCACCTTAGGCCTAAATAGACACTAAAAACATGCTGCCTAAAGTGGCTGCGAGGGAAAAAAAAGAATACAAGTCGAGAGCGTAACGTCTTTTCTTCTCTGCATGAAAATTTATGAGTCAGGGGTTAGCTGCGTCTCCAGAAAGGAAGAAGAACACTATTAACTTCGATTAGGATTGGCCGATGGGTAGAGCAGATAAGTTAGGAGGGAGACATGGAATTCGTGGAGTCTTCTGCTTGGCATGAAACACTTGTGGGGGCTGTTGAATGAATGCTGTTGGGGGTTTACCAACGTTTGATGGAAAGGGAGGAGCGGAGAAACTTGGTCGTCTAATTCAGACTCCAGTCTGGAGAGGATTCTGGTCTTGACCCTTGTTATGAGTGGGTGGCACTTGCGACAGTCGTCCTGAGCGTGACTTCGCACTCGCGTTGCTCTTGGCTGGGGAGCCTGTGGTGAAGACTTAGTTGTATCGAAAGTTCAGGTCTCAATCATCTCAGACAACTCGCTGTGCTGAGAGCAATCTTATTCGTGTCAGGTCTGCCGCCTTGACGTTTGATCTCCTTATGTTCACCGCCGTATGAGTAAGTCAGACAGGTCTATGGTATGAACAGTGAGCAGAAGTGTCACACGATGGAATCTGCCGAGATTTCAGGGCTCAATTAGAGAGTAAGTGCGACCCGTCCAACAGATCGCCAGCCGTGACTTTGCATATTTTGTGCCTGCAGTAACGAATTACAGGTGCCGCTCTTCGCTCCTCTGCATATGCTTGCACCACGACCGAAACCTGAGACAGTGCTGCACTTCGAGAATGGAATATAGTATTGCTACTCTGGCTTATAAGGGCAAACAGAATCACAGTCTCGCCCCATGTTCTGAGTTGCACCATCGTAGTATAACTTCTGTCTGGAATAAACCGATCAACGTCTGTTCAGTGTTAGATAATTTCAGATTGCATTATCCATGTTTTGAGCCAGAATAAATAGGCTAATGAGACACACCTTAGACTTTGCCAACCAATCTCCACCCAGAGGAGTGTTAACTATTTGTTATATCTATTTGTGTTGCCAACAGTTCATGATTTGTTTGTCATCTCGCTTAACTCGTATTGCTTATCCTATACCATTATCAATAAACTTTTGCCATGATTTTTTTATAAAAGGCCAACCCTGTGTTGATATATTAATCAATAATTAATTATGATAATGACATAGCCACTATTTCATTAAATGATATCAGCATTCAAGTTTATTTCGGTACTGATAAAAGTGATAAGCTCTAATGATGACTAACAACAGCAACCACTGTCAAAGGATAATAATCGATTTAGTAGAGGCATGGGCCAGCTAGACAAATGGAAGGCCTACTAGTTAAAGTGATTGCTGCCAAGGTGTAAACTCATAGTCGCGTGTAGCCTTTCACTTCATACCGCAAGACCAGTGCAGTCTTTCAAGTGCCACTATCAGACTGAAGGACAGCTACAAACGTTCACTAATTAGAGCTTGCCAATCGGATGGTTGTAGTACAATATTTCACAAAATGCTTGGGAAGAGAGTGTTCCAGTGTGGGAGGCTTCACTCTTGGGTTTCAGAAGAGACACTCTGTCCTACCACTAGCTTAAGTTATTTCAATCATTGTTGCGAGGTCACGCCACCCAGCCGCTACCTCTTCCACGACCACAACTGTAGCAGCTGTTTACACCTGGGATACGCTGTCACAAGAATCTGATGACATCAAGCTACTTTCGTGCAACGCCTGATGACCGCTGACATTGGAGCACTCAAGTGACAGCCGTCTGTCGATGTTCTATTTATCCCAGAACAATAACTGAAATCCAGGAGAAACGCTGATATTTCCATTAAGATAGTCGGAGTGTTACAGAAATCTTATTTTAATTATAGTGATGAAAAAATCTATTTCGAAAATGAAATTATTGTTGATGTACTCTATATTTTTGCCAGTGACACACCTAATCCCTTTATTTATTATAATTTGCCATATCCCACCCAAGCGTAATCACCTTACAAGAGACGAATGTAATTAACATTAACTGTAAATGTGGGACTCACCTAAATCCATTACTGCCATGTTTTATTAATAAATCTCAGATCGTGCATTATACCATGAAGCATATTATAAATAATCAGTAACAGTTCAGATGCAATATCATTGTCGATAATTAAAAATATAGAAGAAAACTGCCTGTCCTTGGCAATCATAAAATACGAATTTTTGCTTAGGAACGGGTTAAAAATGCTGGTAGCCAAATTCAGCGATATAGAATTCAGAGAGAAAGATCTTATCTTGGGTATTAATAACCACTTCAGCCGTATTTAGTCCTTCATTATTGGATCATGACCGGTTTCGTGGCACTAAAAACTAAAACCGATAGTCGTAAAATAATGAAGGACTGAATACAAGTGAAGCGGTTATTGATAACCAATATGACTACTCATAGCTGTGGTCGCCCAACCTACAGAGTTGCTTGCAGAAAATTTTTAATTTAAAAGCAAATCAAAACACATTCTTCTGGAAAGCTTTGTGTATTTCACAGAATAATACTGACTTTGAAGATTGTAGGTTTTGTACTGAAAAACGATTCCACACTTCTGTTTGCAATAAAAATAAATACTATTTCTACTGTTCCATAAATGCATCTGTAAATGATCAACATGTAGTCATATCTACGTACAAACTGTCCCCTAACTACACAAAACTAAGTGAATATTTTCGTAACTGGGGAAGAATGAGTCAACAACAGACATATAAATGCGTTGTAATTGTAGCCAACAGTGAAACTTTGTTACACAGGATTCAATAGCTGCGACGTCTGATTAAAGTATATGTTTTAATATAAAGGTTTTCCTTAGCAATTAATTTTGTAACATTTGTCAGACTTCCTATTAAGGCTATAATGACCAATCTAAGAACAAATCGATAGAATCAGTTACAAAATAAAAATAATGAATCTCTTACCGTTCACAAATTGTTTATAAATGTCAAAATCATCAGTACAGTGATAACGCAGTTTAGTTTATTAATTTGAGTATAAAGATTCCATGAGCTGCTTAGGCATTTATGTTTAGCATGTCGTAAATTTGTCTCTAATTACATCCTTACCGGAGCACTGTGCATTATTTTACACCAATGGGATAATAGTCTGCACCGATTAACTCACTCGTTTTGTCGTCACCGAAGCTATGCTGACTGTCGAAGCTCTGGAAACCACGAAGTTCCTTGTACAGGACATCATTTAGAAGCATAGAGCGCCCCGTGTGATGATCCATGAGTGTAGAAAATTTCCCAGTCCACACTAGCATCAGAAGTAACTTCACATTGCGACATAACCTACAGGATGAAAACCGCCTACTACCCACAGACGAATGGCCTCACAGAAAGCTTAAATAAGACGTTGAAAGATATGCTCTCAATGTATGTTGATGTCGAATAGACAGACTGGGATAAATACTGCCTGTTATGACATCGGCATTCAACACTGCGAAAGAATACATTAGAAGGTTCACAATGTATTTCCTGCTTCACGGTCACTGTGCAGCGGCGGGGTTCTTTCCGTCCCTTTCTCTCAGCAGATCATCAGTAGGAAAGCCGAGTGAAACCTACTGTACTTCGACGTGAAACAGGCTGCAATTTAAGTCACTAATTTACGTTTCGGGAGAAAGTTTTCACACAAATGAAAGGTTGGAAATTTTGTCCTCAATTAATATATTCTGAAACTTAGGTGAACAAATATCACTGCCAAGGCCGTGCTAGTCTTAACACAGTCACTCACAATCCCTTTCACTCACGTTAGCAAGTTTATGGTGTTGCATTTCCCGAAAACGTAATAGCTACAAAAATACTGATTGTTTTTGATTGATAATGTTCGCCAAATATTAAGTCTGTCGGTACCAAATGCAGTCACAGTTTTTAGCCACCGACCTGCTCAATACGCCACGCGGAATATATGTCTTTTCTCGTCACAAAATTCAATTAAAAATTCCGAAATTTCTACACGCCCATCGGAATAATTATGACGTCACTTTCCAACACTTTTGATGTATGAAACACTGCTACATACGGCAACTTATCGTTTCCATCGGAACTACTACTACACACGTCCGAACTGTTTCATGGCTAGGCTCCCACTCTTTTCTAGAATACTCTAAGTCATCTCTATCAGCAGAGAAAGGCACGCGAAGAATGTTGCTTTACCATTGGTCAGTTTAGTCAACAGCCAATAGCAAAACAATACTCTCCCGCGTCAGTCCGCGCTTTTCATCAATAACCAATCGCAAAATAGTAAACCTAACGACTGCACTTTTTACCGACGTAATTATCTAATATGCCGAAGTTTTGCTTATGTTAAAGTTATTTACTATTGTTATTTATATCTAAATTAATTTTCCTTTTACCATAAACTTACTTTACAAATCTATTCTACAAAAATCCCCATCGTCCATATCCATACTTCTTCGAAATGTTCCCACACTAAATCCTACTACATAACTCGTTAAACAATTATCTTCATATTTACCTTAAACCACACTCATGCATCATTCATACTGCTAAAACACATTTATAACATTTTGCATACACAAAAAGAAATAATAACCCTTTATGAAAATACTAGAACAGTTTATGAAAAACATTCTACTACTTTAGTGCACTCGAGTGGGCACAATCGAAACTAAAATCACAGTCCCCCTATCCAATATTGTCCTCTATCGGCTGATACATAAACTACGTGCGCGTCCAGTCTCGCGTCACCATCTGTCACTATCCAGCTCTGAGAAACATCTCCCACTTAAGCGCCTCCAAGGCAGGATCGTTATACGGCGCTACGCCTCAACTGGGCTGAAACGACAGTGGATACAATGTTTCTGTTTTAACCAGACGATGCTCAAGATGACTACTTGAAACACCTCATGACCAATGCCGAACCTAGGTACTTGGCTCTCATATAGACCCTGAAGTGTGATGTCCTTAGGTTAGTTAGGTATAAGAAGTTCTAAGTTCTAGAGGACTGATGACCTCAGAAGTTAAGTTCCATAGTGCTCAGAGCCATTTGAACCATTAGACTCTGAAGACTTGTTGTGCATTTGTACCCCTGTGTGGAAAGTAGAACTATAGGAATAGTTACTAAAGCACTATTTTGGGATGTACCGTATCCTTCGTCACTTCTCGACCGCCACATGCAAAGCATAGGATTGTGATCCTCCATCAAGAAGACAAATGCTCAGAGGCGTCGTCCATATCCTCCCTATTACTTTCCTGAGGCGCTCATCAACGGAGGGGGCTTCCCTTTCAAGGAATCTAAAGACACGCTCGACGATCGGGAAGATTCGATGGGAGGGGCTGCCGTCGAAGTTCATCATGGAGAAGAGGATGTGATAACACGACCAAAAATAGACAATCCCTTAGAGCTGAAGACAAGAGGTCCATAGGCAAGATATAGGTCCAAGGCGCAGTAGTCGACTGTAATGAGAACTTACGAAACAACGGGCCTCTGTTTCTCTAGGACAGGCAGCAATGACGCGAGGTGTGGTTAAGACGTGACAATATTGTTTCTGATTTTCGCTTATACAACAAAACGGAACACTGAATTTCCTCCTACCCCTACTTCTCTCTTTGTTGAGCTCCATTGCTGTGGATTATACTATTTTAAGAATATTTTTTGGATAACTAATAAAAATAAAATTAATTGATTTGGTCTTTGGCGTTTGACCTCTGATAACCGTATATACCCTATTTTATGCGCATGCCATGCCCCATGACTTAAAAGTCATTATCTAATTTCCTTCACTCCAATACACCTGACATTCGTTCACCCAGATCATAACATCGACATCCCAGGAACTGATACCTAGCAGCTGGGCAACAGCCAACCCTGCTCATAGTAAACTGCTCTTCCATACTTAGCGAAAAACGAGAACTGTGTTAAACCCTGTCAGAGCTTTGCTCATAGCAGTCTCCACCCAAATCTGAATTCTTCTAAGTCTCTGAGTCCGATATGAACAAGGCCAATTTGCGTGCTGATCACGTGTCACAAAAGACCTAACGTAATTATTCTACATCTACATCTACGTGATTACTCTGCAATTAACATTTAAGTGCTTGGCAGAGGGTTCATCGAACCACAATCGTACTATTTCCCTACCATTCCACTCCCGAAAAGCGCACGGGAAAAACGAACACCTAAACCTTTCTGTTCGAGCTCTGATTTCTCTTATTTTATTTTGATGATCATTCCTACCTATGTAGGTTTGGCTCAACAAAATATTTTCGCATTCAGAAGAGAAAGTTGGTGACTGAAATTTCGTAAATAGGTCTCGCCGCGACGAAAAACGTCTTTGCTTTAATGACTTCCATCCCAACTCGCGTATCATATCTGCCACACTCTCTCCCCTATTACGTGATAACACAAAACGAGCTGCCCTTTTTTGCACGCTTTCGATGTCCTCCGTCAATCCCACCTGGTAAGGATCCCACATCGCGCAGCAATATTCTAACAGAGGACGAACGAGTGTAGTGTAAGCTGTCTCTTTAGTGGACTTGTTGCATCTTCTAAGTGTTCTGCCAATGAAACGCAACCTTTGGCTCGTCTTCCCCCCAATATTATCTACGTGGTCTTTCCAACTGAAGTTGTTCGTAATTTTTACACCTAGGTACTTAGTTGAATTGACAGCCTTGAGAATTGTACTATTTATCGAGTAATCGAATTCCAACGGATTTCTTTTGGAACTCACGTGGATCACCTCACACTTTTCGTTATTTAGCGTTAACTGCCACCTACCACACCATACAGGAATCTTTTCTAAATCGCTTTGCAACTGATACCAGTCTTTGGATGACCTTACTAGACGGTAAATTACAGCATCATATGCGAACAACCTAAGAGAACTGCTCAGTCACCCAGGTCATTTATATAGATCAGGAACAGCAGAGGTCCCAGGACGCTTCCCTGGGGAACACCTGATATCACTTCAGTTTTACTCGATGATTTGCCGTCTATTACTACGAACTGCGACCTTCCTGACAGGAAATCACGAATCCAGTCGCACAACTGAGACGATACCCCATAGGCCCGCAGCTTGAGTAGAAGCCGCTTGTGAGGATCAGTGTCAAAACTTTTCCGGAAATCTAGAAATACTGAATCAACTTGAGATCCCCTGTCGATGGCGGCCATTACTTCGTGCGAATAAAGAGCCAGCTGCGTTGCACAAGAACGATGTTTTCTGAAACCATGCTGATTACGTATCAATAGATCGTTCCCTTCGAGGTGATTCATAATGTTTGAATACAGTATATGCTCCAAAAGCCTGCTGCAAACCGACGTCAAGGATATAGGTCTGTAGTCCGATGGATTACTCCTACTACCCTTCTTAAACACTGGTGCGGCCTGCGCAATTTTCCAATCTGCAGATACAGATCTATCAGTGAGCGAGCGGTTGTATATGATTGCTAATTAGGGAGCTATTATATCAACGTAATCTGAAAGGAATTTAGCATTTAGCAATCAATTAGTTTTTTGTGTGTGGAAAGCATTGAAATCTACATGGTTACAGACACTGACTCATCGCCTTGTATGTAATACGATCCGTCAAGACGGAGAGCTTAAGGATATTAATCACAGCACAATGTGACGGTGGGACTCACCCTGATCGATTTCCTTAAGCCTCAATACGGTTTAACTTAGAATTTTTCCTTCCAATTCTTAGTACAATCACTTTTAATGACAATGAATAACATGTACCATGGTTTGTAAGGGTCTTAATACAATTCCTTTGGCACACCACATGTTAGTCCTTTATCTAGAGATTCGGGGTAACTCGCTACGTATTGGTTATAAAGACTTGTTTTCAGACGACTTGTGGACTAAATTATACAGGGTGAGTCAACTAAGCTGTTCGCAAAAGATGTCTCCAGAACGTAGCAGGTTTCAGAACTCTGTTTTCTCCGTGAAAGTCGTTTCTTAGCTGGCTAGGAAAGTTACTGCACGTTTTGCAGAGCACGTTGAGTTTTTTCACTTCCTGTTGCAAGAATGGCAAAAAAAAACTGACGTAACAACATTCTGCACGTACCGAGGGCTGGTTAGAGTCCCCTGCACAAACACCAAAGGTGAACTAGAGTTGTAGCTTGCCGCACCCCAGACTATAAAGCATTTGGTGGGGCCAGTGTGTCTTGGACGAATGTATTTTCGACACAGCGCTCACCAGGTCTACATCGTACGTGCGGACGTTCGTCACTTGCGTGAAGGCAGAATCTGCTTTCATCGGTGAAGACCACAGCGTGATATTCCATCTTCCAAGTGGTCCTCTGACGGCACGAGTCGAGCCATGCAAGTCGATGCTATGGCATGGGTGGAAGACGGGCTAGAGGTGTGCTTTTCCGTAGTCCCACTGCTAATAACCTGTTCGCGACAGATCGTGTTGACATGTGTGGCCTCACAAGGCTTCTTATCTGTGCCGCTGTAGCTGTACGACCTGCCACTGCTGTCTTTACAGTACGACAATCCTGACGAGTGTCAGTCTTGCGTAGACGTCCAGAACTTCGTCCACAGGTATGAGATTGTTCACATGACTACTGACACCAGCATCGTTGTACAACTGACGCAGCACTTCCAATTTGTGTGGCAGTTCTCCGAAAGGACCATCCCGCCACAATCTAACGCCTTTCAGACTCGCTCAGTTGGCTGTAGGAAACACGAATGGTTCTCCGTGGCAAGGTTCCCTGCTTCCTTCACATATTTGCACCATACTGAGCCTTCTACTGGCGAGGATCCCTGTTAAATGGTAGACACACATGGCGCTCTACTAGCTATGCCATTACGCTATATGTGGAAACCATTAACAGGACAGCTGCTATACCCAGGTGGAAATGCCGTCATCGGATCAAAATCGACGTCGTCTTTCTAGCTTCATTAATTTATTTCCCGGTAGTGTATATTAGTTACAGAGATATTGTATCAACGTCGCTTTTTCAAACGGACCTCAAGTAATTTCTGTTGCTAGTATCGTAGATCTCAAAGATACCTCTTCCACCGCGTTTCACTCTCTAAAATCCGTTAAGCTGTTCCAGAAAAGTTACAGTATTTAGCACTTAACGCTGACGAGCCAAAACAGTATGACCGCCTGCTTAACATCTTATTTGCCCGTCTTTAGAACAAAATACATAGCTGATTCTGTGTATCAGGGATCCGATAGTCTGTTGGTGGGTTTGTAGAAGTATTGTGACATTAGATGTCTACGCAGAGGTCATATAATTCGCGTAAATAACGGGCAGATGATTTGCGCACGCGATGATGGCGCCCGACAGCTACCCATGTGGGTTCTATAGGATTTACATCAGGCGAATTTGGTCGCCAAGACATGAACGTGAGTTCACTATAAGGCTCCTCGAACCACTTTAGCACTGTTCTGCCTCAGAGGCACGGACGTCCGGAAAGACATCGAGAGAGATGCAGGTGGTTCGCAGCTGTCAGTGTGTCTTCGATAACGACCACAGAATGGTCACAGCAGTCACTTAAAGAAGCTTTAATATCTGTACAAACATTTGTTAAATGTTTCAGTAATGACAATGTAGTCCGATGGTGAAGTATAATCCGCGAAACATATCGCTAAATAAATACTTTAGTTGTCAACAAATTTTGTGACTGGTAGCGATATCTGAAAACCTTTTCATATTTTTTAAACAGCCACGGTCGATTAATAGTCAATATGGCCTCTAATCGTCGTCCTCTTTAAGTAGAAGCTCACGACAGTAGCACATGAACATTCGACCAGCTTCACCGTTTTCGAGATACTCGTTCACAGGCTCTACGTATAATAATTTGTCCTTTGTCAAAGTCACTTATCTCAATTAATTTCCCCATTTGCTGCCCGTATCATCCGTCCCTGTCTGCTCCGCTTACATACTTTTACATCTACATCTACATCTACATTGATACTCCGCAAGCCACCCAACGGTGTGTGGCGGAGGGCACTTTACGTGCCACTGTCATTACCTCCCTTTCCTGTTCCAGTCGCGTATGGTTCGCGGGAAGAACGACTGTCTGAAAGCCTCCGTGCGCGCTCTAATCTCTCTAATTTTACATTCGTGATCTCCTCGGGAAGTATAAGTAGGGGGAAGCAATATATTCGATACCTCATCCAGAAGCGCACCCTCTCGAAACCTGGCGAGCAAGCTACACCGCGATGCAGAGCGCCTCTCTTGCAGAGTCTGCCACTTGAGTTTATTAAACATCTCCGTAACGCTATCACGGTTACCAAATAACCCAGTGACGAAACGCGCCGCTCTTCTTTGGATCTTCTCTATCTCCTCCGTCAACCCGACCTGGTACGGATCCCACACTGATGAGCAATACTCAAGTATAGGTCGAACGAGTGTTTTGTAAGCCACCTCCTTTGTTGATGGACTACATTTTCTAAGCACTCTCCCAATGAATCTCAACCTGGTACCCGCCTTACCAACAATTAGTTTTATATGATCATTCCACTTCAAATCGTTCCGTACGCATACTCCCAGATATTTTACAGAAGTAACTGCTACCAGTGTTTGTTCCGCTATCATATAATCATACAATAAAGGACCCTTCTTTCTATGTATTCGCAATACATTACATTTGTCTATGTTAAGGGTCAGTTGCCACTCCCTGCACCAAGTGCCTATCCGCTGCAGATCTTCCTGTATTTCGCTACAATTTTCTAATGCAGCAACTTCTCTGTATACTACAGCATCATCCGCGAAAAGCCGCATGGAACTTCCGACACTATCTACTAAGTCATTTATATATATTGTGAAAAGCAATGGTCCCATAACACTCCCCTGTGGCACGCCAGAGGTTACTTTAACGTCTGTAGACGTCTCTCCATTGATAACAACATGCTGTGTTCTGTTTGCTAAAAACTCTTCAATCCAGCCACACAGCTGGTCTGATATTCCGTAGGCTCTTACCTTGTTTATCAGGCGACAGTGCGGAACTGTATCGAACGCCTTCCGGAAGTCAAGAAAAATAGCATCTACCTGGGAGCCTGTATCTAATATTTTCTGGGTCTCATGAACAAATAAGGCGAGTTGGGTCTCACACGATCGCTGTTTCCGGAATCCATGTTGATTCCTACATAGTAGATTCTGGGTTTCCAGAAATGACATGATACGCGAGCAAAAAACATGTTCTAAAATTCTACAAGAGATCGACGTAAGAGATATAGGTCTATAGTTTTGCGCATCTGCTCGACGACCCTTCTTGAAGACTGGGACTATCTGTGCTCTTTTCCAATCATTTGGAACCCTCCGTTCCTCTAGAGACATGCGGTACACGGCTGTTAGAAGGGGGGCAAGTTCATTCGCGTACTCTGTGTAGAATCGAATTGGTATCCCGTCAGGTCCAGCGGACTTTCCTCTATTGAGTGATTCCAGTTGCTTTTCTATTCCTTGGACACTTATTTCGATGTCAGCCATTTTTTCGTTTGTGCGAGGATTTAGAGAAGGAACTGCAGTGCGGTCTTCCTCTGTGAAACAGCTTTGGAAAAAGGTGTTTAGTATTTCAGCTTTACGCGTGTCATCCTCTGTTTCAATGCCATCATCATCCCGTAGTGTCTGGATATGCTGTTTCGAGCCAATTACTGATTTAACGTAAGACCAGAACTTCCTAGGATTTTCTGTCAAGTCGGTACATAGAATTTTACTTTCGAATTCAATGAACGCTTCACGCATAGCCCTCCTTACGCTAACTTTGACATCGTTTAGCTTCTGTTTGTCTGAGAGGTTTTGGCTGCGTTTAAACTTTGAGTGGAGCTCTCTTTGCTTTCGCAGTAGTTTCCTAACTTTGTTGTTGTACCACGGTGGGTTTTTCCCGTCCCTCACAGTTTTACTCGGCACGTACCTGTCTAAAACGCATTTTACGATTGCCTTGAACTTTTTCCATAAACACTCAACATTGTCAGGGTCGGAACAGAAATTTTCGTTTTGATCTGTTAGGTAGTCTGTAATCTGCCTTCTATTACTCTTGCTAAACAGATAAACCTTCCTCCCTTTTTTTATATTCCTATTAACTTCCATATTCAGGGATGCTGCAACGGCCTTATGATCACTGATTCCCTGTTCTGTACATAGAGATTCGAAAAGTTCGGGTCTGTTTGTTATCAGTAGGTCCAAGATGTTATCTCCACGAGTCGGTTCTCTGTTTAATTGCTCGAGGTAATTTTCGGATAGTGCACTCAGTATAATGTCACTCGATGCTCTGTCCCTACCACCCGTCCTAAACATCTGAGTGTCCCAGTCTATATCTGGTAAATTGAAATCTCCACCTAAGACTATAACATGCTGAGAAAATTTATGTGAAATGTATTCCAAATTTTCTCTCAGTTGTTCTGCCACTAATGCTGCTGAGTCGGGAGGTCGGTAAAAGGAGCCAATTATTAACCTAGTTCGGTTGTTTAGTGTAACCTCCACCCATAATAATTCACAGGAACTATCCACTTCTACTTCACTACAGGATAAACTACTACTAACAGCGATGAACACTCCACCACCGGTTGCATGCAATCTATCCTTTCTAAACACCGTCTGTACCTTTGTAAAAATTTCGGCAGAATTTATCTCTGGCTTAAGCCAGCTTTCTGTACCTATAACGATTTCAGCTTCGGTGCTTTCTATCAGCGCTTGAAGTTCCGGTACTTTACCAACGCAGCTTCGACAGTTGACAATTACAATACCGATTGCTGCTTGGTCCCCGCATGTCCTGACTTTGCCCCGCACCCGTTGAGGCTGTTGCCCTTTCTGTACTTGCCCAAGGCCATCTAACCTAAAAAAAAACCGCCCAGCCCACGCCACACAACTCCTGCTACCCGTGTAGCCGCTTGTTGCGTGTAGTGGACTCCTGACCTATCCAGCGGAACCCGAAACCCCACCACCCTATGGCGCAAGTCGAGGAATCTGCAGCCCACACGGTCGCAGAACCGTCTCAGCCTCTGATTCAGACCCTCCACTCGGCTCTGTACCAAAGGTCCGCAGTCAGTCCTGTCGACGATGCTGCAGATGGTGAGCTCTGCTTTCATCCCGCTAGCGAGACTGGCAGTCTTCACCAAATCAGATAGCCGCCGGAAGCCAGAGAGGATTTCCTCCGATCCATAGCGACACACATCATTGGTGCCGACATGAGCGACCACCTGCAGATGGGTGCACCCTGTACCCTTCATGGCATCCGGAAGGACCCTTTCCACATCTGGAATGACTCCCCCCGGTATGCACACGGAGTGCACATTGGTTTTCTTCCCCTCTCTTGCTGCCATTTCCCTAAGGGGCCCCATTACGCGCCTGACGTTGGAGCTCCCAACTACCAGTAAGCCCACCCTCTGCGACTGCCCGGATCTTGCAGACTGAGGGGCAACCTCTGGAACAGGACAAGCAGCCATATCAGGCCGAAGATCAGTATCAGCCTGAGACAGAGCCTGAAACCGGTTCGTCAGACAAACTGGAGAGGCTTTCCGTTCAGCCCTCCGGAATGTCTTTCGCCCCCTGCCACACCTTGAAACGACCTCCCACTCTACCACAGGTGAGGGATCAGCCTCAATGCGGGCAGTATCCCGGGCAACCACAGTCGTAGTCCGATCAGGGGATGCGTGGGACGAGCTGGCCGTCCCCGACAAACCCCCATCCCGACCCCCACAGTGATGCCCATTGGCAACAGCCTCAAGCTGTGTGACCGAAGCCAACACTGCCTGAAGCTGGGAGCGAAGGGATGCCAACTCAGCCTGCATCCGAACACAGCAGTTGCAGTCCCTATCCATGCTAAAAACTGTTTTGCTAAGAACGTCTGAACTAATCTACAGAGAGCGCAAACAAATCGACAAAATTTAAGCGGTTATTAAAATACAAGATTGCCTAGTAAATGCAGTAATGCTGCTACTTGCGCACTGCTGACACTGCTCGGCGGCGGAAGGAGACTAAGCGAAATTACACTATTCAGGTACTAAAACACGATGCTACACTCTCAAATACTATAATACGCCCGAAATTTATGAATTAAACAATGCAAGAACCAAAAACACGCAAAGAAATTAAGAGTTAAACTATGTAACAAATGAGTGAGCTAGGAGTATACGACTTGCTGCTGCAGCTGCTTATCCAACGGCGGCAGGGAGCACACTAACTGCGACCAACCGACACTGGCCGTTCAAAACAAAACAGTAGACAAACGACTACGCGAATTTACACTATTCAGGTACTAAAACGCGATGCTACAACTCTCAAATACTATAATACGCCCGAAATTTATGAATTACACAATGCAAGTACCACAAACACGCAAAGAAATTAAGAATTAAACTATGTAACAAATCCAACATCGCGGTAGACAGTGGTCATCATGTTTTGGATTATCAGAGTAGGCTTTACCTGTTTGAAACGCTATGGTAGCATTCTAACCATTAATTCAGAGTATTGTATAATTTCAATTTTCCCTTAGAAGTTGACGACGAATTTTGCTTGACAATAGGCACTTGTTAGGCTAAGAAACTACACCGATTAAGTTCTCTGAAAGTGAAATCCTTCCCGCTGGACATCTTGAATGAAAACTTGTCGGGAATCACATCGCACTTAGGAGTCAAATTGTCACGACATTTCGACATCAAACCAAGACGTCATCATCATGCGATCTGATTTACACCTGATGATAGCTTCTCTACTTGACGTCGAAATATCGTGACAGATTAACACGCACGTACACTTTAAGATATTTTATTTTATTTCGAAAGCATCGAGTTTTCGCAATTCATTTTGCCATCTTCGGCCCCATACGCTTTTTTCGAAACAACGAGCTTGTGGTATAGCGCCATAAAACTAGATATCGTGAATCCCAGTCGTTGTGCAGCTGATTCATACGAGAGCGAGTGGGTTGCTGTCACGCTCTCGTATGAATCAGCTGCACAACGACTGGGATTCACTATATCCAGTTTTATGGCGCTATACCACAAGCTCGTTGTTTCGAAAAAAGCGTATGGGGCCTGAAAATGGCAAAATGAATTGCCGAAATTGGTTGCTTTCGAAATAAAATAAAATGTTTTACAGTGTGCGGCTGCTGGTAAAGTTTACTGAATTGAAAAGTACGTACTAGCTGATGTTCCATGGCCATAATGGACCAACAGAGATTTTTCCCTCAGGCTGTTCATCGTTTGCTACTACAACAAGTTGAACTGGCTACGACTGACAATTTAAAATATGTTTGTAAAAGTCAATTACAAGAGCACTGTGCGACATGTAAGGTTGTAAGTAAATACACGAAACTTACATGACAGAGGTAGTGTTTGTTTTTAATTTAATTTTATATCTTTCTCCAGACACGGTTGCGAAGTCTGAGTTTAGCGTACCGGACGCTACTTAAGTTAAAAATATTAACGCAAAAACAAATTCAGGGAAGGGCTCGATAAAAAATGCCCGCACAAAAAGGTTGCGTCAACAGCAGCAAATTACATAAAACATGAGGTAGTGTATAAGCAGAAGATGTGCGCGAGGCGCGTGCATATTCATGGCAGGCCTCGCTAAAGTGATTAGCACGGCAGGGACCGCCGCTCGGCCACGCGGCCGCAAATTGCAGCTCTTGCTTGCCGCTACTTATTGCTACAACTGTACTTCCATCTTAAACTGCTTTGCTTACATCGATCAACTGCATCTACCAGTATAACTAAAGGGAAACGTTTTTATTAAATTTCACCTGACATTGAAACCCATACATTCTTCCACTTTCTCTCTCTCTCTCTCTCTCTCTCTTAGCGTTATTATCGTTTTAGGGTCCCCCCACTGCCATTCAAAAGTTATTACTGTTTATGGCCTTACGTCATTTCTATCGCAACATTATTGGAACGTATGGTGCGACAGCTAGCCTTGCGCGTAATCATTCTGCGAATCATATAAATTGTGATCTCCGTTTTCGTGTTTCAAGAACTGTTTATGTGTTATATTCCGGGACAGAGGTAGTGAACTAACCGGGCGACTGCTATTGCATAGCGGATTAGATTCTGCTGAAACTCATGTTACAGCAGAGACTCTGATACAGGGCGAATCACGTTAACAGTTGCACCGCAAATATAGTGGAAATGGAAAGTGCTATTGATGTGCAGTTTTCGCAGAATAGATTGGTAGTCTGGGGAACGTATTTTTAGTCAGTCAATAGATTGTAATAACACTTACAAATTGTATGTTTTATGCAAGCATACACTCTTTAGAATGGAACAATGATTATTGACGTTAACAAACTAAAAGTAGGATGAATCAGAATGTCAGTGGCGTATGTTGCAGGATTCTAGTGGGAGTCGTTTAAGCGATATCGTATTCTGAAACGTTTCCACAGTGACACTTTTCTGTGCCATTCAACCTCCGTAGCTACTAGGTACCATTGCGTTATGTTTGGTTCCAGTGTGCTTGTGTGTTCCTTGAGTATATTTCGTCTTGCTAGTCAGTTAGTGTGTGAAAGTCCAAGCAAGAGTTAGTATGTGGACAATGGGGTTTACCGATGCAGAAAAAGCTGATTATGGAGAGTATAGGAAGAATGCAGTTCGTTCTTGTACGGTGTATACGGCAAGATATCCCAATAGACGTCAACCTTCTCGGCAATTATTTATCAACCCCTTCAACTATTTGGTTAAAAGTGGTAGGGTAATACGTAGGCAACGTAACAGAAGGGAACAAGTGAAAACAGAAGAAGGGGAAATTAATGTTCTTGCTGCTGTTGTAGTTGACCCGCACGTTAGCTGCCTCGCAACCGCACGAGCATAAGGCACGATTCATGCAAGTTTCCTACGTATTCTCCATCTAGGTAGAGTCCATCCCTATGACATCTCGCTCCATCGAGAGCTGCATGGAAACTATTATGCGAATCATTTTAACTTCTGTACATGGGCATTAAAACAGGATAATATAGATGTATCATGTATTTTGTTTAGTGAAAATGGTCAGGTAAACGGCCGAAACATGCACTACTGTCTGTTCACGGCCCCTGTTGGCTTCGTCGGGTGGAACGTAGGGGTCCATGGAATGTAAATGTGTGCTGTGGTATAGTGAACTATCAGCTCAAAACACTGAACGCGCACAAATATAACAGCCTCTTAACAAACCATCTCCCACGGATGCTACAGGACGTCCCTCTGAAGACTAGGAAGAACCTGTGGTATTAACATGATGGCTGTCGAGCCCATACTGCATGGAGTACTACAGCATGACTTCATGATTTTTTTTTCCAAATCGTTAGATTGGACCACAAAGGACCAGCACCTTGGCCGGCCAGTTCCCTGGATTTGACGCCAGTTGACTTTTTCCTACAGAGGAAGCTTAAGAAGGACATACCAACTACACCCGATGATATTCGACCTATTACTGCAGCCCACTCGGACATCTCCGCTGAAATGCTAGCACGTATGCAGCATTCGTTCCATGCGGCACTGGAAGTGTGTCTTTCTGGTGTCAGTGAACGTTGCGAACACAACCTATGATGGATAACTGACATTCTAATTTCCCTACTTCCAGCTTTTTTAATATCAATAGGCATTGTTCCACTTGAAAAAGTATGTTTACACAAAAAATACGCTTTGGAAGTATTATAACAATCTGTTGATTGGCTAACAATACGAGCCCCTGACTACCAACCCATTCCGTGAAAACCGCACATCAGTAGCACTTTTCATTCCCCACAACACTTCCGGGAAGGCACACCGTATACTGCAGTGGACTTTCAAGTGATTCACCTCACCATTGAGATGACAACCAGCAATGTCCCTTTCTACATTAGTGATTATCGTGTGAGGTTCCGAGTGGTAAGAAATTGGATTCTTTTTGGGGAGGACGATGATTCGAATGTCCATCTGACCATCCAGATTTAGGTTTTCTGTGGTTTTTCTAAAGCTCTTAAGGAAAACGTTGAATTGGTGCCTTCGATAAAGCTTCAAACGATTCCCTGTGCTCTGGTTTTAATCTGAACTTAAACCCACTTCCTTCATTTGTGACTGATTCAGAGTACAGCAATTATCTGCCTTGACAACACACATTCCATACAAACAATTATCCAGTACTGTAATCGATATTTCCTGCCACTTACGTCACTCGTCTGGTTTCACATTCTTCCCGCTAATAGAGAATACGAGTAAGGCCGATAAGGACTTCGGTTTGACTGCAATTTTGCTGCTGAGAAGTGTCAAGTGAGAAGCTTCCGTATCTTCTCATTATCCGTAATCCTGGCTTTGTATACAAGACAGCCCATGAGAACGCACAAGGACAATCTAATAAGCTTGTTCCGCATTTTGCCGTGCCAAAACCAAACCTTAACTCTCGAATCCAGGTAGGCTGAGTTGTGGATTAATTAAACATAGTTGGGGAAAATTTTATTTTATAAGATTTTAAGGTCTAAAAATGTTATATTTTTACGTGCACAGGAGACTGTAATTATATCCCACATTGCAACCAAAATGAGACTTAAATTTTATGTTAGGAACGCCATACCTTTAGAAAAATTAATTGCGTATGTTATTCCCTAACGAAACAGGAAGAAAAATCTAAGTTACATTCTGTGTCGCAGGTGTGAATGAAGCGAGTAATTTTCGGATGAAAAGTTATGCATTGTAATATTACAACTTTTCTAATCAAGATGTAACGTTGCGTCTGTCGCATGTTAAAATGTTAAGCGATATCAGACCAAGCATCGAAGAAACTACGGAGGTGCAGTGTTGGACCCAAACAAGGATCGCCGATCTTGCAGTACACCAACCACATGTTTTAGCCTTGCGACATTTCACTCATGCAGTATCCAGTTAACAGATGTTGTCCACCCTAGGTACACGAAACAGAAACAAAAATAATCGGGTTACGCGACAACAAAACTGAATGTTCATTACAACATCTGAATGGCTGTCTTGCTTTCCAGATTGCTTATAACACCGTTTCTCACACACAGCATTTAATCAAATTACGTCTTGTGTGATACAGCCTCAGATATATGACTCGATTCTTAATTTCCTGTCAGAAATGTCACAGTCCGCAGCAACTCACGGGAATTTATCTACCCATATTACGTCTGTCGTTTCTCAAGAACGTCTGATGTGCCCATTGCTGTTCTTGATATGTGTAAATGATTTAAAAGACAGTCGGAGAAGCCAGCTTAGATTGTTTACTGATAACGCCATCGCTTACCACCTATAAAAAGCCAACAAAATATCAAAACAAATTACAAAATTTTTTAAACGAGATATCTGGATGATGAGAAAAGTAGCATTTGACTCTGGACAGTAATGAGACACTACACGTGCGTACTAGTGAAATTCCGTTTAATTTCTGTTGCATGACGATTTACACAAAATTAGAGGTTGTCTGTTCAGCTATATATATAGTTTCAAGTTAGGAACGTTGTACAATGGATAGGTGCTAAACACTCACTAAGGAAATATTTGTTATACGCTGTTCTGGTGTACTGCTGCACAGTATGGTATTCTCAGCAGACACAATTGGTAGAACTACATCTGAAACATTCAAAGAAAGTAGGTTCGTTTTGTGCTGTCACGAAATAAGGGAGTCACTGTCAGTAACTAGGTGAGCTGGATTGGTAATCTTTAAAGCAAAAATGGTTTTCACTGCAGTGAAATCTTGTCACGAAATTTCAGTGGTCATCTTTTTCCTCCTAATGCCAAAACATTTTTTTGTTCGCTACTGACACAGCGTGGAATGACCAACACAATACCATAATAGAAATTAGAGATCACAAAGAAGGATGAAGGTACACATTTTTTCCACTTGCTAATCGTGACTGCACCGACAGATACATAGTTTGAAAATGGTGAGTTGTAGCCTCAACCAGGCACTCAAATGTATTTCAAGGAAGGAAGAAGGAACATTAGGGTCGTCCAGTCGACAACAGGGTCATTAGAGACAGTGCACAAGCTCGTACCGTTTCAAGGATAGGGAAGAAAATCGGCCGTGTCCTTTCAGAGCAACCATTACAAGAATTGCCAAGAGTGACTTAGGCAAATCACGGGAAACCTAAACCGGGATGGTCGGATGCGGATCAGAGCCCTCTTCCTCCCCAGTGCGAGTCCAGAGTGATAACCACGGCGCCATCTAGCTCGATAAGCGTATGCGACTGATCATGTAGATACAGATGTAGACCACGACAGTTTATCCGACAAAAAAAAGTCCGCAATTATGTGTTGCAGGCATTGTGTTCCCATTGATGAACGAATGTTTCCGTTATGCGAACAGAACTGTGGACGTAATCTGTGTAGCGGTACCTGTTTTGAATTGTGCCACCAACCTATAGCCGTGCCTATTGTAAGGATGGGAGAAACCTATCGGTAAAAACCGATAATTTGTTTCTGGGCGACCGGTAGTTTATTTTTTTTTTTTTTTTGTATTTATTTGTCTCGGTTACAGCGAGTGGATTTTTCACAAGTAACCGGATAAAAAAACCGAAATACCAATTAGCCATAGCAGCACTGCTACAAATCTCCATTTTTAAATAAATCTTTTTTAAAGAACGAATAATTTCTTTCGTAAAATTTGCATTGCTTTGAAATCTTGTGTTATTATAGAAAACTGGAAAAGCGATCAGTGTTATTTTAATAACAATGTCGACAGAAACGAGCAACAAACACATGACATAAGAATTGGCGCAGCATTTCTGAGACAATAATGTTCTTCTTACCATGTGGCGAGGCCTACTGAATGGTACACGTGTACGTGAGATGTGCAAGACTTGCCCCATCTGGTTTATTGGTTTATGTGGTACTTTCTCTCTGTCGTCGTCGGACATGAGTTGTATTACACAATGGTATCATCCCTAGTGTGGAAGTACACTCCTGGAAATTGAAATAAGAACACCGTGAATTCATTGTCCCAGGAAGGGTAAACTTTATTGACACATTCCTGGGGTCAGATACATCACATGATCACACTGACAGAACCACAGGCACGTAGACACAGGCAACAGAGCATGCACAATGTCGGCACTAGTACAGTGTATATCCACCTTTCGCAGCAATGCAGGCTGCTATTCTCCCATGGAGACGATCGTAGAGATGCTGGATGTAGTCCTGTGGAACGGCTTGCCATGCCATTTCCACCTGGCGCCTCAGTTGGACCAGCGTTCGTGCTGGACGTGCAGACCGCGTGAGACGACGCTTCATCCAGTCCCAAACATGCTCAATGGGGGACAGATCCGAAGATCTTGCTGGCCAGGGTAGTAGACTTACACCTTCTAGAGCACGTTGGGTGGCACGGGATACATGCGGACGTGCATTGTCCTGTTGGAACAGCAAGTTCCCTTGCCGGTCTAGGAATGGTAGAACGATGGGTTCGATGACGGTTTGGATGTACCGTGCACTATTCAGTGTCCCCTCGACGATCACCAGTGGTGTACGGCCAGTGTAGGAGATCGCTCCCCACACCATGATGGCGGGTGTTGGCCCTGTGTGCCTCGGTCGTATGCAGTCCTGATTGTGGCGCTCACCTGCACGGCGCCAAACACGCATACGACCATCATTGGCACCAAGGCAGAAGCGACTCTCATCGCTGAAGACGACACGTCTCCATTCGTCCCTCCATTCACGCCTGTCGCGCCGGCCGCGGTGGTCGTGCGGTTCTAGGCGCTCCAGTCCGGAGCCGCGCTGCTGCTACGGTCGCAGGTTCGAATCCTGCCTCGGGCATGGATGTGTGTGATGTCCTTAGGTTAGTTAGGTTTAATTAGTTCTAAGTTCTAGGGGACTGATGACCACAGCAGTTGAGTCCCATAGTGCTCAGAGCCATTTGAACCATTTGCACGCCTGTCGCGACACCACTGGAGGCGGGCTGCACTATGTTGCGGCGTGAGCGGAAGACGGCCTAACGGTGTGCGGGACCGTAGCCCAGCTTCATGGCGACGGTTGCGAATGGTCCTCGCCGATACCCCAGGAGCAACAGTGTCCCTAATTTGCTGGGAAGTGGCGGTGCGGTCCCCTACGGCACTGCGTAGGATCCTACGGTCTTGGCGTGCATCCGTGCGTCGCTGCGGTCCGGTCCCAGGTCGACGGGCACGTGCATCTTCCGCCGACCACTGGCGACAACATCGATGTACTGTGGAGACCTCACGCCCCACGTGTTGAGCAATTCGGCGGTACGTCCACCCGGCCTCCCGCATGCCCACTATACGCCCTCGCTCAAAGTCCGTCAACTGCACATACGGTTCACGTCCACGCTGTCGCGGCATGCTACCAGTGTTAAAGACTGCGATGGAGCTCCGTATGCCACGGCAAACTGGCTGACACTGACGGCGGCGGTGCACAAATGCTGCGCAGCTAGCGCCATTCGACGGCCAACACCGCGGTTCTTGGTGTGTCCGCTGTGCCGTGCGTGTGATCATTGCTTGTACAGCCCTCTCGGAGTTTCCGGAGCAAGTATGGTGGGTCTGACACACCGGTGTTAATGTGTTCTTTTTTCCATTTCCAGGAGTGTATTTTACGAAGTTTGGTATTGCTCCAATTGCCTCAAAATAATAAAAATTGGAGAAGCCACAACAAACTTGTGATACAATATAAGGGGAAAACTTCAAACTTAACAGTTCATTCATACTCACAATAAAAATAGAAAGCAGCGGATCTGCTGCCCGCGTCTACATAACATGCCTTTATCTGTTTGTACCTCTTGAAACCGGATAATTTGACACGAAAAATAAAGTTCTTTGACATCAGTTTTCACCCTTTAGCACTAACTAACTACTCGTACTGACCAAACAGTGGTACGATCCCCGATTGTAATATGGTTTTTGAGCAGAATTTCAAAAAATTAGATTGAGTAAGAGAATAATGGTGATCTTTTTGTATTAGTCAACCACTGATAACTTTTAGAGAAAAACAGGGAATAGTGGACAGACTAAGTTTTCTTTTATTTCCCTATTTAGTTTCATATTTTCATACTAATTTCCTTGAAACTGAAAGAGTCAAAATTTTTCAATCTTTGTTCGTTTTCTACGTTTATTACAGAAAATAATAGGAATAAAAAACCGAAAATCGGTTATTTCAGAAACCCATTTCTTGAGCGGCCATGACATTTCGGTTAAATTGGCGTTGAACACAAAAAAAAAGTATACAACCGGAAACTGGTTTTTTCAGTGATAACCGCCATCCCTAACCTATTACAGTCTAAAATATCTGATGAAAATATGCTATGGGATAAAAAGTAGCCGGCCGGAGTGGCCGTGCGGTTCTAGGCGCTACAGTCTGGAGCCGAGCGGTCGCTACGGTCGCAGGTTCGAATCCTGCCTCGGGCATGGATGTGTGTGATGTTTTTAGGTTAGTTAGGTTTAATTAGTTCTATTTCCTAGGCGTCTGATGACCTCAGAGGTTATGTCGCATAGTGCTCAGAGCCATTTGAACCATTTTTGATAAAAAGTATCCAGACACCTAGTTTGCAAATGACTTACAAGTTCGTGGCACCCTCCGTAGGTAAGGTTGGAATTCAATATGGTGTTGGCCCACCCTTAGCCTTGATGACAGCTTCCACTCTCGCAGGCATACATTCAATCAGATGCTGGAAGGTTTTTTGGGGAATGGTAGCTCATTCTTCACGGAGTGCTGCACTGAGGACAGGTATCGATGTCGGTCGGTGAGGGCCGCGGCGTTCCAAAACATCCCAAAGGTGTTCCACAGGATTCAGGTCAGGACTCTGACCATGCCAGTCCATTACAGGAGTGTTACTGTAGTGTGCTCGATTTTGTTGCAAGATTCAATCGCCATCCCCGAATTGCTCTTCAACAGTGGGAAGCAAGAAGGTGCATAAAACATCAATGTAGGCCTGTGCTGTAATAGTGCCACGCAAAACAACAAGGTGCACAAGCTCCCTCCACGAAAACACGACCACACCATAACACCACCGCCTCCAAGTGTACTGCTGGCACTACACACTCTGGCAGATGTTCACCGGGCATTCGCCATACCCACACCCTGCCATCGGATCGCCACATTGTGTACCGTGATTCGTCACTCCACACAACGTTTTTCCACCGCTCAATCGTCCAATGTTTACGCTCCTTACACCAAGCGAGGTGTCTTTTGGCATTTACCGGTGTGATGTGTGGCGTATGACCAGCCGCTCGACCACGAAATCGAAGTTTTCTCACCTCCGCCTAGCCGTCATAGTACTTGCAGTGGATCCAGATGCAGTTTGGAATTCCTGTGTGATTGTCTCGATAGATGTCTGCCTATTACACATTACGACCTTCCTCAACTGTCGGCGGTCTCTGTCAGTCAACAGACGAAGTCGGCCTCTGCGCTTTTGTGCTGTACGTTTCCCTTCACGTTTCCACTTCACTAACACACCGGAAACAATGGACCTAGGAATGTTTAGGAGTGTAGAAATCTCGCGTACAGACGTATGATACAAGTGACACCCAATCACCTGACCACGTTCAAAGTCTGTAAGTTCCGCGGAGCGCCCCATTCTGCTCTGTCACGATATCTAATGACTACTGAGGTCGTTGATATGGCGTACCTGGCAGTAGGTGGCAGGACAATGCACCTTATATAAAAAACGTATGTTTTTGGGGGTGTCTGGATACTTTTTATAACATAGTGTATGTAGTATCAAAATGCATATTCATACATATTGTAAAAACGGATGAACTTAATACACTCTAAGACAAAGAAAAAAGAAAAAAAAAGTACTGTGCACCACGAAGGAAATATCCGAATGGGACAAAAACCAGTAGATACAAGCATTTGTACAGATAAATGATTACTATTTCAGAAAAATTGTATGTACATTCAAGAGAAAGGGCTTCACAATTTGAGCAACTCAACAACGCGTTGCGCTTATGCAAACCGTTATTCAGCTTAGT
The DNA here is from genome assembly GCF_021461395.2 of Schistocerca americana. Lineage (NCBI taxonomy): Eukaryota > Metazoa > Arthropoda > Insecta > Orthoptera > Acrididae > Schistocerca > Schistocerca americana. Next base: position 630,727,716 of record NC_060130.1, read on the forward strand.
GTCTGAAAATCATCTCTGTGGGTGGTAAGAACCACCTACCTGTCAAAGAGGTGGGGTGGGAGTGAGAAAGCAGTAGGCTACGACGCGTGAATTGACATACTTTACTTATCTAGTATCTGAGTATGAGAGCACTTAGATACTTGCAACAAATTTTACATATAATTTCAAACCTTTACGAAATTTTTCTCACTGACAACCCTCAAAAAACGATGAGAAGCAAAAAGTTCATTTATTTGTATATTTTCTCTGTTCATGCAATAAAACTGCTACGTGAAGCATGATTTTTAATTTATTACTTCTTGACTCTTAACTCTGTTCACAACAAATTTCGCAGACAGTAATCAAACATATCTCTAGATGTATCTGCAAAATTATATCATTGTACAGCATATACTTCAGGAGGTACGATGCTGCAAACATTGAGCTGCTTGAGAATAGAACTACAGGGTGAAATTCATTAGACATACAAGTGAAACATGTGAGCAAATACGTGTATAATATGTGAAATATATGTGGAATATATCTGACATGGGCGTAGGTGGACGAAGCCACAGGAAAAAATTCACTACTCCTACAACGATTTTAATCGAATTCGGTACACGTATTCGTTACGATATGGGAAGAAATACTATTGGGTAAGAACCACCAGCGTGAACGTGATAATGTGGTGACAGAAGGGGAGGAGGGAATGGATAGACAGCGAGGGGGAAGGAGGTTATGGACATAGATGGGCGGGGGGAGGAGCTTGGCAGACGGGGAGGGGAGGAGGGCAAATGGACAGAGAGAGGAGATGGGCAGACAAAGGAAATGGAAAGAGATAGACAGAGAAAGGAGAGATCAATATATGGACAGAGACAGGGGTGGAAGAAATAGGCAGAGAGAGAGGAGGAGGAGATGAACAGTAATAGGGAGATGAGGAAATGGACAGAGAAAGGAAAGAAAACGAGATGGAACAGAGACAGGGGAGGGAAGACGATGGATAGGGAAAGGAAAGATGAACAGTGAGAGGGTGGAGGAGGAGATGGACAGAGAGAGGGTGAAGGACGAAATGGGCACAGAGAGAGGGGGAAGGAGGAGATGGATTAATAGAAGATTGGAACAATTACATACCCAGGCTACGTCAGGCACTCCGCTGGTTGAAAATAATTAGAAACGAAAAATATGCTTCAAAAGATGTGGAACACAATTCGATTACTTTTTATTTGTCATGGTAATCCAGACGACTTCTTTCGATGCCTAATCACTAAGAACGAACGCGGGTGTGTCATCACGCTCCCCAAACAATGGAGCAGAGCATGCAGTAGAGCATGTGAATTCACCAGCACAGAAAAAGGCAAAGACACAACTATTATCGGGCGAGGTGATACTGCGACCCTTTCGGGAATGCCGTAGTGCGGTGTTTTCACCTTATCGCCACAGGAGCATACCACCGAAATTTCCTGAGGAGCTTACGGGACGCTGTCAAGACGAAGAATCGCGGGAAGAGATTTTTTTTGCTGAGCAACGTCCAGCTCACTTTGCACAGAACACAGCCAAACATGCTGCTTCTTTGGGCCATCAAATTTTGCCTCACATCCTCCCCCCTGCCCTATTCCCCCCATCCTCCAACCCCCCTCCCCCCCTCCCGTCTTGATATGGTACCCAGTAAATTTTTCCTCTTCCCTCTGTTTGCGTAGCAGGTATTTCCAGAATACCGACGGTGTAATTTTCGAGATGAAACGTTTTCTGAACAGCAAAATGTATATTCTGCAACCTAGGTCTCCGCCAAGTCAACCATCATTGGAAAAAGTATGTTGCATTTATGGGTGAATATGCAGAAAAGAACTAACGACATTACAAAGTTTCAAGTTCCCAGCTCCATTTTTTCGAGGTGATGGTTATAACTTTATGGCTACATCTCGGAAGAGACCATTAAGCACACATAATATCTTGCTTGAGTCGTACGTTGTGTTCAGGAAAGGGATATCATCAGGAAAATGGGGACTTTTTTGTGTGTGCGGACTTGCAGAACCACGTGGTAGGTTCTCAACATAAAAAGGAACAAACAGATTTAGCGTCCCGTCGGCAGAGAACTCGTTACAGACAGGGCACAAGCTCGGAATAGTGAAGCATGCGGAAGGATATCGGCTGTGTCATATTCATACGAACCGTTCCGTATTCACATTAAGTGATTTAAGGAAATCACGGGCAGTCAAATAACGGATGACTTGATCAGGATTTGAACAGCATTCTTGCCAAATACAAATACAGAATCATACTGATGCGCCACCTCTCTCAGTTTCGTAGTAGTAGGTATCTTCTTTGGTCTGACAAAATCGTATGACTATGTAAACAATGTTGTACGTTAGTATAATGTGGAGCACTGCGGAGATGCATTAAAACTAAGATACTGTTTCTTTATCTAGGTCACAGAAACAATTAAAAGCAGACTATATGATACCTATAGATGCTTTTACGGATTCACATCGTCAAAAAGTGCAAACATTTATCTGAAATGTTACACCTGAAAATTTCACTCCTGTTAACTTTCCCTAAAACTCTTTTGTAGTGTGTATTTCACGAACTGTGGTTGAATCCACGAATGCATGGTATGTATTGATTATTCGCCCTGAAACACTACACAAGAGAGTGGCCATTTAGTGAAACCTGATACTGCACGGAAGAAAAAAAGGTGTGTTGGTTGTACAATTTTGGTAAACATTTTTGGAATACAGTGATCAATAGATTATTATACTTTGACTAAAGTTCAGTCTTGATCACACCATTTATGTTTCAATGACATAGGTAACCGGTTTCGGCTATTTTTACATAACCATCATCAGACCTGTGGATTAATTTTAGGAAATACTGGAAACCAATCTTTAAATAAAATGAAAGTGTCTAATGACGTCAAAATTTAACAAGATAAAATAAAATTAATTATACCCATGGCTCCCTTAGGATGGTAGGCAGAGCTCTCCTCAGCTGCTACGAAGTCAACTGATGGTTATGAGTGCTGAGCACGAGCTTAAATATGCAGAGGCTCCGCCTACTTCCTGTCACACTACTTCACAACTGCCAATAAGCGTTCATAATATGACGCCATCGTCAAAGTATAAAAGTAGGAAATACACTAATAACATAAAATTGATTCACTTAAATGTCTAATTAACAGATAGTTAGTATGTGTACAGCTTATTTATATTTTAGATAAAAACAGTAAACTACGATGTGTAATAGTTGTGCCCTCTATGGGCAACCTTAATACTATTACAGTGTCAGTTACATCAAAGATGTGAAAGTCCTTGGAGTTGTGCTATATATCGATTATACCGAGTTGCCTACATCACAACTGCATCTTTGTTGGATGTTGCAGAATCGTCTTACTTTAACTGTAGTTTTCATAGCAATATTTTTTATAGCAGTAGGGTAGCAGCCAAGAACACGTTCCGCATTATGTATGTCTGAATAACTGATGGGACCGGTTAAATTTTTAGAACTCATCGATTTAATAGTTTTTATAATAGTCAATGTCAATTTAATAAAATTTTTATATGTTGTGCAGCATATTTTACATACATAGCTTTTCCCATGGGTATAACAAGTCTTATATTTTAAAACAAAAGAGTAGGTGTTTTTATTATAAAATTTCGTCGAAAAGGTCGTAAAAATATTTTTCGCGAAAATCTAATTGTTAATTGAGCAGCATTAATGATTTGGTTTTCAAATGAGCATATATCTCGATTTCTTCTAAAATATTCAGAAGTAAGCCTTTATTTGCATAATGAAGAACTTGTAAATTCTGCTCTACTGTCCCCTCAGCATGATTATTGAATGCTATATGATGGCCGAATACAGACTTTGTTCGTGAAGTGCCCGACGTATGTTCTTTGCACCTTACTGCAAAATTTCGACCTGTTTGGCCGATGTATAGTTTCTCACAGTCTCTACATTGGATCTTCTACACTCCTGATCTGGTAGATTTTCCATTAATTTTACTTACGGTATGTCTTAATTTATGTTGTAAAGTATTGTCAGTTGTGAATGCTATTGTTATTCCAGAATTTTTGAATAAATTAGTAATTCTATCTGATATGTTTCCCATATATGTCATCTTCATATATTTTGGATTACCTATTAGTGGAGTACTTTGTGATATGGGAATGATTACGAGACAGACAAATTTGGGAATTGTATATGTCTAAATCAAAATCGTTTTGCAGTTCGTGTAAGCCTCTCTGGCAGTAAAGTAACCACATCACACTAGAATCATGATTTGGGTGTCATTATTAGAATGTAATTAAAGAGATTTCGTGGTTTCAGGACAGTATCTGCTTCGTAAGTTCATACTGATCTCCGAATTCTCACAGAAACCCCTTTCGTGGTCTTTATTTTCATCGTGTTGGAAAGTTTGTTCTTAATGCTCCAGTGGTCTCAGGTCTGTACAGCGCATCCACGTAGAGCAGTACTGCCAGGTCAAACTTGTAATTTTCCAGGCAGCAGGTGTCAAATTAGGGACGCACTACTGATATACCTCTAGGGCGTAATCTTGTCAAATTTTAGCTTACTTTAATTATTTTCTCAGTCTCAGTACCTCAACAACGGTTAGTTATTATCCGAACTGCTCGTGTTCTCCGTATTAATTCTCTAGATTAATGATTTCTTCTCTTACGAATTACGTTATTCGCCAAAAGATCACGAGAGAACTATGAGTAATCTGGCTAGAAGTAAAAGAACAATATTCTGCGAAAGTTAACCAGTGCACTGATTGCGTGGAGTGCTACAGACAAATGTACATTGCACACCATTATAATTGCATCACCATAAACATGACATGCAACAAACGTCACCTTCGCAGGAAGTATGCCTCTTGCCTGGATATGCAAACGATTAGCACTTCAGCACTACCTGAAAATGTAGCTATGAGTAACGCCATCTAAAGTATTTTCTGCACATATTCCTTATTCATCGATATGATTGTCAAAGTTGGTAGTAATAAAAACCTTTTCGAGTGATTGTTTCGGGAACTGAAAGGATTAGTCGCTAGGAAATTTAGAAAAGTCATTCGATAATGAAAGAACCATAAAGCAGCTGGCCAGGATGATACGTGGGGGGGGGGGGGGGGGGGAGGAAATAAAACGATTTGGACAAATAACCATAAAATCGTTTGTCGATTTCTTTAATAACTGCTTGCAACAGAAGCAGATCTCCAAAATATGGCGATAAACCAAAGCAGCTGCCGTCCTTAAAACTGGGAATCATCCCATCTCAAAAGTTATAAACCGACTTCACGCCTATGTTATCTTTATGAGGTATTTGGAAGGTTTCTTGTGAACCGTTTGACCCCTGTGATTGACAGTCTATTAATACCTGCACACAGAGGCTTCAGGCCTCAAAGGAACTGCACAGCACAAGTACTCAACAAAATACACTGAGGGCGGATTTAAAAGAGGGGATATCACTGGAGTTGTTTTTATTCGTCTATCTTCAGTGTGAGACACTGTCTAACATCGTATAATGCTCCAGTATCTCTGCAGCATGACACAGGATTACAGCTTCATGGAAATAATTGGCAATTTATTACACAATCGAAGGTTCTTTATTGATTTTCAAGAAAGACGAAGTCGATGTAGAAACCAAAAGAATGACTTATCCCGAGGAAGTTTTTCGTGTTTTGAATTCTTTAATATGTGCAACAATGACGAACCAGGGTGTAACATGTAGAAAAGCTTCATATATGCAGACGATATTGCTTTAGCAACCCAAGCAAAGAAGTTTAGGAGACTGAACAAGTTCTTACAGTTGCACTGATAACTTTTACCTGAAACCTCATCCTCAGAAAACGCAGGTCTGTGCCTTCTACCTTCGAAATAGACAGGCAGATAGAAAACTAAAAGTTAGTTCGGAGGGTACCGACTTGGAACACGGCTTTTAAGTTTAAATAACTTGGCGTCACTTTAGACAGGTCTTCAACATACCGCAGACGCTGTCTCAACACTAAGCTAAAAGTGTCAGACCGAAATATCATCATTCGGAAACTCAACAGCAGTAACTGGGGAGTCCAACCTCAAGTCTTCAGAATCTCCACCATGGCACTCTGTTTCTCTGCAGGCGACTACGTATGCCCTGTATGCTACAGCTCTGTCCGACCAAAGCAAGTGGACGTCGCACTGAATGAAACTGCACGACTGATAAGTAGATGTCTGAAACCAACATGTACGGAAGAGATTAATTGCTTAGCAGATACTCCCCCACTGATATGAGTCGCAAAGCGCCTGTAGAAGGGAAGAGGTTGAATTAAATGATACACAGTCTTTACATGGCTAGCAATCACCAAGATCTGGGATGGAATCCAGAAGAAGTTTCCTTAGTTCACCATCTTCAGTATGTATCCACGTGCTGCTAGAAAACAGCTGTGGTCATTTCGACATGACCAACTTCAAATGTGGATGATACCTGCCGAGTGTCTACTGCCTGGAGGCACATTGTATTTCTCGAGGTAGAAATCATTGAACATGCTAAGACCAGGCGGTGGTAAATCCAGGGACAACCTTGTCAAATGGTGACTTTTGAAAGGACTGATGCAATGTGACTGCGGAAGAGAACAGGCAACAGATTACATTTACCACTGTCCATGTTGCCCTGATGAAGAGCTGATGGACGCTGAAGGAGGTGCAGTTTCTGTCGCTCGGAAATAGATAACCTATTTCATTATACAGTAAATTTTAAGTCACGTTAATTGTTGTTTTAGTAGCATCTCTCAATAATGTACAATCATGTAATCTATAATTTTATACGGCTCCTGACTCGAGTAAACAAAATCTACATTCTGCATACAAAGAAAGATTAATCACCAGGTTTCTCATTCAGAAATGTGCTTTTTAATTAAGACTAATTGTGAGAAAATCATGTTATGCCTAATGTCTACGTCTACGAGTATACGTCAGAATTTGACAGTGGCAGGACTGCTGCGTATCGTGACTCCGATTTATCGCCCCGCAATCTTGCTACTCGCGTTAGTCAGGATCTCACGATTGTCTTGCAGATATGGAACTCTAACGTCCCGTACGACTAACGCCCGAGAGGACAGACACATTGTTCGCTTGGTAGTGTAGGATTGTACAGCCACATCACGTATCACGAGTCAGGAAATGGGCATCTATTCAGCAACACAAGTCTCCACACGGACAGAGCATAATTCACTGTCTGTACGGCGACCATTATTGACAAGGGAACCTCCCCATCGCACCCCCCTCAGATTTAGTTATAAGTTGGCACAGTGGATAGGCCTTGAAAAACTGAACACATATCAATCGAGAAAACAGGAAGAAGTTGTGTGGAACCATGAAAAAAATAGTAAAATATACAAATTGAGAAGTCCATGCGAAGATATGCAACATCAAGGAACATGTGGGCTCGGAAGTGCCGTGGTCCCGTGGTTAGCGTGAGTAGCTGCGGAACGAGAAGTCGTTGGTTCTAGTCTTCCCTCGACTGAAAATTTTACTTTCTTTATTTTCGCAAAGTTATGATCTGTCCGTTCGTTCATTGACGTCTCTGTTCACTGCAATAAGTTTAGTGTCTGTGTTTTGCGACCGCACCGCAAAACCGTGCGATTAGTAGACGAAAGGACGTGCCTCTCCAATAGGAACCGAAAACATTTGATCGCAATGTCATAGGTCAAGCGATTCCTCCACGGGAAAACACGTCTGATATATTCTATACGACACTGGTGACGGCATGTGCGTCACATGACAGGAATATGTTGTCGACTCACCTAACTTGTACACTTAGCGAATGGGTAAAAAGATTCTTCTACCTTGCCCGATTTAGGTTTTCTTGTGGATGTGATAATCACTCCCAAAAAAGTGATGAAAACATAAGAGTTTGTCACATAAACTAAAAATAAAAAATTAAACTTTTCACTCGAGGGAAGACTTGGACCTAGGACCTCTCGTTCCGTAGCTGCTCTCGCTAACTACGGGACCACGGCGCTCCTTGACTTCCAGTGTCCTTGATGTTACCTATCTTCGCATGGACTACTCAGTTTGTATATTTTGCTTATTTTTTTCATAGTTCCACACAACTTCTTCCTATTTTCTCGATTGATCTGTGTTCAATTTTTCAAGGCCTATCCACTGTGCCAACTTATAACTAAATCTGAGGGGGGTGCGATGGGGAGGTTCCCTTGTGAGACGGTAGCAGAGGGAGGCACACGAACACTGGTGCGGCCAGTGACTAACACTGGTTATTGTAGTTACTCTATATCGTCTTTCTTGACGAGTACTGGTTCTGCGTACAGCACCACGATGGGCATATCGGGCTGTAGAGGCTTCTAGGAGAACTAACGTTGGCCTATTTCATTCGTCATTGTCACATGGCCCATTGCTATTAGGTATCCCATTAGCCCGTAACAAAGACAGATGGTGTTACATTTCTCTTTTGATAAGGGCTGTGGAAGTAGCCTACCTTCCAAATGGTTAAGCAAAACCTCATGTGGCCCGTGCTGCTCTGACGTTCCCCAATACAGAGGGAATTCGCCTGTTGCCCTGGACAGGACTCCCACCCAGTGAAAACATGTGGTCATAGCCTGCTGAGAGACTGACATGCTATCGCTCGGCTGCCTCTACGGTTTAAGAACTCTGGCAGAGAGCTGAAGTGTTACAGAACGGGGTACCCTTATCTGTCATCAAAGCTCAGTTCGTCACTGTTGCTGCCAGAGTTGGTAGCTATGTGTACTAAATTTCACAAGCTGTGTACCACCAAACTACATAGAAATTTAATTATTTTTCTTGTACTACATCGTATACGCAGAGTAAGTAAATTTTCGTTATTTTCCATCCTTCTATTTTATCTCTTGTGTACATTTCCTGAGAGTTGTGAGAGACCTTCGAGAATAGGAGCAGTTGAGAAACATCGCCCCCATTGACGTTTGATCTGCTCCAAGTGCCTACAGGATCAGGCATCACTGTGCTACACTGTGAAGGTATCTGGTAAACGCATGTTGAATACACTTTCAGGGAAAACCGCAGAGCAACCAAGTGAATCACCCAGCTTTGACCCTCCAGTATACACGATGTAACAAGTAAAAACGCCCAGGGAGACTAACACTGGAATTTGCATACATATCTGTACAATAAACAATACGTAAGTTTACAATTAGCATTTTCGTTACCTCTTTCCTATCACGAATGCTGAGAAAAGGATAAGATTTGATTAACCTGCTGGAAAATGTGTTTAACAGGAAGTAAGAAGTAGTTTTGTGTAAGAGTTCAATTTAAAATAGACTGAACTCATCTACTTATCAAAATTTATAGTTTATTATGAGTACGTTTATCATGCTGGTATTGATTTTGAAAACATATATTGAACTGAAAACTTAATTTTTTATTTCATCATTTTTCTTAGTAAGCTACCAACGAAACTGAAAACATAATGACGTTTCACAGGGGCACGCTGCAGATCTGACGTCTTTTATTTCATCATTATTCTTAGTAAGCTACCAACGTAACTGAAAAAATAATGACGTTTCACAGGGGCATGCTGGAGATCTGACGTAAGGCAGTGTGTGTGTGTGTGTGTGTGTGTGTGTGTGTGTGTGTAAGCGAGTAATTTCTTCCCTGAACACAGTGTACTTTGTAACTGATTCTATTTCTCACGCTGAGTAACACTGATAGATTGAATTATCAGATCTGCGTACCCAGACAGAAACGTTCAGGTCAGCTTTCTTATTAATCATTCTCTTCTTCACTAGGTGACTGGACCACATCAGTTGCTTACAAATTCAATCACTGCAATGCGAGCAGTTTTGTTGCATACAGAACAGACGGAAAAACAACTTATTCAGTGATTACCTAAACGTTCTTCAATCGAACGTCCTCTCACACTGTACACGAAATACACACACAAACACACACACACACACACACACACACACACACACACACACACACACACACACACACACATAACATAATAACACAATAACACAATTGTAACACCTAATAACTTTTCTAAACGACATCTCTTTACATATATATTAAAAGATTCATTGCTCGCGGATGGTTATGGAGAAGTTGTTTTTATGGATGGATGAGCACCTGTATGACGTATGCGGGCTTTTGGAGTAAACAATATTTACTACAAGTTTTGTCCAGCATGAGGAATCCCCAGTTGTGGAGACGTGGTTACTCGCAAGTCTCGATACAGAAGTTAAAAATGCAGTCACCTTAAATGCTCTTGTATCCATCCTATCTCACAATGGGTTGTATCACATATCTTCAGGTGCAGTGGTCTGTCGGATCCTTACACACTGCGTCTATAATAAAGCTGGGCCCATTAAGTGACCGTGTATTATTGAACCAGAACTCTCCATGTCCAGTTCGCAATGTATTTTAAAATATCAAGCGTATTACGGGACCGAGCATTCTTACTCCTTAGATGCTATAGCCACGTAAGGTTCTCATCTGATACGAGACTAAGATATTTGTCGGAACGCCTAATGATTAAAATGCTGCCGTACTTTCAAGGTATTTTCGGTCGAAAGCTTAGAAACTGGTTTTGATGTCTATTCCTATTGTTTCGTGACTCTCCTCTGTAGCTGGTGTGTACTTGCGGTAATGCTGGAGAACAAAGTAAAAACTTCAAAAGTGCTGCAAACAAAGAGCACATAATTCGCTTTGGATGGACGTCATCAGTCTTACAAAGGAATGGACGAATCCAACAGTAATAGGGCAAAGTATGTGCCACCCCATATTGTATTGTTGCCAAATTTATTCAAGATGGGGATCCAAGTTGGCAGCTGTAGATGTGGCAACGTCGCAGTTGCATCGGCAGTGGGTTCAAATTTTGTGGGTCAAACACAACTGGGCTACCTCCACTAACCTAGCCCCATCCCCTCCCACCCTCCCATACCCCATCGAGTAAGTGGCAGGAAAAGCACTCAGTCTGTGCTGGGCTGCTGGATGGGCTGGACATAAGACTTTATTTTGCATGCATTTTTTATTTAAACAGTTTGATTTGTCATAGCAGTAGCTCCATCCAGTGCATTCACCATGAGGTCTGGAGCCCAGCTGACCAAGTTCACAACACCACCACCAGAGGGCGCTGTCGTCCCTTCCCCCCCTCACCCCTCCTATGATTGGGCGCTAATGACCATAGCAGTTTTGCGACCTAAAACCAAAACAAACAAACCCCTCCTATGACGTAATCCAGTATGGCGGTCTGCAGATAAAAATGACAGGAAAAGGATTCAGCCTGTGTCTAGCTGCTAGACTGGGAGGACGGATGCAATTGTGTACTGTGTTCAATAGATGAGATGTCTGTGCTGGAGAAGGAGGAGTATGTTAGCATCTGATGACTGTGTCGATACCAATGATATCTGGTGAAGGCATATACGCTTCATGAAATAATGGAGATGGGGATAAGTTGAACACAACTCATGCTGATATATGCATGTGCTGTAAATACCTGCAGCTATCCTCCACACCATGCCCGGCACACGGATACCCTTTGACATTGAACACGAACTGCTTCAGAAGTTATTACATCTGATGTTGCAGAATATTATCACATATGTAACCTGAAGATATCACAGGAACCAAATATATCGCTGCACAGCTGCACAAAGGGGGACGGGGGGGGGGGGGGGGGGAGAGAGAGAGTGGCAGTTGACCTTAAATAACGAAAAGTGTGAGGTCATCCACATGAGTGCTAAAAAGAACGCGTTAAACTTCGGTTGCACGATAAATCAGTTTAATCTAAAAGCCGTAAATTCAACTAAATACCTAGGAATTAGAATTACGAACAATTTAAATTGGAAGGAACAGATAGAAAATGTTGTGGGGAAGGCTAACCAAAGACTGCGTTTCATTTACAGGACACTTAGAAGTGTAACAGACCTACTAAGGAAACTGCCTACACTACACTTGTCCGTCCTCTTTTAGAATACTGCTGCGCGGTGTGGGATCCTTACCAGTTAGGACTGACTGAGTACATTGAAAAAGTTCAAAGAAAGGCAGCACGTTTTGTATTATCGCGAAATACGGGAGAGAGTGTCACAGAAATGATACAGGATTTGGGATGCACATCATTAAAAGAAAGGCGTGTTTCGCTGCGACGGAATCTTCTCACGAAATTCCAATCACCAACTTTCTCCTCCGAATGCGAAAATACTTTGTTGACACCGACTTACATAGGGAGGAACGAACACCACGATAAGATACTGGAAATCAGAGCTCGTACGGAAAGATAGCCGTCCGCGGTGGTCTCGCGGTTAAGGCGCTCAGTCCGGAACCGCGCGACTGCTACGGTCGCAGGTTCGAATCCTGCCTCGGGCATGGATGTGTGTGATGTCCTTAGGTTAGTTAGGTTTAAGTAGTTCTAAGTTCTAGGGGACTGATGACCACAGAAGTTCAGTCCCATAGTGCTCAGAGCCATTTGAACCATTTGAACGGAAAGATATAGGTGTTCATTCTTCCCGCGCGCTATACGAGATTGGAATAACAGAGAATTGTGAAGGTGGTTCGATGAACCCTCTGCCGGGCACTTACATGTGATTTGCAGAGTATCCATGTAGATGTAGATGTAGATGTAGAAACGCGAGAATATTTAGACAATTACACGTTTTATTCCGAGGAATACCGCCACGGCCAGATTTGAACACGGAATCTAAAAGAAAAAGATTGCGACACAGGTGTGTACCATCCAGGAACACTTTGCGCTCTTGATTGAAGTACCCATGTCTTCGAGCACGAGCTACTTCAGGAGTTATTAAAACCAACTGAATATGTCTCTAAACGCACTTTCAGAAAAGATCGATGCACAGTAGTTTTGCGATTTATACCGCCACACTTAAACACTGACTGTAAGAAACACCTCAGCACACTTGCGAAACCTCCCTGAGACACTTCACACGCTTTAGCGGGGAACAGATCCCGAAACCGGTATCAGCTGCAATATCTGGTTTTACACGCCAAAATGATGAGTTTTGGAAGTCTAAACAGGACGCTCATCACTTTTCGACTTTCAGTTGCTTGTTTGAAGGCACTGCCAGAGACAGAGAGAAATGTTTTTAAGTCCTACAACTGCTGTGATGTACATCACTTTTCTGAATCGATGAGTGGGCTTAGTTTATTCGGTGAATTTTCAATGCCCTACAGCTGCTGGTCTGGAGTTGCTCTGAAGCCACAATGACAGGTGAGGGACAGCATCCCGCCAGAGGTGGATCGTCTGCTTGGACGTGTCTCTGAGCACTCAAACAAAGAAGACATAACGCTATTCTCAGATGTCAGGGAACTTTTTATAGCTACCTTTTCCTCGTCTTGTTCAAACCAGTCTCTAGAGGTTCCTATGCCCCACACAAAGGATGTATTGTGAATGAATGGAGCGTTCTGATTGGTTCGTACTGAATTTTCCTGCCAAACTGCTGCTGCTGGTGGTGTGAGAGCACTGTCCGCGATTTTTTTCTGCAGACGGACAAATTACGGGACTTTCAGCGCCAAAACTATCCTGTACAGATCGAGAAAAAATATACAGCACTCATATTGCACTGACAGTTAAACCCTGCAATAGTGGTCTACAGATCATGAAACACAGAAAGACACTTCCTCAACTATACTGCTCTGCTACTGTCGAAGTGAAACTTAGCTCCAACCAGACTATGTCATCACATACCATGTCGATGTAGTAAATTTAAGTCGTATCCTGCACCACAGAAAATAATCAATTCTGCATCCTCCATATAGCTATCGACCATCAGACACTTGTACACGTACTGCGAAGGCAGACAAATAACAAGAAAAAGAGAAAAACATAAGCACATGGACAGTATATAGTGTGGTCCATTGATAGTGACCGGCCCTAATATCTCACGAAATAAGCATCAAACGAAAAAACTACAAAGAACGAAACTCGTCTAGCTTGAAGGGGGAAACCAGATGGTGCTATGGTTGGCCCGCTAGGTGGCGCTGCCATAGGTCAAACGGATATCAATTGCGTTTTTTTTAATAGGAACCCCCAATTTTTATTACAAATTCGTGTAGTACATAAAGAAATATGAATGTTTTCGTTGGACCACTTTTTTCGCTTTGTCATAGATGGCGCTGTAATAGTCGCAAACGTATAAGTACGTTGTATCACGCAACATACCGCCAGTGCGGACGGTATTTGCTTCGTGATACATTACTCGTGTTAAAATGGACCGTTTACCAGTTGCGGTAAAGGTCGATATCGGGTAGATGTATGGCTATTGTGATCAAAATGCCCAACGAGCGTGTGCTATGTATGCTGCTTGGTATCCTGGACGACATCATCCAAGAGTCCGGACCGTTCGCTGAGTAGTTACGTTATTTAAGGAAACAGGAAGTGTTCAGCCACGTGTGAAACGTCAACCACGACCTGCAACAAATGATGATGCCCAAGTAGGTATCGCAGCTAATCTGCACATCAGTAACAGACAAATTGCGCGAGAATCGGGAATCTCAAAAATGTCGGTGTTGAGAATGCTACATCAGCATCGATTGCCCCGCACCATATTTCTATGCACCAGGAATTGCATGGCGACGACTTTGAACGTCGTGTATAGTTCTGCCAATGGGCACAAGAGAAATTACGCGACGATGACAGTTTTTTTGCACGCGTTCTATTTAGCGACGAAGCGTCATTCACCAACAGCGGTAACGTAACCCGGCATAATATGCACTATTGGGCAACGGAAAATCCTCGATGGCTGCGACAAGTGGAACATCAGCGACCTTGGCGGGTTAGTGTATGGTGCGGCATTAAGGTTCAATTGGCTCTGAACACTATGCGACTTAACTTCTGAGGTTATCAGTCGCCTAGAACTTATAACTAATTAAACATAACTAACCTAAGGACATCACACACATCCATGCCCGAAGCAGGATTCGAACCTGCGACCGCAACGGTCGCTCGGTTCCAGACGCGGCATTAAGGGAGGAAGGATAATTGGCCCCCATTTTATCGATGGCAGTCTAAATGGTGCAATGTATGATGATTTCCTACGTAGTGTTCTACCGATGTTACTACAAGATGTTTGACTGCATGACAGAATGGCGATGTACTTCAAACGTGATGGATGTCCGACACATAGCTCGCGTGCGGTTGAAGAGGTATTGAATAGCATATTCCATGACAGGGGGATTGGTCGTCGAAGCATCATACAATGGTCCGCACATTCACCGGATCTGACGGCCCCCGATTTCTTTCTGTGGGGAAAGTTGAAGGATGAAACTTCCTGGCGGATTAAAACTGTGTGCCCGACCGAGACTCGAACTCGGGACCTTTGCCTTTCGCGGGCAAGTGCTCTACCATCTGAGCTACCGAAGCACGACTCACGTCCGGTACTCACAGCTTTACTTCTGCCAGTACCTCGTCTCCTACTTTCCATACTTTACAGAAGCTCTCCTGCGAACCTTGCGGAACTAGCACTCCTGAAAGAAAGGATATAGCCGAGACGTGGCTTAGCCACAGCCTAGGGGATGTTTCCAGAATGAGTCTCGGTCGGGCACACAGTTTTAATCCGCCAGGAAGTTTCATATCAGCGCACACTCCGCTACAGAGTGAAAATCTCATTCTGGAAACATCCCCTAGGCTGTGGCTAAGCCATGTCTCCGCTATATCCTTTCTTTCAGGAGTGCAAGTTCTGCAAGGCTCGCAGGACAGCTTCTGTAAAGTTTGGAAGGTAGGAGACGAGGTACTGGCAGAAGTAAAGCTGTGAGTACTGGGTGTGAGTCGTGCTTCGGTAGCTCAGATGGTGCGGATAACTACCGACGCATATTGAAGCTGATGCGGACAATGGTGCTGTTACAGAAATTAAGAGCGTTGGATATGATTCAGAGGGTGACCTATGTATACCTAGCACCGAGACTCACTCACGTAGCGCATGTCCTGCCTTTAACGCGCACGATGGCATCACGTATACAAGCAACTTTCGGAACCTACGTGAGTGTGGGACACCTGTTTAAGATCCGATACACAACGCTTACGCTACCACCTGGAGAGGGTGGACTTGGTCTAGTGAACGTATATGAAAAGGCACGGGCGTTATTCGTCAGTACGATTTTCCGACAGTGGCGCGGTCAATTTCGCAATATCTCGGGTGCGTTGGCCGATGTACTAGCGCCCACTTCAATGCTGCCCCCAGTCAATGTGGGCCATATTTCACCGAAGCTGTCACATTTCAAGTCTTTTTTTTTTTTTTTTGGAGCTTAGCTATGTCAGAGATTCCTTCCCAACAACACGACTACCGACGATGCGAGACGTGTACCAACTCTTACTGCGCCGGTGCCCCAGGAATACCCTGGAAAAGAAGTACCCAGACAAGAACTGGCGACAGATATGGCGCGTTATACGGAACGTTTACCTCCCAACGTCGGTACGCTCAACATGGTATGTGGTGATAAATAGGAAGTTCGCAACCAATCAACGGCGGCACGCGATTCATTTGGCAGACACTCCACTATGTTTAGGCTGCGCAACAGTGGACACTGATGAACATCGTTTAGCATGTAGTGGGACGGCTCCAGTGTGGCACTTGGCACAACAGATATTGGCGTTCCTGTTACGCTCCGCCCCTCACACAATTTCATCAGACACACTTTTTTTCCCCCAAGAATCTTATTTCCCGGTCCAAAAAACCAATGCAGTGACATGGGTGCGGGGAATGGTGGTGAGCTACGTGTATAACGAATCGGAAAAGGACAAGATTGATTTTTGGCATTTTCTCCTGGATGGACACACGAAGCTGCAACAGCATAAGAAATATAGGCAAGACTTCGCTAATTACTTGCGACTTACATTTACCGACCCGCCGGCCAGATGGGGTGTGACGGGTGAGAGATGAGATAGACGAAGAAGCCGAGATAGACATCGATCACACTTACGGACCCTTAGTTAATTTCGAGAAGACGACCCAGTCTTACACCAACGTCTGGAGAACGAGTCGATAGATAGCTCTCTTGCTCTATCGAACGTCGGGTCGTGAGCAGGTGTCGCCCCCGACACGGATTTCATTTCATTGCTGCAGGAGCATGTTTCTTTTGTATTTGTACTATCCGCAATGTCGTCATGTCTTTCATTTGGACATTTTCAGTTTTATTCATTTCCTTAATTACTTAATTTTCTAATTAGCCACTATTTGTAAAAAAAAAAAAAAAATGATGGTAGAGCACTTGCCCGCGAAAGGCAAAGGTCCCGAGTTCGAGTCTCGGTCGGGCACACAGTTTTAATCCGCCAGGAAGTTTCATATCAGCGCACACTCCGCTGCAGAGTGAAAATCTCATTCTGGAAAGTTGAAGGATATTTGCTATCATGATCCACCGACAACGCCTAATAACATGCGTCAGCGCATTGTCAGTGCATGTGCGAACGTTACGGAAGGCGAACGACTCGCTGTTGAGAGGAATGTCGTCTCATGTATTGCCAAATGCATTGAGGTTGACGGACATCATTTTGAGCATTTATAGCATTGATGTGGTATTTACAGGTAATCACGCTGTAACAGCATGCGTTCTCAGAAATGTAAGTTCACAAAGGTACGTGTATCACATTTGAACCATCGAAATAAAATGTTCAAACGTACCTACGTTCGGTATTTTAATTTAAAAAACCTGCCTGTTACCAACTGTTCGTCTAAAATTGTGAGCCAGATGTTTGTCACTATTACAGCGCCATCTATCACAAAGCGAAAAAAATGGTCCAACTAAAACATTCACATTTCTTTACATTCTACACGAATATGTAATAAAAAATGTGAGTTCCTATCTAAAAAAAACGCAGTTGATATCCATTTGACCTATGGTAGCGTCATCTAGCGGGCCAACCATAGTGCCATCTGGTTTCCCCCTTCAAGCTAGACAAGTTTCGTTCTTTGTAGTTTTTTCGTTTGACGCTTATTTCGTGAGATATTTCGCCTGGTCACGATCAATGGACCACCCTGTATAGTTCTCGCAGCATTTGATATTTCCCACGATGTCGGTCGCTCCTCCACTGCAGACCACAGTCACGAGCCAACTGCCCTTACACATGCTTGCCTAATATGCGCGCAGAGCCCCCTCCCTGGACAATGGTCCCTCTCTGAACTGTTGTACAAAGGCTGGACTGGTTCACCTCGGCACAAAGGCGTTACTGTTTGCAGTCCCCACCTGCTTGCTTTCTTTCTACAACCATCTCCAGTCTCTGGGATTACAAGAAGATGTGTATTTTCACATGGTTTGTTCGAATATCATAGCACTTACGCCATAGTTCTCGATATCAAGCACATAGCAGTATGCTACCGATCGCTTGCAGAGAATAATTCCGAAGATAGAGAGTTGAAATTATTTCTCTAGAAACCGGAAACTTTAGCGAGGCGCGGCTATGTGAAACATGGTGCAAACCACTGAGTGACTAGAAACTTATCTCGTCTGCGAAGATCTTTACTTGAAGATATAGCAGGAACTAAATATACCACTGCACAAAGAGAGAGTTCCACTCGCGAATACCGATGTCAATGATATAACACATTCCAAATCATCCTTCTACTTTAAAAAGTCAATGAAGGTGTTTCTCACGTCTAGAGAACCAGCAAACGTGTCTTCCACCCGTCTTTCTCCACCTAGATGCACACAACACACGCCACAATCGATGTTCTCTCAACCAAACTAAGACAGGAAACGTGCTTAGGCAGCAAAGCAAACTAGTAACATGGGAGGGAATAATGCTGCAACACAAACACAAGTCCAAATTGAATCTTCTCAAATTTCCAAGGAGAGCACATGCAATCACGAAGGCTGCCCAACACATACTGAGTATTAGTTCCCTATTCAGCCATCTAGAGGGCGACACAGTTATATCAGCTACATGCCTGTCCCCTAGCCAGCTCCTTCCATTCGGACGGCTCCTGCCGTAAGCTGGAAACGGCAATCATTCTGGCGAGAAGCCTCTGCCACCACGTACTCCCAGCACACCACGCAGAATCGTCCTATATATTTTATCACTATCTCTCTCTCTCTCTCGCCATCCGAACAGGCTTTGGAAGTCCCAACGGTACCTACCGGCCGCCGTGTCATCCTCACAACCCACAGTGTCACTGGACGCAGATATGGAGGGGTATGTGGTCAGCACACTCCTCTCCCGGCCGTCTGTCAGTTTATGAGACTCAAGCCGCTACTTCTCAATCAACTAGTGCCTCAGTTTGCCTCACAAGGGCTGAGATTTTATCACTATACTTACAATTAAATATTACGATTGTAGGCCGGCCGTTGTGGCCGAGCGGTTCTAGTCGCTTCAGTCCGGAACCACGCTGCTGCTACGGTCGCAGGTTCGAATCCTGCCTCGGGCATGATGTCCTTAGGTTAGTTAGGTTTAAGTAGTTCTAAGTCTAGGGGACTGATGACCTCAGATGTTAAGTCCCATAGTGCTTGGAGCCATTTGAACCATTTGAATTACGATTGCAGCCTCAATCTGACGAAATTTGACAATGAGTGAAGTATCAGAAATACCCCTTCCTGACACTGAGGTTCTGGAAATTTAAATATTTGTACCATTTTTATGACTGGACATAATTTTCCAAGTAAAAAAATTCTTTCAATCCCCTTACTGCTATCACAGTTTCCAAATCAAATCCATACTTTCCTTACGACAGGTCAAAGTCATTTTCTCTACACATGTTGGAACACACACATACTTGACAAGCCAACTGATCACGGTGAATCTATCACATATCCCCTACGACTAAGTACAGTACTCCGCGAGTAACTGAGTGCTTGCGATACCAAACAATACTGAGCGAAAAGCCGCAATGGACGGATATATCACATTTGTTTTTCTCGCGAGTGGTATCTCTTATAAGTGGTATCCTCTTATAAGCGACTAGCTATTGAAGAAACACGATTCCAATGGCTATGTTGCTGTCAAAACCGGTCTTCGTTCCACAGGTGCACACAAGTATCGCTAACGATATTCATGTTAAAAACTATACAAGGCTTATAAATCAAGTTATGCTATTGCTTCTGAATGATGTGGTTTTCCACACAAATACCGTGACACTGAATACAGATGGTGATTGCTGGGGTGTGTATTAACATACTGAAAGTGTGGGTGCACATCACCGGCAGTGTAAGCTTGTAATAAAATCACCGAATTTGGATAATGGTTCGGGTAAGGAATGTGGTATGAAGGCAGTATCTGCAACTCCCTCACGCTACCGCTAGATATTTTTCCAGTATTTGTAACGCATTCTATCCCGATGCAAGGTCACGAGTTGTGTGATATATCCATTGCGTTATAGGCGATGGTTGACAGAGAATGAGCACACACAGTAGGTGGTGTGCTATGGGATAAATCACTTTAAAAAAATGCAAGGCTAAATTGAGTCAGAAGAAATGTACTAAATACACTGGCTTTTCAGATCTATAGTGTTACGCTTTTCGGTAGAAATGCTGTCTGCGATTTGGTATCATATCTTTCTATTCAACCACATACCTCCGTTGGTTGCTATGAAGATGTCTTTTAATAATTACAGTCACTAGTGAATCATATTCATGGCACTCTCATATCTCGAAATGAGTCACTTTCTTCGAACCTATCTGCTACAGCATAATTCCAACAAGGCATTTTTTGGGAAGCTCCTTTTCGTGGCGGCGTTCGTAGCGACAAACAACTCGCTGTAGAAACGGCTTACGAAGTCACCGCCACACTTTTAATAGCGGGCCGACCGGTCCGCTGGAACAGTGAACAGAAAGATGAAAACCCAAACACTCTGATTAAATAAAAGTCGGTACTTATCTTTATTAACGAAGATACAGAAACACAGTAGTGAACTCCGTGTCTACAGAGATCTGTCTAGTTCGAGTCGGAGCGGCTAGGTCAGCGTCGGCTGACGACAAACAACAACTCTGCTGCGATGAACACACAACTGACTAGCAAGTACACAATTCGGTGGCGAGTATACAACTGAGCGGCGAATACAGAACTGTCCTAGCGCTCGCGACTCCAGCGCTTAAGAAACCAGAAGCCAGCGGTGGCGCGCGCAGAGCTTGCGGCGATTTCCTGTCTCGCTGGCGCTGCTTATGCGGACGGCGTCCGGACTTTGATGCTGCCAAACTTTTGGCAGCGTGCTCGGGTGGCATTACTGGCTAGGATATAACACTCCTAGGGCTTCTTATATCTGTTCCTCAGACTCTGTCCTGCCATCTCTGCAGCTTTGTGCGTGTGATCATTCCAATTTAAATCGGAACTGAGCAGAAGTCGGAGATCTCTATATCTACCACCTTACGCAACCTGTGCAGAAACAAGGTGAGCTGAGTTAATGCAACAGAACTGTGTTTTGACCACTCGGTGGAAAAGGGAACATGTTGTCGTAGCTCTGCCAACTGTGTACGACGTGCAAGGTCAGCGCCAAACGAAGTCTGCTCCTGCAGCACAAGGTAGTATAAAAGACAGAACGAGCAGTTACAGGAACCGGGAGAAGGATGAGGATTTTGCTACTGCATTTGGCGTGTTTCAAAAATGGTTCAAATGGCTCTGAGCACTATGGGACTCAACTGCTGAGGTCATTAGTCCCCTAGAACTTAGAACTAGTTAAACCTAACTAACCTAAGAACATCACAAACATCCATGCCCGAGGCAGGATTCGAACCTGCGACCGTAGCGGTCTTGCGGTTCCAGACTGCAGCGCCTTTAACCGCACGGCCACTTCGGCCGGCTGGCGTGTTTCCAAACTATATGCAGTTACTGCAGTCCGAAGAAGATCTGTCTCCCAAACATTCTCTCTATCATGTAACACCCAGTAGAGAATAAAAATCTATGAACTATAAATGCTCCACAAGCGTCGTCCGACAGAGAACTCTCTTTCTCTCTCTCTCTCTCTCTCTCTCTCTATATATATATATATATATATATATATATATATATATATATATATATATATATATATCGAAAACAAATGCCGTGAATGTGCCACAATCGAACATATGGGTCAATCCCCATTAAATATACAGTCACTGGTCCACTCAGTCACCTGCACAGACCAGTGTAAAGTGTCATCGCCTGTACTGGAGGAGGAGGACCATAGCCCACAGACAATACTATCAGGAACAAGAGAAGGTCCCTGTGTCCCTGTTTTGCTGTTTCATTGTTTGAAACATTGTTTTTTTCTGTTGTAACATGTCGAAGCAGGGTATGACACAGTATTGTACACCTTCATACATTTTGTGTTTTCCATCATGATTTTAAGGTGTGTGTCAGGATCTAAAGTAATTATGTTGTTGCTGCTCCTCCAACAACACACACACTGGAGGACTTTAAATAAAAGAAAGTCACAACATATGGAAACTGGAAGAGCTTTGCGGCGTTGTGGAGCGTTTCCAAACAGCTGTCCGAAGGTGACTGATGACCTCTACGTTTAAACTCATCTTTCACAGTGGCGGGATAGCTGATGGCTTGATGTCCCATTTCGATTTTTTCCTCGTACTGCAGTCATGTACGCGATCACTGTTTCGATGCTAACCATCCCCAGAAGATGCTGTCCCTCCACCAAGAGTCCGCAGCTCGTGGTCGTGCGGTAGCGTTCTCGCTTCCCACGCCCGGGTTCCCGGGTTCGATTCCCGGCGGGGTCAGGGATTTTCTCTGCCTCGTGATGACTGGGTGTTGTGTGATGTCCTTAGGTTAGTTAGGTTTAAGTAGTTCTAAGTTCTAGGGGACTGATGACCTCAGAAGTTAAGTCCCATAGTGCTCCGAGCCAGTTGAACCTCCACCAAGACTCTTTCTCCATCTCAGACAAGTGATGCCAGACAGTCATTTTGTGGTAATCAACAGCGTACCAGTGGATGGATTGGATGGAAAAGACACCGTCGATGAACTGTAATAATAAGCATCACAGTAGATAGTGAGATCAATTTTAGCAATTTTACCGTACCTTCAATACTGACCAATGCTGCAGTCAAGTAAATAAATGTATTTGTGTAACTGCCGATTAGTTTTTAACCAGATGCACATCTCCCAGTGAAGGGCAGGATCTCCCGAGTGTAAATGATGCACTTTTTGTTTATGGTAAGACTACAGATTATTTCAGTGTACGCCACACCTTAGATTGTGAAATGCCTAACAGTTGAGAGATACGTCATGTACTGGTACCCGGGTTACGTTGAACAGCATCCATAATATCCTCATTATCGTTTCCATGTATTGCGTTCTCATACTGATTATGAACGCTACGTAGAGAACCTGTCTCCTGTAACATTCGAAATACTACACTAATGGTTCGTGCATTCGGAATTCTCCGTGTTGGATAACACACGCGATATTCGTTTACTGCACCCCTAGCATTACAGTCGCATTTGCCATAAATAAACGCCATATAGGCGTATTCCTCTGTTGTAAATTTGTAAGGCATCCCTGTTTCACAAATAATCTACGAAGTACAACGGTTACTACGTGGTTTCACTTAAATACACTGTTGTTATAATGTTCTTTCACTGAACAACACAGAAAACTAATACATTTCAAGGTGAGATTTTCACTCTGCAGCGGTGTGTGTGCTGATATGAAACTTCCTGGCACATTAAAACTGTGTGCCCGACCGAGACTCGAACTCGGGACTTTTGCCTTTCGCGGGCAAGTTCTCTACCAACTGAGCTACCGAAGCACGACTCACGGCCGGTACTCACAGCTTTACTTCTGCCAGTACCTCGTCTCCTACCTTCCAAACTTTACTGAAGCTCTCCTGCGAACCTTGCAGAACTAGCACTCCGCAATATCATTTCTTTCAGGAGTGCTAGTTCTGCAAGGTTCGCAGGAGAGCTTCTGTAAAGTTTGGAAGGTAGGAGACGAGGTACTGGCAGAAGTAAAGCTGTGAGTACCGGGCGTGAGTCGTGCTTCGGTAGCTCAGTTGGTAGAGCACTTGCCCGCGAAAGGCAAAGGTCACGAGTTCGAGTCTCGGTCGAGCATACAGTTTTAATCTGCCAGGAAGTTTCATTTCAAGGTCATTGCCAACAATGACATAAACATTTCTACATTCTTAAGGGAAAGTAAACCCATTTACTTGTATAATAATCTTTGCTTCTCTGGATGTTTTGGAAAACTACTTCAGTTACACGTCTGGGACATGTTTTATTAAACTCAGCAGATCAATAACAGCAAAATAAATGGAAATCGTACTTTACTTTAACCTCGTACAGTTTTGCGAAGGCTTCATATTATCGAAGTTGCTAAATTTTAGGAAAAACCTTTTATTAGCCGTAACTTCGTAACTAAACATTTGCGGACTTACGTTTATATGAACTTTTTTCTTTAGTTTTACTTGTAAAATAATATATAAAAATATTTGCATATTTTCGTGGATCACCCTGAATAAATGGTAACTCTTAATTCTCTAATGAACGATTAAAAATACTCACAATATAAAAGATATGAGAAATCTGTCTCGGGATGAGAACTAGTAAAAATTTCTTAACTAATAATGTTAATATGCTATACGTACACTAGGCGCAGGATAGATGACGCCTAAATTCAGACGAGATCCAAGAGTAACGAATTATCTGCTGGCGGTTGCAAGTGCACACTAAACTGACCGAATGAAACAACTGTTGAATCATACTAGTATCATATTATTGTGACGTAACAGTTGTTTCATACTGGCTCTTTAGTGTACGTTTTTTTACCTACCATAGTACTACGATTTTTGTAGCATGGATGAATTACACAAAAGTATGGCAAACGGAGGATAACCAGTGAAACATTTTTATGTGGGTCAGTGACGATAAATGTAAAAGTAAGTTACTAGAAGCAGAAATGTTTATTAAAAGGGATCTTAAAATATTCCAGTTCAAAATATGTCCTTTCCCATTTGTGTGTGGTTATATAATACTGGAAGCAAAATGAGTTACTAGTCATTTCGTATGACTAAAACAGGGATTATTTTCTCTATTCTATAAAGTGAACATTGTCAATAGACACAATGTGATCTGTAGTCACGAGTTAATTACAGGAGACAATCCATCATCTTGCAATAGTTATTAGCTATATGTTACTTTTAGTCTTTCGTTAAGCTACTCAAAGCTTTTCACTGAAATTTCGAACCAATAGCTGATTTACTAGTAGTATCTCCTAAAGCCTTCGTTTCACTCGCCAATTTCGCAGTGAAAACACAGCACCCTTTCAATTTTCCAAACGCATATTCACTACAAAGTGGTTAAAATAAAGTGATCATTTATGTTTCCTGTTACTCTACTGTCATAAAATAAGGAAACAGTGTTTGGACAGAGTCAGCGAGAGTTCAAATTCACGTTCAGTATAAGAGAAAATAAACATTATACGTGAATCAAAGAGTGTAACTCCACCTCTTCTTAACAGATATGTTCCCTGGGACTCTCTTCACAATATTTTCGTTTGGAAATAGTCACTATGTTTATTCAGGAATGCCTCACTAACAGAATCGAAGCGCTATTCTGCAAGTATCTCTCTTAGACTTCCTAAATTCAAGAAAGGTGCACAATAGACTTTAGAAATACATTCTAACTAAAAAAATACTGCGTATAAATCAGTTTAAATTTCTAAAGGCCTGGTGACTTAAGTGGTACTATACTCGATTAAATAAATCATAAATTATTAATTTTGGGAATATTTTGTGACTTGGCGCAAACGATTGATTTCAACAACGTGATATCTCTATACAAAAGTTAAAACATAATGAAACAGTAGATACCGTAAACGAATTGTTTTATCGGATCTAGATGACAGAAAGCAAAATGTATCAGTTCCATGTCACTCTTGTCGCAATAGGTACTAGTAATTTGAATGTATCTGGCACAGTATGCTGCAGAGTTTTGTTTAGGTTCCTTTGTTGTTTCTGATGTGCATGAATCATCTTCGACATGAATTTTCAGAAGAGACAAATTTTGTTGTCTGTACAGGTGGTACAATTATAGGAATTAAAATTAATAGTGATCATCCTATGGAGAAACAACTATGGCAATATTTCAAAATATCAATAGACTCTTCCAGTCATATAGGATACCATAAAATTAAAGAAAAACCATATCATGTACAAATGAGAACCTCTCACATTCTTTCACAAGCTATAAAACGGTTTTCTCAAACAAGTAGCATAAAGTGTTACATTTATACATACATATTATAAATATGGCTGAATGTACGTTCCACATGTCCTCCTAAACCACTAGGTCTATTTCAAGCAAACTTGATACACATATCAATTACTGTCTGGTATGAACCGCTGTGGGGAGAAGAACCACCTCCCTCTCAGAGGGGTGGGAGTGGGGTTGGAAAAGTATCGAAGCTCACGATGCGCAAGTACCTAGACTATATTCATTCAGTATCTGAGAATGAGGGCACTTAGTGACTTGCAACAATCTTTAAACAAAGTTTAAAACCTTAACGCCACTTCATCCCTTAACATTTCCCACCGCCCTGCCACAAAATGATAAAAGGAAAAAGGTTTATCGCTTATATAATTTTCGCTGTTCATGAATTAAAATTGTCGCTTCAGTCACGACGTTATAAGTTATTACTTCTTTACTACTAATTCTATCCGCAATATGTTTTGCAGATAATATTCACGTTTATCACTGAATTTACTTGAAAAATATGTGTTTGTACAACACATACTTCAGGACGTCGTAAACATCAAAATGGTTCAAATGGCTCTGAGCACTATGGGACTTAACTTCTGAGGTCATCAGTCCCCTAGACTTAGAACTACTTAAAGCTAACCTAGCCTAAGGACATACACACATCCATGCCCGAGGCAGGATTCAAACCTGCGACCGTAGCGGTCGTGCGGCTCCAGTCTGTAGCGCCTAGAACCACTCGGCCACCACGGCCAGCTCGTAAATATCTAAATGCGTGACATCGAAACTGCAGGTTGCATTTCGCCAGAGACACGGCTGAAATATGTGCACAATATGAGTGAAAGATGTTGCATACGTGTGAAATGCGGGTGACAAGTGTTCAAGTCGCCAAAGCCAGGGATAGAAAGTTCCTCTTAACCAGTGGATAGGTTGCAACCAAACTTTGAACACATATTACTTACTATCTGCAAAGAAATGCTGTAGGATTAAGAACCAGCAACCTCCTATTGGGGTGGGTGTTATAATGTGGAGAGAGAAGAGAGAGGAGGAGACTGACCGACGGGGAGGGGGGGGCGGGGGGCGGGGGGGCGGGGGGGCGGGGGGGGGAGCAAGGAGGAGATGGGCAGAGAGAAGGAGAGGAGAAAATGGACAGATTGAAGGTGAGAAGGGGATGGACAGATAGAGAGAGAGAGATAGGAGGAGATGGACAGAGAGCGAGGAGAGAAAAAGAGGTGGATAGAGGGAGAGGGAGGAGGAAATCGACAGATAAAGGAGGGAGGAGGAGATGGACAAAGAGTGTGGGCTGGAGGAGGTGGACGGAGACGGAGGGAAAGTGGAGTTAATCTGAGGGAGGGGCTGGAGGAGAAAGAGAGAGAGAGAGAGGGGGGGGGAGAGGTAGGGAGGAGGTGGAGACAGACTGATTAGAATAAAGGTATATCCGGCCAACGTCGGGTACTCAGATAGTGACACTATCACAGATCATAAGCGTCATTCGCAAACGCTAACCCTGGAATTAATAAGTGCATTAATTCTCATTTGCAGTCTGTGTTTAAAAATGAATATATCAGTTTACTCCGCATATTTCTGTTCACGAATGAGTTGCAGCTCATCTTTACAGAGGTAGCATTATTAGCATGCTGATAAAGTTATAAAAATCATATCTGGTGATAGTTCTGAAACACACTGCGCAGATCGCTTCAGAAACCTGACAAATTCTTCAACCTGCACATATTCATTAACGTCATTTTTTGTTTCCAGTATTTCTTATTAAAAAAAAGTGCACCACATAATTATAACACCATTACCAAAAGTCATCTTTACAAATATTTCAAATGCTTAAAATTCATACGGAACGCAGTTTGATAAATGCGCTAGTAAGTATTCAGGAACCTGACAGATCATAGTAAATTGCTTACGGGTAATGTTGTGAGTTTTAGGACTGAATTAAAGACAACACTTTCTACTCTGTGGAAGGGTACATTCAGAGTAACTCTTAAATATTTGTTTTATGTTATCTTATAATTAATATTAGCACTGTAAGAGAAAAGTACTTGTTAACGATGACTCCACTCAGTATGATTAATGTAATGTGAATGTAATAGGTTCGAATCGTGGTCCAGCTCCCAGTTTTAATATGTAAGGAAAAATCATTACAGTGTACATTCCACTTCAGAGGGAAAGATTTATTTTGAAAATAGTACAGCCACTGGAAACAAGCTGGTTGTGAGGAAGTTGTAGAAAATAATTTTCCTGAAGTACCTAGCGTTGGGGGTTCGAACAAGCGGATAAAGATTGCACGAGCTTTAGGTAGAATTTCATGCTACCTGGCTGGAGCGTTTATGTGGGCAGAAGCGAGAAGGTATCATAAGACGCTGCCTCGGGCGACCTGGTCGTGGTTAATTACCGATGGCGAGCAAATACAGCACCGCACGCAGCCGACTCCACGCACAGTCGGTGCCTGTTAGTCGTGCCTCCAGCCGCGATAATCAGCAAGTGACACACTTTTTGTCGTTGGATAGGTCCCTGGGAAATTCTGAGCTGTAGGATCAGGGGCATTTGAACATAAAATCAGCAGTACTATCAGTAACTATATAACATGTTGGTTGAATCAATTTTCGTACATTTAACTGAAAGAATGCTTGGAACGCGAAAAAGTAATAAAATTAAGTTTTGGTTAAATTCAACAGAACTGCAAATTTAAGGTACATGAAAAATTGTGACGTAAATGTGCTGACGAGAGCTAAATTTTCATCGCAAATACTATAACATAATCGTAATTCACTTCATATAAGTTTTAGGGATCCTACTATAGTCACATTTCAGTACAATACCGTACAATAAGTCTTAGTCGGTCAAAAACTTCACGATATCTCCTACAACCCGTTTTCTGTAGCCTATAGAGTTATTTAAAACATTTTTAGATACGTCTCTGAATTCCTTCTGAAGTAGAGTTCTTAACCCTGATACTAGATCAAAGTTAGCGTTATTTTTGTGGAAAAACGTCTATGACGTTCGTTGGATGTATTGCATTATACAATGAGGTGACAAAAGTCATGGGATACCTCCTAATATCGCGTCGGACCTCCCGTTAGTGCAGCAGTGTGACGTGGCATGGACTCAACAAATCGTTTCATGTACTCTGCAAAAATATTGAGCCATGCTGCCTCTATAGAAGTCCATAACTGCTAAATTGTTGCCGGTGCAGGAGTTTGTGCATGAACTGACGTCTCGAATACGTCCCATAAATGCTCAAAGGGAGTGATGTCCGGCCATGTGACCGGCCGGAGTGGCCGTGCGGTTCTAGGCGCTGCAGTCTGGAACCGAGCGACCGCTACGGTCGCAGGTTCGGATCCTGCCTCGGGCATGGATGTGTGTGATGTCCTTAGGTTAGTTATGTTTGATTAGTTCTGAGTTCTAGGCGACTGATGACCTCAGAAGTTAAGTCGCATAGTGCTCAGAGGCATTTTTTTCGGGCCATGTGGGTGGCCAAATTATTCGTTCGAATTGTCCACAATGTTCTTCAAATATCAATCGCGAATAATTGTTGCCCGGTGGCATGGTGCTTTGTCACCTATAAAAATTCCATCGTTGTCTGGGAATATGAAGTCCACGAGTGGAGGCAGGTGGTCTCCAAGTAGCCGAACATAGCTACTTCCACTCAATGAACGGTCAGTTGGACAAGAGGACCCAGTCCGTTTCATTTAAACACAGCCCACACCGTTGTGGAACCAGCACCAGCTTCCACATTTCTTGTTGAAAGCTTGAGTCCATGACTTCGTGGGGGTCTGCGCCACTCTCGAACCCTACCATCAGCTCTTACAACTGAAATCGTGACTCATGTGAGCAGGCCACGGCTTTACAGTGGTCTAGGATCCAACCGGCACGGTCACGAATACAGGGGAGACGCTGCAGACGATGTCGTGCTGTTAGCAAAGGCAGTCGCATAGGTCGTCTGCTGCCATAGGCAATTAACACCAGATTTCGCAACACTGTCCAAACGGATACGTTTGTCGTACGTCCACATTGATTTCTACGGTTATTTCCCGCAGTTCTGCTTGTCAGTTAGCACTGACAACTCTATTCAAACGCCCCTGCTCTCGGTCATTGCATGAAGGCCATCGGCCACTCCGTTGCCCGTGGTGAGAGGTAACGCCCGAAATTTGTTATTCTCGGCACACTCTTGACACTGTGCATCTCGAAGTACTGAATTCCCTAATATTTTCCGAAATGAAATTTCCCATTAGTGTAGCTCCAACTGCCATTCCTCGTTCAAAGTCTGTTAATTCCCATCGCGCGACCATAATCAAGTCGGAAACATTTTCACATGAATCACCTACCGTTTCATACCATGTTTATGCGATACTACCGTCATCTGTATATATGCTATCTTTATTCCACGACTTTTGTCGCCTCAGTGTATAACTGCCCAAATTACGGATGTATCTTCTATAGGAACAATTGCCGAATCAATTAAATATCTAGATATCCACCTCACAAAGTAACAGGCGATGTATTTCAATTCAAGGTAGAGAGGTGACTGGAGAATACAGCGATAGGAAAATCTTAAGAATACGCGCGATATTCTCTGGCACCAAAACAACATTTTAAATACTCGCTGGCTGTATTTCATACGGCAATGAAAAGAAATGTATCATCCAAAGATGACGCCTAAGTTCCATTTTAAGAGTGCTAAAGACACAAAAATTGCACACACATTTTGTCTCTCTTGAAACATTAAATGGCATGGGAAGGTAAGCAGTGAGTAAACCATCAGTGTTTTCGAAATAAAGCATGCAAAAGTTTTGCAGTTAATTTAGACATAAAATTCTAGATTAAGCTCTGGCAGCAGTCAAATGTATCTTTAATTAGTATTCCCTACGAATAATAAAATGCACAGCATTTCAACATATAGATGACAGCAACATTGCTGGAGTCAGAACGCCAGCACTTTTAGAAAATGATGTGGTACTGAGTAATGTGTTGAACAAATTTTGCAAGTTACATTGAAATATTCAAGGGATGTGCAGAAAAAAATTTATTGGTTCTTATACTTGTAAAAAGTGCGTACGCATACCTTTTTTTAATTTATTGAAACTATCAATGTACATCATCTGTTAACTCACTACGAACATCAGATCATATAAACACAACGTGACAATGGTTGTGTACTTAAAAATATATAATGCTTTCAGCTTAAGCCCTTCATACCTGAAAAAATTTCTAATAAAAGAATCATATTTTGTAATCAGTAACGTAGTATCTAGAGCACATAAGATCAAATATAAGATCTGTTAAACCTATCAGATATAAGTGGGTGTGTCGCCGGCTTGCAACAAAAGGCATTTGAAAAATTTTACAGTTACAATACCTCATTTAGTAAAAGATTTTCATCATTTTGGGCATACATTGGTAGTATTTACATGATTAAAAACTAAAATCTCAATTTCGTATACATTTTAAAAAATCTATACCACTATATGAAGGTGAGTAGTTGTTTAATGTTGTTACCAAACGCTTGAAATACTTCATATTTTTACACGATACTCTAATGAAGATTCATACGGACATAGGCTACAGTTTGTTTTAATATACATAATATATAAATACTTACGTAATTTATAAGGGGGAAATATTGTTACCAAAAATGTCGAAAACTTTTTTGACCGATGTACCTCAAATTTTTACACGATACTCAAGTGAACATTCAGACACACATAGAATATATATACATATATACGAGGGTTGTCCAGAAAGTAAGTTACGATCGGTCGCGAAATGGAAACCACAGGGAAAATCCGGTACAGCTTTGCACAGATGTGTTGGGCAATGTCTCTAGTACGCCCGTCGATCGTGTTGCGTCGCTCTGTTCAGTTTCGAAATAACAGTGAGCACGTAACGATGCGTAGGGAATAGCCTCTCCCGCCAAGTATGAGGGCCTGGTTAGAGATTTCGCTTGCATCATGCAACCCACATAACACAACTGTCGAGCAGTTCCTTCTACATGCCAATTCTCGACCGCACACTGTAGGGACACTGCAGGGGCAATGAAAACCCTCCTGCAGCGTTTCCGATGAGGAATGTTTGATCACTCACAATACAGTCCGTAATTGGCTCCCCCTGAGTCTCATCTCTGCTCACAAGAACCGCTGGCTATGAAGACAAGACTTTTCCACAGGCAACGATCTACAGACCAGTGCAGATAACTGGCAGAAAGCACACGTGGCTGCTTTCTATGACGAGGATATTGGAAAGTTGATACAACACTACGACAAAACTCGAAGCTGGAGCGGCAACTATGTAGGGAAGTAGGTGGAAGGTGTACCTAACTGTTTCAAATAAAACGTTTCTGGTTTTCACTATGGTTTCCATTTCGAGACCGTTCGGAACTTACTCTCTGGACAACCCTCGTATAACGTAAAACATTGTTACCAAACATCTCGAAAAGTTCTTGGCCGATTTACTTCAAATTTTTACACGATAATTTAGTATTTACGTGATAAACTAGTAAACATTCAGACTGATGTAGGCCATATATTTTTTTAGCCTAGTGTTGTGGTTATGTGTTAAATGTGACTGCTAGAAAGAAAATGCTGCCCTACGCTGTGTGAAGTCCGGTTTCGTTCCCTCTCTTGCAGTCAGTTTCAAGGACGACAGCAACGGCATGTAAACCATTAGACAAATTGTTTCACACATACATGTTCTTCCTTCTTATATGTAACTTCAACCAAAAATTGTATACAGAACAAAGTGCTGTTTTGTTTTCTTCTTTCTTGTCGGTTTTACAGAAAACGGGAAAGGTGGGTACACATAAGGCTTATCGGCCTATGATTAGAATACCATAATAGAATCTGGATCGTCCAAAAACTTGTAATCTTACCCATTTACAGATTAAAATAATGCGAAATACTGTCACTGTCAAGGTCGCCCATACGATAGTTTGTAGCGGAGGGGGGGTTAGACCTCGGGGTATGATGTAATTTTAATATTTTGGTTGACATATGGCGACTCATAAGTAGCCACAAAAAGTTCCACTTTCAACCCTGTTAAGAACCTGCATAAAATCGACTTTTAAACCATTTTCTTGGAAGAGTGGCACCTGAATACGCAAGATTTTTCCCTTTCACTGAGAGCTACTAACTTCATAGATTCAGTACCTGGATAGGTCTCTGTCATAGCACGTGTACCAATGATCCCAACAGATTTACTCGTTTTAAGCAACTTCAGTACGCAATGAAGGTCTCGTTTCAAATAAAAATAAACAAGGCTCGAGGTCAGGGGTATGAAGACTGGTGGTGGAGGGTGGAGGGGGGGGATAGACATAGAAAGAGGGGAGGAGGTGATGGACCAAGAGGGGGAGAGGAGGTGATACACAGAGAGAGGGAGGGAGGGAGAAGGAGATGGACATCTACATCCACATGGTTACTCTGCAATTCATATTTAAGTGCCTGGCGGAGGGTTCATCGAACCATTTTCATACTACTTCTCTACCATTCCACTTTCGAATGGCTCGTGGGATAAAGGAATGCCTAAATTTTTCCGTTCTAACTCTGATTTCTCTTATTTTGTTATGATGATCATTTCTCCCTACGTAGGTGGGTGTCAAGAAAATATTTTCGTATTCGGAAAAGAAAGTTGGTGATTGAAATTTCGTAAATAGATCTCGCCGCCAAGAAAACCGCCTTTGCTTCAGTGACTGCCACTCCAACTCGCGTATCATATCAGTGACACTCTCACCCCTATTGCGCGATAACACAAAACGAGCTGCCCTTCTTTGCACTTTTTCGATGTCCTCCGTCAATTCCACCTGGTAAGGATCCCATACTGCGCAGCAATATTCCAGCAGAGAACGGACAAGTGTAATGTAGGCTGTCTCTTTAGTGGGTTTGTCGCACTTTCTAAGTGTTTTGCCAACAAAGCGCAGTCTTTGTTTCACCTTCCCCACAATATTATCTGTGTGGTCTTTCCAATTTAAGTTGCTCGTAATTGTAATTCCTAGGTAGTTAGTCGAATTGGCAGCCCTTAGATTTGTGCGATTTATCGTATACCCAAAATTTATTGGATTGTTTTTTTTTTTTTTTTTTGTACTCATGTGGACGACCTCGCACTTTTCTGTGTTTAGTGCCAATTGCCACTTTTCGCTCCATACAGAAATTCTCTCTAGATCATTTTGTAATTGGAATTGATCGTCTCATGATTTTACTTGACGGTAGATTACAGCGTCATCTGCAAACAATCTAAGGGGGCTGCTCAGATTATCACTTAGATCATTTATGGAAATCAGGAACAACAGAGGGCCTATGACACTACCTTGCGGAACGCCAGATATCACTCCTGTTCTACTCGATGATTTACCGTCAATCACCATGGACTGTGACCTCTCTGAGAGGAAATCACGAATCCAGTCACACAACTGAGACGATACTCCATATGCACGCAATTTGATTAATAGTCGCTTGTGAGGAACGGCATCAAAAAGCCTTCTGGAAATCTAGGAATATGGATAAGGAGTGGGGAGAAGAAATTTAGGATGTATATCCAAGTCCCAAACATATTCAGCAATTGCGAAGCATTGCCGGATTCGCTAGTTATGTATAATTCAGTACAGCTGTAATCGTAAAATTCTTGGAAACACTTTATTCTTTGGTTTAGTCACAGACGAACGTTAATACACATGACTACTGTCTGCCCTTTACAATTTGGCCTTTCACATCTTTATCTTGTCTGTTAGTTCGAGTATGCTTAATGTTATGTACATAGTTCCGCGTAGTCAGCGCGTACACTACTTTCTCACTAGAGCGCGCCCCGCTAAGCACAACAGCGCAGGCGCAGCGCTCGTCCGTCTCCGCACTACGAGATGGCGCTGTCTTAGAGACGGACCAAATTCTGCTTCCGCCGATCCGCGTATTAATATGTAACGCAGCGAAAGAGATTGCTGCTAACGTAGAACCTTTTCTCCTCGCGGATCACACTCACGCAGCGATACCTGAACGCTCGAGGTATTATAATGAGTGTACAGACCTCCTATTAGTAGTCTGCATTAGTCTGCATCAGCCTGCATTAGTCTACATTAGACTGTAGTCAAGTTTCAGTCTGCGCCTAATAAGATTACCATATTCCTGTACATAGCCATGAAGAGAAATGTATAGACACTTTGTCAAGTATCAGAGAGATGTGAGAATAAGATTAATGTACCAAGACCAAAGGAACTTCAGACTGTCAATTGTAAATAGCATCCAGAACCAAGGTAAGTTATTTTTATGCTTGTTATTATTTTAATAAATGTGTGTGAAAATTAATCAAGTTCTGTTTAAAGATGGTCACCGTCAATCTGCGTGCAAGTGGCATTTCTATCGTCTGACCTAACGGCAGAAGATAAACACGCCACGATAAGACCACGAGACATATTGCTGACACTCGCCTACTTCGTTAGAGCGACAAGTCAAATAATCTGATAGTGTGTGTACCGAAGGTCTTACAGTACGCACACCACGCTTACTTAGAGCTGGCTTTTTTTCCCCTGGTGTGTCTTTCATAGCAGTTCTGTCCCTACACTGGCTCAATGCCTACCCCTCTTTTCTTTTATCATGTCTTTTCCTTGCTTGAGGGGCCCTCTCTGTTCTGGGTTTGAATTTTAGATGATCATTTTGATTGTTACTACGAATTTTGAAACTGTCATAGCCTGTCCGAATGAGGTAGACGAGCTTTGAAATGCCGATTTGCGTTTTGTGGACTGCAATACCTCAGGGATTCATCACTAATCAAATGATAGCTTCGAAGCATTAGCAGCGTATTATAGTGCAGTGTGGACAGCAATGAAAGTGAAACGCAGTCAGTGAAAACAGTGTTGAGGTCGGATGTTTAAATGAATTATTGGAAACTTGTAATAAATTAAAGCATATAAACAAAAAATTATAATTACAATGGGTTCTATAGAAAAATAAATAATTTTCAGAATAGAACTTACCCCTGTATCCAGCTGTGATGCTCCAAACAATGACGAAACTTCTCGTGTGTATATCGTGAAAAAAGTCGTGGAAAACAAGCCGCTGTATAAGTAGCAGAAACCCTAAGGAGATAACAGGATATGTCACAGCCGCTGATAGCTTCGCGTAGAATCTGCACCTACCATCAATGGCACTCAAAAGCAATTAACTGTTCGTTTACGAAAGCGTGCTGAAAAGTAATTCTTCCGAATGTTGTATGTGAAAACCCTTAAAGCTTTTTTCTGTAAAAAGAAACTTCATTAACATTCTACATCTTCAATATTCATTTCTACATATTTATTTCTCGACATAGACACCCTGGCTATGAACACATTTCTTCCAACGGAAGACAAATTCGTTGACACCGTCACTGTAGAATCTTTGACTTTGTCGACGGAGCCACTACCTCACCTCTACTTGCGCCGCTTCCTTACTATAAAAGTGAGGCCCTCGAAGAAGTTCTTTAAGTTTCAGAAACAAATGAAAATCGGATTGGGCCAATCGGCACTATACGGAGGATTATCGATAACAGAGAACCCAAGGCGTCGGAATGTTGCAGATCTCGCAGCGCTCGTGTGTGATCTGGCATTGTCATGCTAAAGGAGGGGGTGCTCCATGTGTGGACGAACTCTTTGATTTCGTGCTTTCATTTTTACGAGAGCCTTGCACAATTTATGGTTGTAGTATGGTAGGTTATCGATACTACCAGAGCCGGCACCTCGAAATTCTTGCGGCCGCTGCGAGCGGGGCTTTGAACATCGCCGCCAATAAAGGACCTCCAGGCCGCCGACCAATGAAGAACGCCAGGACGATGTACTAAGAGACGACTACCTGAGCACCAATGTTCTACCTCTGCTTCTAGTTTTACTTGTAGTTCAGTATTTCTAGTGAAAGTTTCGTATTGCTGGTTGGTGTTGAACATTACTCCAAATTATAATACACTGAAACGCCAAAGAAACTAGTACAGGTATGTGTATTGAAATACAGAGGTATGTAAACATACAGAATACAGCGCTGCGGTCGGCAACGCCAATATAAGACAACAAGTGTCTGGTGCAGTTGTTAGATCGGTTACTGCTGCTACAGTGGTAGATTATCAGGATTTAAGTGAGTTTGAACGTGGTGTTACAGTCGGCGTACGAGCGATGGGATACATTTCTCCGAGGTAGCGATGTAATGGGGATTTTCCCGTATGACCATTTGACGAGCGTACCGTGAATGTCAGGAATCCGCTAAAACATCAAATCTCCAACATCACTGCGGATGGAAAAATATCCTGCAAGAACGGGACCATCGACGACTGAAGAGAATCGTTCATCGTGACAGAAGTGCAATCCTTCCGAAAACTGCTGCAGATATCAATGCTGGGCCATCAAGAAGTCTCAGCGTGTGAACCATTCAACGACACATCATAGACATGGGTTTTCGGAGTCGAAGGCCCAGTCGTGTACCCTTGATGATTGCGCGACACAAAACCTCGCCTGGGTCCGTCAACACCGACATTGGACTGTTGATGAATGGAAACATGTTGCCTGGTGGGACGAGTCTGGTTTCAAATTCTATGAAGCGGATGGACCTGTACGGTTATGGAGATAACCTCATGAATACATGCATGTC
The DNA here is from genome assembly GCF_021461395.2 of Schistocerca americana. NCBI lineage: Eukaryota > Metazoa > Arthropoda > Insecta > Orthoptera > Acrididae > Schistocerca > Schistocerca americana. The sequence continues at coordinate 630,765,382 of NC_060130.1, forward strand.
AGCAGGGGACTATTCAAGCTGGTGGAAGCTCTGTATTGGTGTGTGGCGTGTGCAGTTGGAGTGATATGGAATCCCTGATAAGTCTAGATACGATGCTGATAGGTGAAACGTACGTAAGCATCCGGTCTGATCACCTGCATCCATTCATGTCCATTGTGCATTCCAACGGACTTGGGCAATTACAGCAGGGCAATGCGACACACCACACGTTCAGAACTGCTACAGAGGAGCTCCAGGAACACTCTTCTGAGTTTAAATACTTCTGATGGCCACCAAACTCCCCAGACATGGTCGTTATTGAGTATATCTAGGATGCCTTGCAACGTGCTGTTCAGAAGAGATCTCCATCCTCTCGTACTATTACGAATTTATTGACAGCCCAGCAGGATTCATGGTGTTATTTCTCTCCAGCACTACTTCAGACATTAAAAGTAGAGTGCAATACATTTATTCAAACTGCATTTGTGTCAACTAATCTTATGTTTGCCTGTTCAAATTCCTACGAGGACAGATTCTTTGGCTACCTTCCACCTATATGTAATTATTAACGAGGGCACAACGGCTGCCCACGAGCAACATAACATGATGGTGTCTTTAGCCACGCATTCCAGTGGCCAAGCGGTTCTAGGCGCTACAGCCCGGAACCGCGCGACCGCTGCGGTCGCAGGTTCGAATCCTGCCTCGGGCATGGATGTGTGTGATGTCTTTAGGTTGGTTAGGTTTAAGTAGTTCGAAGTTCTAGGGGACTGATGACCTCAGCAGTTAAGTCCCATAGTGCTCAGAGCCATTTGAACCACGCATTCCAAATTCACTACACGTAGAACATCCCAGAATACGGCGAACATGATTTTGAATGCTGATGACATGGCCTTCAGCTTTTCTGTGGTCGGTAATACTTTGTAATGGCTGTCCATTGATGCTCTCCTGTTTTTAGTGTAAAATGATGAATTCTGCTTTCATTGCCTATCACATTGTTGATAAGAGAGCAGGGACTCTCTCGCTCTAACCACAACAGAAATCGTTGACGGACGTCCAATCTCTCTGGCTGATAACGAAATATTGGAACATCGATATTTTTTCCAAAGATATCGATATATATCGGTGATATTTTCTCCCAATATATCAATAAAGTTTGCCGATGTAAAGAAATAGCATACCAGTTGAGTTTAAAAACAAAATATTAACGCAACTATTGTGCTATTTCTTCGCATCGGCATTCTTCAAAAACAGTTGCTGAAAATGAACAAAAATCTAAACGACAAGATTGGTCTTTGTGGTAGGCGGGAAATGCTGACGTAATTGGCTCTTGACGCTACCAATAGAAACTGCAACGTTTAGCTCCACCACTCAGTTTTGACGCTACAACTGCTAGGTCACTGGCGTCGGCAGAAACGAAAAACCGGGAAGTCGACATGAAGTGTTCTGGACAAATCCGATGTGTACGAAACCGAGCGACGGACCCATAAGGACGCCTTTTATTGTGCCACTTACATGCAGTTACCATTGTTAGCAAAGTGGTTATCGACAAGCCTGAACGTGCATAGTTTTCGTTTCAGTTCTTACTTTAAAGGGGGATAAGAAGGATGCTAGTTTGTTGGTATAAAGAATATCTAATAATAAATCAGTACTTAAATATATCTCTAAAACTGGGAGTATATTTACAACGCCAAGCCGATATTTTTGTCGGCCGGCATCTCAATATTTTTGCCTAAAAAATGGTTCAAATGGCTCTGACCACTATGGGACTTAACATCTGAGATCATCAGTCCCCTAGAACTTAGAACTATTTAAACCTAACTAACCTAAGGACATCACACACATCCATGCCCGAGGCAGGATTCGAACCTGCGACCGTAACAGTCGCTCGGTTCCGGACTGAAGCGCCTAGAACCGCTCGTCCACACCGGCCGTCATTTTTGTCTTCGATACATTGATAAATCGACATTTTTCTTTACATATCGAGATACGATGATGAATTTTTGAACTATCGATATATAGGATTCCCGATATTTTAACAAATATCAACATCCTAGTCCAGTCTCCTCTGTTTCATGCCAGGAGTGAGCATTCGAGGTGCCCACTGCCCACACAGTTTTCTGTATCTCAGTTCTGCAATGATGATGGCTCTACACGCTCTAGTGATATACCACGCATAGCTGAGAGCTGCGTCTGTGTTATCTGACCATTTGTCTTGATGAATTCATCAGTCCGAGGGTTTGGGGAGGGGGGGGGGGGCGGTTGGTGGGGTGACAGACAGTAGCGGCACCCAGCCACCATCTGTTACTAACATTGCCAAATTCTGATTACCATGCCGACCACGTGAAGACAAAGGATAAGTGGAGCAAAAAGAAGAAGAAGACGTGTACCAATACAAGTGGGAGTAAGAAATCAAATGAAATTTAATGTTGCTGAAACGAGCCACGGGATACTACGGGTCCTTCGTACCGACGTACTGAGAAATTATGACAGAACAAGCTCTGAGATTTTGTCTGTGGTGTTCGATTTAACAATGTATGTAGGAAGCAATACATGTATTGAATCTTTTTGGATTATGAGCTCTCTAAATCATGAGAGCGAGGCTTTCCACGATGCCTAAAGCGTTTTTGTAGTCCCCCCATTCGCGTTTGTTGTAAATGTCTGCGACGCTCTGGGCTGAATAAGACAACATCCGCAAACACATCTCCGACGAAACCTTCAACTCTTCATTCAATCTTCTCTTTTCTTCCTGAAAATTCAAATTTGATTTCTTAAGATTACTCCACTGAATCTCGACCTGTAATCTGCCATTCGTTGTTTGCCTTGTTTTATGTTATCGTTCCAGCTCAGGTCGCCTTGGGTGCATACTCCTAAATATTTAACAATTGTGATCATTGCCAATAACTGATCGTATAACAAATGATCATGCTTCTTTCTGCTTATCTGCTACCTGATAAATAAAACAATGGAAAATCCAGCCTGGAATGTAACAATATTATGAAAAGGAAAGTTGCTACTTGCCATATAGCGGAGATGCTGAGTCGCAGATAGGTACAATCTATCTACGGCTCAGCAATGGCTCTGAGCACTATGGGACTTAACTTCTGTGGTCATCAGTCCCCTAGAACTTAGAACTACTTAAACCTAACTAACCTAAGGACATCACACACATCCATGCCCGAGGCAGGATTCGAACCTGCGACCGTAGCAATCCCGCGGTTCCGGACTGCGCGCCTAGAACCACGAGACCATTGCGGCCGGCACGGCTCAGCACCTCCGCTACATGGTGAGCAGCAACTTTCCTTTTCATAATAGTGTTGCCACGTAAATAAATTTATTTATAGTGAGAGTCAGCAGCTAACGCCTGCACCAAACATAGACCTGCATTCCCCTAAGACTATTTGGCGTCGCAAGTGCCGAACATACAGTAATATCTGCGAACAACGTGATGGGGATTCTGATGTTCCCCATTAGGTCATTTATCAACATCGCGAAATTCCTAAGTACGCACAAAGCTACTTGCTCAGCTGGTGATTTACCCCATTAAAAGGTGTCATGTTCAGTAATATTTTTAGAAAGTTTTCAAACCAATTACAAAGTTGCTCCAGTATTACGCTATCTCGTATTTCTTTTCAATACGTGGCAGTGTGAAGGACAACCTTTGTCCCGCTTTCTCTCAATCTGATGAACGAACAGAACATATTATATTGCAAACGATCAGTGCATGAAGAAACAGAAAGTTCTTTAATTCCGTCTTACTTTCTGTCACATTACCAACAACGCAGGATTTTTCTAAAAGTTTCATATGGTTTCATATGTGTATACATTCCAAATGAATGACCTGAATCAAGTAAATTTGGGGCTGACGGGAAGGATGTCTAGATGTCCAATGCAGTGAAAGCAACCGTTCTAGAGAAACGGAGCATCTGGGTTCGAGTCGCAGTCCGGCATGAATTCCAACTCTCGACGTTGCATTGGCGCAATGCCCTACGCGGCTAGAAGTCATTATTTCCTTCCTATCTCTTTCCCATCCCGTCTTCTTCCCTTTCCTTTAACTCCAAAAGTATTCGTGTATCGTCTGAATATCTGTTACTTTTCGGCGGAGGGCACATTGAACATTTGTGAAAGGTAAAGGAAACCTTCAATCGTGAAAGTAATCGTTTAAAGTACCGCAAGACTGTACGTGCATGAATTTAATGTTGTATCTTTGTAGAATCGTATGGGTCTTTTGAAAATAAAAAACTTAGAAGTGCTATGGAAAACTTAAAATTTACTCCACCTTTCTATCTTCATTCATTTAGACGATAGAGTATTGTGAAAGGCTTTCTTATCCTCATCTAGATTTACGTGGTAGCTATGCAATTCAGTCTTATGTGCCTGGAAGAGGGTTCACCGAACCACTTTTACGCTACTCTATTTATATATCATTCCATTCTAGTACAGTGCGCGTGAAAAACGAACACTTAAGTCTTTCCGTGCGAGTTGATTTCTCATATCTTATTACGAAGATCATTTCGCTGTATGTATATTTTCGCATTCAGAGAAAAAAGTTAGTGGTTGAAATTTCCCTCAAAAATTTCACCGCAACGAAAACGCCTCCGTTCTAGTGACTGCAACACCAACCCACATATCATAACCGTAACACTTTTCCCCCTATTTTGCAATCATAAAAAACAAGGTGCCCTTCTTTGAAGTTTTTCGATATCCTTTGTCAATTATATCTCGTAAAGAATCCCATACCACGTAATAGTACTTCAGAAGAGGACGGCAAGCGTAATGTAGGCGTTTTCGTTACTAGATTTGTTGTAAGTTCTAAGTGTTCTGCCAGTAAAACGCTGTCTTTGATTCACCTTCCCCACAACCTTTCCATGTGATTGTTAAATTTAAGCTGATCGTAACTGTAATCTCTAAGCATTTCGTTGCACCGACAACCCTTATATTTGTCTACTTTATCGTGTAACCAAAATGCAACGAATTTTTTTAGTACTCGTGTGAAGAAGCTTACACTTTTTATTATTTTGCGTCAGTTTTCACTTTCCGCGCCATGCAGATGTTTTACGTAAATCAGTTTGCAAATCACTTTACTAGACGTTAAATGACAACATCATCTGTAAACAATCTAAGATGGCTGCTCATATTGTCTCCTAAATCTTTTACATAGTATAAGAAAAGCAGAGGCCCATAGCACTTCCTTGGGGAACCCTAGATATCACTTCTCATTCATTAGGTGAGACTCTGTCAGTTAGCATCAACAGCTACGTTCCTGACAACAAAGCAGGAATCCAGTCGCACAACTAAGACGGAACTATAGGAATGACATTTTATTAGAAGCCGCTTGTGTGGAACGTGATAATCGCTGAGGCATGAGGACAGTAATAATTTCTAATGGTTCAAGGTAACTTTCAGAAAAAAATTTTACAAGTATCTCACACGAATCCCTGTCCCTGGTTGTTGATCTGATTACGTGAGTCTCCCAATCTATACCTTGAAAGGTGCAATCTGCCTCTATTACCATCTCATGATATGAATATTTAGGCGCGACGGTCTACAAGTTCACCCTGTCGCATTCTGCCACTGCAGCTTCGAAGGCCGGTGGTCAATAAAAGCATCCGTAACCATATTTGACGCATATCTTCACTCACATAATTTCCCATCAGTAATCTGTAATAGCCTCACTAAGTATGATGGATTACTCGAGGGGAGTAATTATGCCACCTATCCTTGCTAAATTAAGGGTGCACAAGGAGGAGCAAATAAATATATATCATTACCGTTAGAACCGTAAATGCACATAGTCAGCATGACATACATCACAAATATTACAATAGGCACATATTTCAGTCACAATTTGCTCCACAGAACCATCATCAACAGCCAAACAGTCTCGATATGGCCTAATTAGTGTATGTCACTGCGTATCATGTGATTGGTGCACATAGCTCTTGGATGATTCTTTTAGCACTTCCATAGCTAGTATGCTTTGTCCTGCAAGGTTACTCACAGGTGGAAGTCAAGAGGTGTTGAGTGCATCGTTCGTAGTCTACAGCACAATTTCTATCCAGCGTAACAAATCATTTCCGGGCCTCAGCAGTCGGGTAGTACTGGTCGCTCCAGCTTTCTGAGTTCGCGGGACTGCAGCTATACTTCATCCTTGAGGTAAAGGACTGATTTCTCCTAATCCTGCGTGAATTGAAGTGTTCTTGGACGATCCGACTGTTTTCTAAGGCGAGTGATTTCCACCGTATGGTTGGTAGCGATTAGTACGCTTTGGGAGAAAACTACTGAAAGTACCGTTTGCCGGGAGCTCTTAACAGTAGTACGAGTACTGTGAGTGTTAACAGGAAACGGTCAATCGAAATGCCTACTTTGCACTCTGGAGGCTGATAAGCCGAAACATCTGCACGTAAAAATAGTTTCGTGGAACTGTGAGCAGTTCACGAAGTCGAGGATTCGTACATCAGCCCCGGTGGAGTGCCGGAGGAAAATTTGGAGCCCTCTGGGGCGGAGCAGGTGTGGCGGTGGGTATTTCGAAAGTCTGTCGTCAGGCACCAGAAAAGTTGTTCTCTGTGTGTGGAAAGTTCAGAAAGTATTCGGAGTGCGTTGCTGTGCGTGGGTGTCAGAAACGTCTTCGTCAATTGCTCGTTTTCGAGGTGGGTGTTGCTGTTTACAAAGCATAATCATACTGAAACTTTCTTGCGGATTAAAACTGTGTGCTTGGCGGAGACTCGGAATCGCGACCTTTGCCTTTCCGCGGGCAAGTGCTCTACCAGCTGAGCTACCCAAGCACGATTCACTGGCGGAAGTAAAGCTGAGAGGACGGTTCGGGAGTCGTACTTGGGTTGCTCAGTCGGTAGGGCACTTGTCAGTGAAAGGCAAAGATTCCGAGTTCGATTCACGGTCCGGAACACAGTTCTAATCCACCAGAAAGTTTCATATCAGCGCACACTCCGCTACAGAGTGAAAATTTCAATCTGCATACGCAGATAGTCTAAGAAGATGTTGCCAAACGAAGAGTGAAGCAGCTGGGTAGCTAGAGATGCTGTCCAACGAATGAAGCGGAGCCGGCTACGTTTATAAGAAGATAATAAATTGCGTTTTCCTCCCATTTCAGGTGTGGAGTTTTCGTGTACATCCTTATCCTCTTTGACCTCAGAGTGTGATCCTGTGCTGTTTACAGAGGAGATGGTAGAAAGATGTCCGAGACGGTGTAGAGATTGATTGAGGCGTTCTTTGTCCAAACCAATGATCGGATTTGGTATTCTATCGATTGATGTCAGAATGCTACAGGTCACTGGTTAGTGGTGTATAGGAAGTGACTATTTTAACGCTGTCTCGTGGGTCAATGCGTGGCTGGAGACCCTTATTTAGCTAGGTGTCTATGTGTAGCAGCGTATAGACATTATCGACGTCCACCAACAAACGTTTTGAATGAATTATACTGATCAATACGTAACTTGGTTTGCTTCTCGTGGCACATGGCGCTAAGAGTTCGTGGACTCTAGCCGCTGCCGTGAGTCGTGCTTCACCAGACGCTAAGGTAGCTCCGAGTCGACAGAGGAGAAGGAATATTTCAGCACTCATTATTCAATTAGTTGCCTAAGTAAGTCTAGACATACCAGTCACAGTGAGGTTACTGTGGGTAAAATCTAGAAAGAGAGAGTGGAAAAATCAAATCACTCGATGATTCATCCAGCCCTATGGTAACCTTCAGTGGATGTGTTTTCTCTCCACGTGAATACATGTCGGTAAGAAAAAAACGCGAAAGGAGAAACCGAAGGAATATGTTTATATACATATATAATGGAAAATAATGATCGATATGACGTCAAGAAAATCAGTAAACAGCAATCAGTGAAAGTAACTGCCGTGATGTCACAAATAAGAACTATATATATATATATATATATATATATATATATATATATATATAGTGACATAATGGCACTTGTTTTCACTGATGGCTGTACAGTGATGAGTCCGCAGAGCTCGTGGTCGTACTGTAGCGTTCTCACTTCCCGCGCCCGGGTTCCCGGGTTCGATTCCCGACGGGGTCAGGAATTTTCTCTGCCTCGTGATGACTGGGTGTTGTGTGATGTCCTTAGGTTAGTTAGGTTTAAGTAGTTCTAAGTTCTAGGGGACTGATGACCATAGATGTTAAGCCCCATAGTGCTCAGAGCCATTTTTTTGTACAGTGATGTGCTTAGCGTCAGACAGACCAGTCCCACGGGAATTGAATTTGGGAAGTCTATGCTGCAGCCATGTGTTTCCATTCTTAAACACTTAATGTCCATACACAGTTCCATACATTTACGGAGTTTTTAGTCATTGCCACTATTCTGTCTGTGTGTTACTATTTCCACAAAAGTCGATGCATTTCATCGTGGTCTGGAGCGGTAACTTTTTCCTTGTCGATATATTATTGTATAACACAAATATGCACTACACTACGGTAATAATGTTTTTCACAGATATTGAAATCTGTTACAATGTGTCTGCCTTCTTTAAAAGGTACGTAGTTGATTGGTCTAACTGACATAGTAGTGTAAAGAAAGCATAAGTATTTACCACACGTTTCACATACTATTACTCTCCGAAAACTACAAAACATTCTACGTCCCATTCTTTGGCCTTCACGGCAAGTCATCTTGGGCTAATATTTCATCAAGATAATGCCCGTCCACACACGGCGAGAGGTTCTACTGCTTGCCTTCGTGCTTGTGAAACCCTACCATGGCCAGCGAAGCCGCCAACTGAGAACGCCTGCAGCATTCCATTATGCCAATCTAACTCGCCAATTGGACAATATTTGGAGCAATATCGCTCAGCAGAAGACCAACATTTCCATAAATCAGTGCCAAGTCGAATAACTGCTGGCATAAGGGACACAAATGGAGCAACGCGTTATTGGCTTGCTCAGTTTATAAAGCTCTTCCTCTCGATTAAATCATTTAATTTTTCTGAAATTGTAATCATTTGTTTTTATGTGCCTCTACGTCACATCCACCAATTCCCGTCCCATTCGAATAATTGCTTCGTGGTGCATCGTTTTTGTCTTGGAGTGTATTATTTTATATCTGAAACTGGTTGTCTATGAGATGTCTCCAAATTACGAGGGGCATTATTTCAATTGTAACAAAAAGATCTGACCAGTGTTACAGAATACATTCCACACACATAGCAGAAGAAAATATGTTACTTGGACAGAGCACTGGAAACGTATTATTATCGGATGAGAAACCATTCTTTCCAACTTCTCATAGCATACTAATCATAACGATTACGCAGGAAGAGTTAGTACAGGCACACCATATTTAACAGTTTCTTACATGAAATGTTATAAATTTCTTCTGATAGCCATCATCGAGGGCATCAAGACACTCTCATCTTATGCAGCATCTCGATGCTGTTGCGTTTTTAAGTCCAGAGAAGTTGGTGGTCGGCAAACTGGTCCATCTTTTCCTGTCCATCGTCAACGGCCTTGCCACAGTTGTAACATCGGTACCCGTCAGATCACCGAAGTTAATTACTGTCTAGCCTTGAACTGGTGACTGTCGCCGGCCGCGGTGGTCTCGCGGTTAAGGCACTCAGTCCGGAACCGCGCGACTGCTACGGTCGCAGGTTCGAATCCTGCCTCGGGCATGGATGTGTGTGATGTCCTTAGGTTAGTTAGGTTTAATTAGTTCTAAGTTCTAGGGGGCTGATGACCACAGAAGTTAAGTCCCATAGTGCACCGAGCCATTTGAACCATTTTGGTGACTGTCCTGGCCTGCCGAATGCTGTTGGCCAGCGGGAAGCACTCAGCCCTTGTGAAGTCAATTGAAGAGCTACTTGGTTTGACAGACAGCTGCTCCAGTCACCAAAGCTGACAACGGCCAGCAGAGCGGTTTTCTGACAACATGCCGCTCGATGGTAATGGAAATGAGCCGCTTGCGGGACAGGTCCGGCCGCCTTGGCACAGGTCTTATTACATTAGACACCACATTGGCGACCTGCGAGTCGGATGGGGATGAAATGATGATGAAGACAGCACAACACCCAGTCCCTGAGCGGAGAAAATCCCCGACTCAGCCGGGAATCAAATGCGGGCCGGTAGGACGGCAATCCGTCACGCTGACCACTCAGCTATCGGTTTAGTTTTCCTATCCATCGATTGCGGATTCCATTACTTGTAACATTTAAATGAGGGGAAGCTACAGTGCTCAATGTAATACAGGTATCATTGCATCCATAAAGGCACATCTAGCAAGAGACAAGGTAGAGGAATCTCGTAGAAGGCATTAGAAATTCGGCTATTGAGTCTGGTTGGAATAAAGTGAAGTACTAAGACACAGTCACCAAAAATACCGGCCCAAACTTTGACAGATATTATTTGTTCACTGCATATTTCAAACTTTGCATAAATTCAGTCCAGCCCAGAAGTGCTGATAGTGGAAATTTATTATCTCATGCGTTGAACGACACCATATCAGTAAAGAATACAGTTGCGTACTTTCCTTTTTGTCTGTGGAATATGTCATAAGCGCTTGGTCGCATCTTTCGGTTATTCCCTACACAAATATGGATTGTCACTTAGGCGACAGATACGTTTTAGTTAGCAAGTCCTTAAGTAACTAAAATAGTAATCTCTGGTTGAAATCATCATCACAGAAGTCTCGACCATATGATCTACTTTTAATCTTTACGGCATATGTTTTATCCTTCGATCCCCTATAATTTCCGCACAGTAGCTCTGAAACCGTGAGTGTAAGTATGTAGGAGTGGGTATATGCACACGGAAAGCAGTGGAATGTGATAAACAGAGCTTGGACTTTATAAACTGACGCTCCTACGAGTAATCAATAGTATTATTAATTGTGAACAGTGCGTAATTGCCTGCCCATTGCTAATTAAAGAGATTTGTGAGTGTCATCTGCGGGCCACAGCTCTTACAATTTGTTACAAGCTTATCAATTTCCGCTATAAATATCTCTTACGGGACGGATTCAGTTCTATAACCGCTGTGTCGGACTACCACTGCGCATTGTCAAAACTTTTTTTTTTGTCTAATTTAGGGTGATATAAACATGATATTGTGAATTTAAATGAAATATGAAGTTAAGCTCAGCCTGTCTCATAAGTCTACGATGTGGCTATCCATGGTCGTTGTAAAATGCGGAGACTGCTTCATAGAAACTAGTTTAGTGCTTGGATATTGCAAGCTTCAGGATGTTAAGTTTATGTTAGATATGAGGCTTTATTTGGGGTGTCTTATTCATACCGTTATTTATACATTACTAGCCGAGTACCGGGGGTTGGTCGTTATGTATTTATTCCAGTTCCACTAGTTCAACACCATTTCCCCCTACCTCTTTTAACATTTTAATGTTCGGATAATAAGTTGTCGTCTCTTTAATCTAAGAATAGATGATCAATGCAGCTAGCCCCTATCTCTGTGTAATGTCTTGTCTGTATAGACGTGTATCTGTTGCCTTTAAGATCCCTTCACCTTCACACGTAATTCAATACAGTAAAGTAAGGCCCTCCCAGTTCTTGGCTGATCCGTGATATGACAGGCGAAAAATTAGACTAATGGAGGATTACTAGTATTATCTCTATTTTCATTCGCTCTCTCTCTTTCTCTCCTTTATCTGTGTATGGTTTTTAATATATGATTTCATTACTTGATGTAGTGATAAAAAGAATCAGCCAACTAGAATCTTTGGTGGAGTCCTTCGTCTTGGTAATCAGCGACTGGCATGCTGTAAGAGATCTTTACATTTATTATTACTGTTAAACACTGCAGTCAGTCGGGAGAATCAATCGTTTGGACAATTTGTTCCTTTTACGAAAGACTGCGAATTCCAGATGTGTACGAAGCCCTTTTTGGACGATTTAACACAGACTCAGTGATTGCAGGCTCTCTTCGACACAGCTGAAACTTCCCCACTAATTACAGGGCCAACATGATCAACAAATGATTCAGAAAAAACTCATTTGTTCATTCACTCCAGAACAAAAAAGTCACAAACCTTATTTATGGAGGAAATCGTGTATTAAATCCATCTCCATTACATGTCCAGATCTCCGGTGATTCCACGCCTTAATTATTTTCCTTTTACAATCTCTTTCTCTTCAAAGCAAACCGCTAGCGCCACAAATGTTGATTGGCTCGCTTTAGCGAGAAGAAAAGCAGAATATGTATCTCTCAGAAACACGTCAATCCCTCAACAGATACTCCAGAAGCTGTCCTAGTTACCACTCTAACAACCATGGAGAATGCATATATGCATCTCTGTTGTTTCAAAGAATAAATGCACTAGAAAATACTTTGGCGTCGACGAGCTGTCGCCGCATATATTACGAGAAAATCAGATCAGATAATTTTTCCAAAGTGAATGAACGTGGATGGTTGGATTGAAAATGATTAATTGGTGCGTGGTAGAGGGTATTTGCTGTGGGGATGTTACACTCTGTCCATCTTCTCCGCCCTTCCCCTCTGTCCACTTCCTTCTCTTCCATCTCTCTGTCCACCTACGCCACTGCCTACTTTCAGTCCATTTCTGCCTGCAGCTCTCTCTGTCGATCTGCTTCTTATCTGCTCCTCCACACACTCTCTGTCCATCTGCTCCCCCCTCATCGGTTAATCTGCTCCTTCCCCATCCGTCCCTCCTCCCCCTGTCTCTGTCCACCTGCTCCACCCCACTATTTCTGTACATCTCCTCCTTCTCCATGCTTCTGCCCACATCTCCCTCAACCTCTCGTTGTCCATGTATTCTTCACACCGAGCGGGGCAGCGTAGTGGTTAACACTCACCTTCCGCTTCTAGCGCCGAGAGGGAAGGTTCTTCTTTATTTCACTTTCCGCAGCGTCGCTTGTGTGGAGTTTTCCTTTTTAGTGTTGTTCTGTCTGCCGAGTGGGTCGTAGCGCCTCCGCTCCACCTTTACTGTCTGTTTATGTTCGTCTACTTGCAGCGGCGTCGGCCGCTCCGCTATGGCTACCATGGTTTCCACGTGTGTTCCCAAAAAGGTACTGTGAGCTTTACTTTCGATAAAACAACGTGACACGTGCAGCCAGGGTCTCTAGAAATCCACGATTGGCTTGTCGATACAAGTCATGTGAACTCTGATCAGGTCCACACCGCTTATTTTGATGCAGACGAGTACGTGTTTTACGTGAAATTTATGGATCCTCTCCACGTTGAAAGATTACTTTCGCGACATGGTTCTCAAGTCCCGTTCAAGCATTGCGATAATTCCCTTCGTGTGGTGTCCCCCGCAGATGCTCAAATCGAATATACCAATGTTCGGGTGTTCAACCTCCCGCCGGAAGTTGATGACAACTTTCTACAGGACGTATTGAATCCTTATGGTAACGTGAAAACCTTCCGTCGTGAACGCTAGTCTACTCAACACCGATTACAGTGTTATAGTGGAATTCGTTCCGTGGAAATGCATGTCAAACGCAATATTCCACCACATTTACAAGTGCGTGGTTACCGCGTCCGTGTCATGTATACTGGTCAAGAGGGAACCTGCTTCCTATGTAATGAAAGTGGACAGGTTCGGTTTGATTGTCCGCGGAATGTTTTTGTATTAAAGCCGTCTTTGGTACAGCGTCGCAAATTGACGTTTGCTGATCTTGTTCCTTCCATTCCCCCCGTGGGGCCTACTTCTGCTTCGAATTATAATGAACAAACAGTCAGTTCTGACAATCGTGTCAGTGAATTTCTGCCTTTACCTCCGCGACAGGTTCAGAACCTATTGGCGCCAGGATAGAACATATAACGGCAACCAACAAGCGACGTCGCACCCAGGATGGTGACGATGAGGATTTGGCTGTGGCTTCTGCGCCGACCTCCTCCGCATCGATTGTGTCCCCTGCTCCTCTCGATGATACGGTACCTCCCGTCCGTGGTACGGTGATTGGCGAAGAAGTTATCTGCAGCATCCCTCCTGCTCGCGAAGTGGCTCCTTCTGCGCTGCCTGCGTGTAGAGAGGGAGCGGAGTCCCCCCCCCCCCCCTTCGTCTTTGTGTCCTCCGTTACAGTCTGAGACGATGCAACGTCTTCCTGCTCCTTCGTCTTCAGCCGCCGACTGTTTCCTGCATTTGCTGACTACAGCAACTCAGGAGGTTAGCGACCACGTCTCACCTGTTGCATTGGCAGTTCCACAGAATGCTTCAGCCTTAGTGACTGGAACTGAATTACGTGACCCTGGTTCTGATGTTCAGGAAGCTGTGCCTATGACCCCTGCCACATCACCGTCTGCAGAAACCGCCATCCCACGTAGCCAACAGAAACAGCGTATACAACCTGACCGTGCTGTGGCAAGTAAGAAATATAAGAAAAAAGGTTGCGATGACGGGGATTCTGGTCCTCCGATGTCTGATTCCTCTGTGGATTCCACAATGGACCTTGACTCTCAGCTGTCTACCTAATTCCACTCGGAGGTTCCGTTCATCCCTGTCCAGTTGTGATCAATGACCCAAGCCTACACGAGCCTTTCATTAAACATTAATCGTGTAGAATCAGAATTGCGATTGACTTCGCTGCGTTAGTTCATTTATGATTCATGTGCGGACATAGTCTTCTTACAGGAGCTGTTATTTTGTAAGTTCTCCTTACCTGGTTTTCGTATGACCTTTGATGTAGCACCCGAATACTCTACGAGGACCGCCTTATTCTTTCGCGAAGGCATTCCTACTGCTGAGGTGGAAATGTTGGATTCTGGCAGGGGCATAGGTTGTCAACATTTTAATCTTACCTTGGTTCTTTTATATGCCCCTTCTGGCACTGGTCGCGCAGAGGATCTTTCGCGTTTTTATAAAGAGGATATTGTTTATCTGTTGCGTCAGAGTCCTCCGAGTATTCTGTTGGGTGGTGATTTTAACTGTATTTTGTGTCCTGCAGATCAATCTCCTAATTTTAATTTCTCTCGTGAATTACATGAATTGGTCCGCTCCTTACGCCTAAAAGACGCCTGGAGATGTAAATACCCGACGTTAATTAAAGTTACCCACTCTACTTTGACTTCTAGTAGCAGGTTAGATAGGTTTACTTACCAGACTGCCTGAAGTCATACCAGCTTCCTTTACGGATCACCGTGCTGTGGCTACAACTCCCAATCTTTAACGACAACCAGTCAAATTGTTTCGCCCTCCGCGGACGTTAAACATCGCTCACCTAGCTGACACCTCTCTCGATGACGTGATGCGAGTCGTGTGGGAGGGTACTCTACGGTCCACTGGGAAATACCGCCACTCTTGACTGGCGGACTCAGCTAGCAAAACCGAGGCTCAAGCAAACTTTGATACTTCTCTGTGATGCCAAAGAGCGAGACTTTCGGAGAACTTATGAATATTACTATTCCATTCTGCCTGAACTTTATGCTGCTTCGGATCACGCCCCTCTGAGAATTGCAGATGTTAGGCGTGTAAAAGCAAAAATGTTGACCTTCAAGAGAATACAAATGGAAGGTTTGAAAATTCGATCGAAGACACGTTCATTGGTGACGGAAGAACTGACTTCCTTATATCATTTGCTTCGGCATCAGATCCTTCGCCGACGAGCTTGTATTCATTCTCTCACGACAAATGATGGACGTACCGTAATGGCGCAAGCTGATATAGTGCGTATCTTGCACCAGTACGATGTAGAAATCTATGACGTCGATGAGTCCAATGAAACCTTTTACGACCCACTTGTCAGCATCTTGGATACGACAATTACACCTGAACGTAATCCAACGCTCTTAGAAGCCTTTCAGCCTGAGAAACGTATTGTGGGATCGCCCTCTCAAAAGTCCCCGGGTCTAGATGGACTTCCCAAGGAATTTTACGTGTGCTTTTGGCCGTTGTTGGGTGTTACCTTTACCTTCCTATTGACTCAAGTGTTACAGGGAGGAGTAACTCGATCAAGGTGGGAAAAATTGTTTAAATCCCGAAACGCACTGGACCGGCTGCCCCTGATTGCTTTACCCCACTTACTCTGTTAAACTTTGATTATAAGACTGTGGCGAGGGCAGTTAATAGTAGGATGTCGGCTCTGATGGAGACGATTGTTGCCAAACATCAAAGCTGCGTACCTGGTCTTACCATTCTTACCCCCGTTGCTGCTGTAACGTCCGTTCCTTGTGCCCTTGCTTTTCTAGACTTCGATAAGGCATTTGATCGTGTTAATCACGAGTTTCTGCTTTGGATTCTGGAGGCAGTTGGTTTCCCTGTTGACAAACGGCGAGTGCTCTCCAATCTGTTTAAGGGTATTTCGACTTCGGTGGTTGTTAATGGCCAACTTAAGTCCCCAGTAAATATTCGTGGGGGGAGTGCCTCAAGGAAGCCCGCTGTCCATGACTTTGTTTGTGTTGTCTGTGGAGCCCCTTCTTCGGATGCTAGAAGCCAGCTGACAGATTGGACTATAGCTGTTCGTGCATACACGGATGACGTGATGGTTCTAGTTCGCGATCCTGCTGAAGTACGTCGCCTGAAGGCTGTAATCGATGATTTTTGTCAGAGTTCAGGTGCAAAACTTAATGAAGGTAAATGCAAGCTTCTTCCCGTGCGAGATTTCGATGACGCGGTTTTTCCATGGGCTACTGCGGTGCATCAGCATACGTCTCTCGGTATCATCATTTATCGTTGTCCACTCAAAATGGTGACGCTCAACTGGAAGTCTGTTACGGACAAAATACAGGGAGCGATACTACAGCATGAAAGTCATTCTCTTACTATGCTCCCGAAAGTCCGAATACTGGATACATACGCCGGCCGAAGTGGCCGTGCGGTTAAAGGCGCTGCAGTCTGGAACCGCAAGACCGCTACGGTCGCAGGTTCGAATCCTGCCTCGGGCATAGATGTTTGTGATGTCCTTAGGTTAGTTAGGTTTAAGTAGTTCTAAGTTCTAGGGGACTAATGACCTCAGCAGTTGAGTCCCATAGCGCTCAGAGCCATTTGAACCATTTGAACTGGATACATACGTCTTGTGCAAAGCTAATTACGTGGCCCAAGTTTGTCCTCTTCCCTCGATGATGGCGAAGAAACTACTACAATTGTCTGGTCATTTCTGATGGAAGAGACAACTATTTCGCTTACGGTATGAGGTGATAACGGAGCCTCGTTCCTTTGGGGGGTTGGGCCTGACATATATACGGAGGAAGATTCACATGCTATATGTGCGGCGTACTGTTTTGACGATGACTCAAGAAAGTCACACATTCACGTCTCATTTATTTCTCTGTGTCCGTCCTGCTAGTCGTGTAGCCCATATTGATGTCGGTCGCATAAATTATAAGTTAAAACACATTCGGGACTTCTATCTTGCGGTGAGCTGTTTACAGGCTGACATCTTATGGAGACCTGTCCTCACCATGAAATTCCTAAAGACTCGATGGGAAGCAGTCCCTTGCCCGAACCCCGTTGAACGAGAATCGCGGCATACAACCTGGGCGACAATTTGGTTCAATATCACTCTTCCGATTTTGCCGATGCAAGCGTCCTTGTGCTAAGTCACTTGATTCCAACGAACTAGCGACTTTCCCGTATTGGGCTTAGTGACATGGATTTATGTAGTCGTTGTAGGTCTCCAGATACTTGTGGAGGGTCATATGGCAAACTGGTCTTGGATCAGGACACATCTAACCTTCCTTACTCGATCTTCTGAGACTGCATACACTACGGATATCATATTGCGCCCAGATTCTTCTTTCTTTCCACGGTAGAAAACCAATACTGTTATGTGGTTGTTGGGGCACTTCGTTCATTATGTTGTAGAAGGCGAGGGGGAAGACCACATGAACTTCATGCAGAACATGATTACTGTCCATTGAACATGCTTGCGAATCCCTCGATATCGAGACCTCTTCGCCAACATGTTGAATCTTGTTTTCTGTTGGCAAGGTGCTGGTTAATTTAATTTTTCTGATAAGTGTTTTTCTTTGTTATGTATATTCCCATCTGATGTGCTTCGGCTTGTCGTTTCCTGGTTTCCCTGCTCCTTTTATTTTGTGTATTGACTCAGTATCGCCCCAGTTCTACTGCAAAATGTGTATAGATGAAGTATAGATATACATGAGCGTCGACAATCCTTGCAACCAATTTGGGATTTTCTTAGTTTGCTATTTCGAATGTAATCTGGTTTCACTTTCCGTCAACTTGTAGATTCTATTATAAACTATAAAAATAAATAAAAACACAAAATAACAAAAAAATTGAAAAATTACAAAAAACACACATAAAAATAATTGTTTATACATATCATGTCAGCTTGGTGGTGGTCTTTTGGCTATGCTCTCTGTCTTTTTCTTCTTTCTTTTCTTTTTTTCATTTTTTTTTCTATTTTTACTATCCTGGAACCATAATTAATTTTTTCTCCCATTTGCAGCTTATATTACATGATGATTTTACTGTGGTCTACTGAAGTGTCACGATAGTACCAAGTCATACTGATAATTAAAAAAAAGTGGTTAGCGTTGCTGTCTCTGGATCACAGGGTTCCGGCCGAGCTGGGGATTTTCTCTGCGCGGGAACTGGGTGTCTGTATTGACCACATCATTTTATCATCATCGTAATCATCATCATCATTCGTTACAGTGGCCCGATTAGATTGCGTGAAAAAAATTGGACTGTGTAAAAATTGTGACTTCGAACGGGCGCTGATGACCGAGCGGTTGAGCGCCCCACAAATCAAACATCATCATCATCATCATCACCAACACAGATACAACATTTTACAAGTGTTATACCGAAGGTTATTAAAAAAAAAGCCACTGGACTCTCATCCAGGAGGACGACAGTTCAAACCCGCCTTCGGCCATCTTTTTTTAGGTCTTCCGTGATTTCTCTAAATCCCTTCAAAAGAGCACGATCGCTTTCCTCCTCCATCCTTCCCTAATCCTTGTGCTCTGTCTGTAATGACCTCGTTGTCAACGGGACGTTAAGCACTAATCTCCTACTCCTACTCCTCGTCATCCCTGTCAGTGTCCATCTCCTCCTTCGCCTCTCTGTCTGTCCACCTCTTCCTTCCCCTTTTACTTCCACATTATCACCCCTATCCCAACAGAAGGCTGCTGGTTCTTACCTACACAGTATTTCTTTCCATATTGTAAGAAAATGTTTACAAAGTTTGGTTGAACTTGATCCACAAGTTTAACAAGAGTTTCTTACGAGTAGCTTTGCCAGCATGCCCATATTGGACATATATTTGGACGTATTTAGCTTATTTATCACATATTTATGCACATACACTCTACGATCATCAGAAGTTTTCGGACACCCCCCAAAACATATGTTTTTCATATTATGTGCATTGTGCTGCTACCTAATGCCAGGTAATACATATCAGCTATCTCAGTAGTCATTAGACATCGTGAGAGAGCAGAATGGGGTGCTCCGCGGAACTCACGGACTTCGAACGTTGCCAGGTGAATGGGTGTCACTTGTGTCATACGTCCGTACGTGAGATTTCCACACTCCGAAACATCCCTAGGTCCACAGAGACTGCTGACAATTGAAGAGGGTCGTAATGTATAATAGGCTCGACCATCACACAGGAATTCGAAACTGCATCACGATCCACCGCAAGTACTATGACAGTTAGGCGGGAGGTGAGAAAACTTGGATTTCATGGTCGAGCAGCTGCTCGTAAGTCACACATCACGCCGGTAAATGCCAAATGACGCCTCGCTTGGTGTAAGGAGCGTAAACATTGGACGACTGAACAGTGGCCTTGCGGCTCTAGGCGCTGCAGTCTGGAACCGCGAGACCGCAACGGTCGCAGGTTCGAATCCTGCCTCGGGCATAATTGTGTGTGATGTCCTTAGGTTAGTTAGTTTTAACTAGTTCTAAGTTCTAGGGGAGTAATGACTTCAGAAGTTGAGTCCCATAGTGCTCAGAGCCATTTGGACCATTTTTGAACAGTGGAAAAACGTTCAACACGATCGAGCACCTGGCCGGCCGGAGTGGCCGTGCGGTTCTGGGCGCTACAGTCTGGAGCCGAGCGACCGCTACGGTTGCAGGTTCGAATCCTGCCACGGGCATGGATGTGTGTGATGTCCTTAGGTTAGATAGGTTTAATCAGTTCTAAGTTCTAGGCGACTGATGACCTCAGAAGTTAAGTCGCATAGTGCTCAGAGCCATTTGAACCAAGGCATTTTGATCGAGCACCTGTTCATAATGCACGGCCTGTGGCGGAATGGTTACACGACAATAACATCCCCGTATTGAACTGTTGAACTGGCCTGCACAGAGTCCTGACCTGAATCCTAAAGAACACCTTTAGGATGTTTTGGAACGCCGACACGTGCCAGGCCTCACCGACCAACATCGATACCTCTTCTCAGTGCAGCACTCCGTGAACAATAGTCTGCCATTCCCCAAGAAACCTTCCGGCACCTGATTGAGCGTATGCCTGCGACAGTGGAAGCTATCATCAAGGGTAAGGGTGGGCCAACACCACACTGAATTCCACCATTACCGATGGAGGGCGCCACTAACTTGTAAGTCATTTCCAGCCAGGTGTCCGGATACTTTTGATCACATAGTGTATCTCACCAGTATCTCTATCGCATTTCGCCTTGCAGCTTCGGTTTCATGCAACTCAATATCTATGACGTCATATGTCCTGCACTATGTCTTCTACAATGACATAGTTTTGCAGTTACATTCAGTTGTATATGAGAATACTGTCTGCGAAATATTACGCTTAGTAATAAACAATTAATAAATTAAAGCGTCATGACTGATACGACAGCAAGAACAGCCGAAATGTAATAAGTGATAAATTCTCTATGGGAGGTTAGAGAAGCTATCCTCTTCCATGACTGCTCCACAGCTCATGGTGATAGACAAAGTAGGATCCAGGCTTGGTGATCTAAGGAGTCATACACGTATCCTCATCTCCGCTGAGTATTCCTCAAATATGTTTGAAACTTCTTGAACAAATGGTGGTGCATTTATCATACCTAATTTCCGGTCACCTGCAACGCGTTCTATATTAACTGTCGGATGATAGGTTCCTGGACTGTTAGCCAATGAGAAACTATGGCAGAAGCAACTATGTTCTGATTTCCCTTCCTGTAGGAATACCGGCACAACCTTTCTAAAAGGTGCCATACTGGCAAGTGGAAAGCTTAATATAACGTGTTTTCACGCTGCCACCAGCGTGGTACCAACATTTAGCCTGTTTCCTCCGCGCAGCTTACCTTTTTTTCATGCTTTGAGAGAGCAATCGTAAACAGGTTTAGCAGAGGTTTTTAAATCCAACGGCGAGGAAACACTTGTGCATGGTATGGTAGCTCACTAGGTGGTGTGCAGCACTCAGCTGGCGACTGTATTTCTGCTCTGCGATCTGTTTATTGGCTCTTACCATACACGACAGACTATTTTATGTTGTTTCATGTATATAATTTTTCTTCAGTATGTTATGCAATTTTTGTGACAGTTTGTTTGCTGGGGTAGTTATAGAGTTTACCACGGGACGTATCGTATTATCTTCTTTGTGTATCTTTTGGCTGTGCTCTTAGTTACGGTGCCTTTGGACTTGTACATGTAAGGTATTTCTTTTCAGTTTCTGTCAACAGGAATTGTGTGTTCTTGAGTTTTTCCTTAATTTTACTTTACACTTTTTTATGTTTTGGCTTTTTAATGTGTTATTAGCATCAAAGAATTCATGTGTTTTGTCTATGTACTCCTTTTCTTTCATCACAACTAATGTACTTCTTTTGTCTGACTTTGTGACAACGGATTGGTTGTTTTCCAGTTTATTATTTATGGATTTTAGGGTTTTTGTTTCATTTATTGTACATTTAGATCTAACTTTATCTTTCTTCATTTTTTTCTCAAGACGTTTGCTCACTTTGTGAGCTATCGCTGCTTTTCTATTTCAATTTAATTTTGCTGCATCTGCAGCATTTTTAGTTGCAACTATTTTCTGTTTTAGTGTGTGGTTGTTGAGGTTACGCTTTCTCTTGTATATTAGTCTTTTTTGGAGCAGATTATTTTCTCTTTGGTCAAATTATATGTCTCTTTGTCCACCACTCTGAATGTTGAGTATCTATCTGTTTAGCAAATTCTTCTTCTTGCCTAACACCCTTATTTCGGTTTTCAGCTAGGGATTTTCTGCTCTGTGCTTTATAAATTTTGCTATGCTGCTGATTGAACATACTTTCACTTTTATATAATTTGGAATTATACCCACTTGCTGACAGTCCTCGCTCACCCTTATATGTGCAGCTGTTTCTTGTACTTTCAGCTCACAGCTCAGGGAAAGAAACTGGTACACCTGCCTAATACAGGGTGTTACAAAAAGGTACGGCCAAACTTTCAGGAAACATTCCTCACCCACAAATAAAGAAAAGATGTTATGTGGACATGTGTCCGGAAACGCTTAATTTCCATGTTAGAGCTCATTTTAGTTTCGTTCTACCACCTACGCTCAATGGAGCACGTTATCATGATTTCATACGGGATACTCTACCTGTGCTGCTAGAATATGCGCCTTTACAAGTACGACAAAACATGTGGTTCATGCACGATGGAGCTCATGCACATTTCAGTCGAAGTGTTCGTACGCTTCTGAACAACAGATTCGGTGACCGATGGATTGGTAGAGGCGGACCAATTCCATGGCCTCCACGCTCTCCTGACCTCAACCCTCTTGACTCTCATTTATAGGGGCATTTGAAAGATCTTGTCTACGCAACCCCGGTACCAAATGTAGAGACTCTTCGTGCTCGTATTGTGGACGGCTGTGATACAATACGCCATTCTCCAGGGCTGCATCAGCGCATCCGGGATTCCATGCGACGGAGGGTGGATGCATGTATCCTCGCTAACGGAGGACATTTTGAACATTTCCTGTAACAAAGTGTTTGAAGTCACGCTGGTACGTTCTGTTGCTGTATGTTTCCATTCCATGATTAATGTGATTTGAAGAGAAGTAATGAAATGAGCTCTAACATGGAAAGTAAGCATTTCCGGAGACATGTCCACATAACATATTTTCTTTCTTTGTGTGTGAAGAATGTTTCCTGAAAGTTTGGCCATACCTTTTTGTAACACCCTGCATATTTTAACGGTTTTTGTGATAATATTTACTATATAAGTGATTTATTAGTGGTTTCTTCATTCACCTCTGCCTTTCTCGTGTTGTGACCTGATATTTGTGAGTGTTTCGTATCTAGCAACTTAACCTCTTACCCGTGTTTACATTCCGCGCTGACCAGTTGCAGCTGTAGCGGCGCATCGAAAGGTAAGTACTAATTAATTGTTTGTGTATAGTAGTTTATTTAGGAACTTTCGTAGTCTTCAACCGGTGTTCTTGGTGTTTTCTGGTGAAATAATTTCAGAAGAAATTTTTGCGAACTGCTTTCAGTTTCGTTACTGTGTCATCAGAAGTTTGATTTTCTTTCTGTGTTAGTATTTTGTTATATTCTCATTTGTTGTTTATTAATACTGTCAATAATAGTAGTTACTTCCCTTGTAGAGCAAGTTCGTGATTATTGTAGTCAGTTTTTGACATTTTCTTATTGTAGTAGCGGAACTTAGATAAAGTTGTTTTCTTGTTTCAATAACTGTAAAATTTTACCATGAGTGAGAAGTGGATTGCGGTGAGAGACTTGTTCGAAGTATTGTCACTGGGGGGAATTCAGTGAGGAAGTCAGTGGGCATTCTGGTGAGATCCTCTCCAGGAAATGCAGGTTATGTAGCAAGAGTAAGTTGATAGAAGAGCAGGAGCGTAAGATCTGAGCCCTCCAGGTGCAGTTGAAAAACGCACAGGAGGAGCTAGATAGGACGAGGAGGGAGAAGGGGGTTGGGGAATGGGAGCTTGTTGTTGGCAAGAGATCTGCTAGGAGAAGGAGATTTTCAGATAGTTTTACTATTGGTGTTTGTAATAGATATGACCAACTGTCAGAGTCTAGTGGAGAGGAATCTCTAGTAGCTGTAGATGTAGGAAGTATGCAGCAGACCTCAGCAGTTACGGTGGCCAGGACAGTTGCAAAGTCTAAGAGAAAGGAGAAGGTTCTGCTGTTAGGTAGTTCTCATAGTAGAGGTGTAGGCCTGCAGTTGCAGGAAGTGTTGGGGAGTGAGTACCAGGTCACCAGCATTGTGAAGCCTAATGCAGGATTGGCTCAGGTGACTGTTAACGTAGGGGGGTTATGTAGTGATTTTACTAAAGAGTATCAGGTAGTGATTGTGGGTGGGACTGGTAATAGTATTGACAGGGATGGGCAGTATGACATAGATGGTGACCTGGAAAAGATAGCCACTCAGACTGGCAACACGAATGTGCATTTCGTGAAACTGTTTCAGCGTCACGATCGGCATCATCTTAATACAGCCGTCAGGCGTAATAACATGAGACTTGAGGGTGCACTGATGACAGAAGGCATGAGTCACATTTCAGTGGTGTTTTTTTGGAGTCTATCAGCAGGACGGGTTTCACTAGACATGGCCTGCACCTCAACAGGTATGGGATCGGGAGGTTGGCAAAGCTTATAGGTGGCAGCATAGGTGGGGGTGGTGGGATCACTCAGAGGAAAATTCCTGCAGTAGTGGGTGTTAGAGCTGCACTTTTTTTAGATTGAAGTCAGCTGATAGCTATTCCTGGTTAAGGGAAGTCTCTCTAACAAAGAAACCACTTTCTACAAAGCTTAGATATCCGAGTAATGAGGGAATTAGTATATTTCATCAAAATATACAAGGTATTAGAGATAAAGTTAGTGAACTGCTAATAGATGTTGACTCTGAAATTATTGGTATATCTGAACACTTCTTAAATAAGGAGATAATTCAGAGGCTTCCTTTACCAGGATACAGGTAGGCTGGCAGCTTTTCTAGGAGCTCTTTGCGGTGTGGGGGAGTAGCCACGTATGTGAAAAACGGTATCCCATTTGAGTCAATTTATGTTTCAAAGTATGCACTGAAAAGGTGTTTGAATGTTGTGCAGGTGTGGTTAAATTTAATGGAGCTAAACTTCTAACTGTTGTTCTTTATAGATCCCCAGACTCCGATTTCACAACATTTTTGCTAAAGGTAGAGTAGGTTCTTGGTTCACTTTATAGGAAATGCAAAAAGTTAGTTATATGTTGTGACTTCAATATTAATTGTATAAGTGATTGTGCAAGGAAAAGAATGCTGCTAGACCTCCTTAATTCATATAATCTTATGCAATCCGTATTCTTTCCAACGAGAGTTCAAGGGAACAGTAGAACAACCATAGACAACATTTTTGTTCATTCCTCGTTACTAGAAGGGCATTCTGTTAGCAAAAAGGTGAATGGGCTTTCAGATCATGATGCACAAATTTTAACTCTAAAAGATTTTTGTGCTGCAACACGTGTTAAATATAGTCATCAACTGTTTAGGAAAGCTGATTCAGTTGCTGTAGAGGCCTTTGAAAACCTTATCAATTAACAAGAGTGGCAAGATGTTTATAGCGCTGATACAGTAGACGATAAATATAATGCTTTTCTCAAGACTTTTCTCGGGCTCTTTGAAAGCTGCTTTCCGTTAGAACGTTCAAAACAGGGTACTAGCACGAACAGGCAGTCTGGGTGGCTGACTAGAGGGATAAGAATATCTTGTAGAACAAAGTGGCAATTATATCAAAACGTTAGAAACAGTCAAAATCTAAATGCAGCAGCCCATTACAAACAGTATTGTAAGGTGCTTAAAAATGTTATTAGGAAGGCAAAAAGTATGTGGTATGCAGATAGAATAGCTAAGTCTCAAAATAAAATTAAAACCATATGGTCAGTCGTAGACGAAGTGGCTGGTCTGCAGAGACAGGTCGAGGATATAGAATCAGTGCGTAGTGGGAATGTCCATGTTACTGATAAGTCGCATATATGTACAGTGTTTAATAATCACTTTCTGAATATAGCAGGTGAACTAAATAGAAACTTAGTCCCAACAGGGAATCATATAGCGCTTGTAGAAAAAAGTGTTCCGAGACAATTACCTGAAATGCTCCTCCATGATACTGGCAAGAGGGAGATTGAGTTAATAATTAAATCACTAAAGACCAAGAACTCTCATGGATATGACGGGGTATCTAGCAGAATACTGAAGTATTGTTCTATGTATGTTAGCCCAGTACTTAGCCATATCTGTAACTTTTTCTTTAGGAGTGGTCGGTTTCCTGACCGATTGAAGTACTCGGTAGTGATGCCACTTTATAAAAAGGGAGACAGGGATAATGTTGACAATTATAGACCTATTTCCATGCCATTGGTTTTTGCTAAAGTTATCGAGAGGGTTGTATAATCAAGGTTACTGGAGTATTTAAATTCACATAATTTGCTGTCAAATGTACAGTTTGGTTTTAGAAATGGCTTAACAACTGAAAATGCTATATTCTCTTTTCTCTGTGAGGTTTTAAACGGATTAAATAAAAGGTTGCGAACGTTTGGTGTTTTCTTTGATTTGACGAAGGCTTTTGACTGTGTTGACCACAAAATATTACTGCAGAAGTTGGACCATTATGGAGTAAGGGGAGTAGCTTACAATTGGTTCGCCTCTTACTTTAAGAACAGAAAGCAGAAGGTAATTCTCCGCAATATTGAGAGTGGTAGTGATGTTCAGTCCCAATGGGGCACTGTTAAGTGGGGCGTTCCCCAAGTGTCGGTGCTGGGGCCACTGCTGTTTCTTATTTATATAAATGATATGCCTCCTAGTATTACAGGTGATTCAAAAGTATTTCTGTTTGCTGATGACACCAGCTTTGTAGTGAAGGATCTTGTGTGTAATATTGAAACATTAGCAAATAATGTAGTTCATGAAATAAGTTCGTGGCTTGTGGAAAATAATTTGATGCTAAATCACAGTAAGACTCAGTATTTATAGTTTCTAACTCACAATTCAACAAGAACTGATATTTTGATCAGACAGAATGGGCATATTATAAGCGAGACGGAACAGTTCAAGTTCCTAGGCGTTCTGATAGATAGTAAGCTGTTGTGGAGAGCCCATGTTCACGATCTTGTTCAGAAACTAAATGCTGCTTTATTTACCATTAGAACAGTATCTGAAATAAGTGACATTTCAACACGAAAAGTAGTCTACTTCGCATATTTTAATACGCTTATGTCATATGGTATTATTTTTTGAGGTAATTCTTCTGATTCAAAAGGGTATTTTTGGCTCAAAAACGGGCTGTTCGAGCTATGTGTGGTGTAGGTTCGAGAACCTCTTGTCGACCCCTATTCAATAGTCTGGGAATTTTGACATTGCCCTCACAATATATATTTTCTTTAATGTCGTTTTTTTGTTAGCAATATTAGCTTATTCCCAA
Source organism: Schistocerca americana (assembly GCF_021461395.2). Lineage (NCBI taxonomy): Eukaryota > Metazoa > Arthropoda > Insecta > Orthoptera > Acrididae > Schistocerca > Schistocerca americana. The sequence goes on from NC_060130.1 coordinate 630,792,619, forward strand.
GAGTTATGAGCTTTCACTCAGTTAATACTAGGCAGAAATCAAATCTATATGTGGAATGCACTTCCTTGACTCTTGTGCAGAAAGGAGTGCAGTATTCTGCTGCATCCATTTTCAATAAGCTACCACAAGAACTCAAAAATCTTAGCAGTAGCCCAAACACTTTTAGGTCTAAACTGAAGAGTTTCCTCGTGGCTCACTCCTTCTATTCTGTCGAGGAGCTCCTGGAAGAGCTAAAAAATTAAGCAAATTCCAGTGTTACATTGTTGATTTTCTTTATTTAAACTTACGACTTGTCGCCTGAATATGTTTCTTATATTTCATTTTATTTGTTTCTACAATCGTGTTACAATTTCATGTATTGACTCGTTCCATGACCATGGAGACTTCTCCTTAATGTGGTCCCACGGAATAATAAATAAATAAACAAAGAATGCCATGCAACACTTAGTCCGAAAATGGCGTCTGACGGGATCTGCTTTGAACAAGTCAAAAAATATTTCGAAACGTGCTCCGTTACCAGAAAAAGTGGCTTCAGTTCACCAGAAAATTCCTTAGATTCCTATCAAATCCACCCGACGCCCCTCACAAGAGACCGCCATATCACGTCGATGATGCGGACGAATACTCCACCTGGACCTGCAAATGCATCCCTGTCGAGTGTCTGTTGTTTAGGCACCAAAACCAGCAGATTCTTCTAAGCGCCTTCAGTTTTGCTTGTGGCTGTTCACTGAAATAACAATGAATGGCTTGGACGTGGATCTGTTCTTCATCTTTATTGAAGCCTGGTTTCACCTAAGTGGTTATGTCAACTCACAGAATCACAGGCTCTGGGCAGCGGAGAACACACACAATTTCCACGAAGCACCATTGCTTGATCAGAAGGATGGGGTTTGGTGCGCAGTGTCTGCACTCCGCATTATTTGTCTCATTTTCTTTCATCAGACGCTGACCTCGGCGCATTACATTGCCAATATTTTGAAAGCATTTGCGGCAGCATCAGCTAGGTTTCAGAAAGCATCGGTCGTGCGAAACTCAGTTTGCGCCTCTCTCACATGATATCCGGCCGAGGCCCACGAGAAAGACAGGCCGCGGCGAGTACGTCACGAAGGTAGCCCTGAACTCGCTCGCTCGCTCAGCCCAGCAGACAAAATGCGTTTCTTAACCTATTAACTTGCAGCTGGGCGTGTAAGTACTAATCAGAATTGCATTTTCCACTGGAATCTCTATTATGAAGTGTTACTGATTAACAGTACTACAGCAAAATTTAAGATCAATACTCGATATAAATGGTATAACGGCTTGTTTATAGCATTTAGTCTCTTCTGCTTAACAGTACTCATTACATGCTGGAAGCGGTGCCCTATGCAACTAATAATTATTTTAGCACGATTTTATTTTATTGTAGACCAGTACAGCCGAAACAAATTAAATGTAGGCCCATGGACTTCCCGTCATTATAGGACTAATAACAGTAAGATTCCATAATAACGGATTCCAGTATTCTCGTAGGCCTCGCATCCGGCGAACTACGGACGAAGGGCAACAGACAGATTCCATATTCCTAGGTTCCCAAAAGGCATTTGATAGCTTTCCGCACTACAGACTGTTAACGAACTTACAAGTATAGAGAACAGTTTCGAGATATGTGAGTGACTCGAAAACTTCTTACGTAACGGAACCCAGCACGTTGTCCTATTTATTTTTATTTATTTACTCGTCAAGTTCCGTAGGACCAAATTTAGGAGCAAATCTCTAAGGTCATGGAACGTGTCAGTACATGAAATTACAACATAAAAGTAATAACAGATAAAAATAAATGTTCGTGAACTTGAAAAAGTTTAAGTAAACGGTATCAGCAATACAATAAGAATCAGCTTAATTTTTTAAGAAACTCCTCGACAGAGTAGAAGGAGTGACCCATGAGGAAACTCATCAGTTTCGATTTGAAAGCGCTTGGATTACTGCTAAGATTTTTGAATTCGAGTGGCAGCTTATAGAAAATGGATGCAGCAGTAAACTGCACACATTTTTGCTCAAGAGTTAAGGAAGTCCGATACAAATGCAGGTTTGATTTCTGCCGAGTATTAACCGAGTGGAAGTTGCTTATTCTTGGAAATAAACTAATATTGGTAACAAGAAATGACAATAAGGAATATACGTATTGAGAGGCCAATGTCAACATACCCAGACTCGTGGACAGAGGTCGACAAGAGGTTCGTGAACTAACACCACTTATTGCCCGAACCTCCCGTTTCTGAGCCAAAAACATCCTTTTAGAATGGGAAGAGTTACCCCAAAATATAATACCATACGACAATAGCGAATGAAAATAAGCAAAGTAGACTGATTTTCGTGTCGAACGATCACTTACTTCGGATACCGTTCGAATAGAAAAAATGGCAGTATTAAGTCTTAGAACAAGATCCTGAACGTGAGCTTTCCACGACAGCTTACTATCTATCTGACCACCTAGAAATTTGAACTGTTCAGTTTCGCTAATCATATGCCCGTTCTGTGAAATTAAAATGTCAGGTTTTCTTGAATTGTGTGTTAGAAACTGTAAAAACTGAGTCTTACTATGATTTAGCGTTAGATTATTTTCTACAAGCCATGAACTGAGGTCATGTACTGCACTATTTGAAACCAAGCCAATGTTGCACACAACATCGTTTACTACCAAGCTAATGTCATCAGCAAACAGAAATATTTTAGGGTTACCCGTAATACTAGAGGGCACATCATTTATATAAATAAGGAACAGGAGTGGCCCCAACACTGATCCCTGGGGCACCCCCCACTTGACAGTACCCCACTCAGACCCCACATCACAGCCGTTATCAACATTGTGAATAATGACCTTTTGCTGCCTGTTGCTGAAGTAAGAGCTGAACCAATTGTGAGCTACTCCCCGTATTTCGTAATGGTACGACTTCTGGAGCGATATTTTGTGATCAATCAAATGCCTTAGTTAAATCAAAAAAATATGCCAAGCGGTTGAAACCTTTTGTTTAACCCATCCAGTACCTCAGAGAGAAAAGAGAATATAGCATTTTCAGTTGTTAAACGACCTCTAGACGGCGAGTGTTCAACAGAGACAAGGTTATCGTCAGGACAGCCCCAAGGAATTGTGACAGCACCGCAGATTTTTTCAATACGCATAAATTATCTGGCGGACAGGGTGAACAGCAGTCTGCAGCTGTTTGCTGACGATACTGTCGAGTACTGGAAGTTGTCGTCGTTGAGTGAGTGTTGGAACATACAATATAACGTAGATAAAATTTTTAGTTGCTATGTTAAATGGCAGCTAGATTTAAATGTAGGTGAATGTAAGCTAATGCAGATGAGTAGGGACGTGTCGTCGTTGAGTGGCTATAGAAGGATACAAGACGCCGTAGATCAAATTTCTAGTTGGTATGTTAAATGGCAGCTAGGTCTCGCGGTCGTGGTGGCCGAGCGGTTCTAGGCGCCTCAGTCCGGAACCGCGCGACTGCTACGGTCGCAGGTTCGAATCCTGCCTCGGGCATGGATGTGTCTGATGTCCTTAGGTTAGTTAGGTTTAAGTACTTCTAAGTTCTAGGGGACTAATGACCTCAGATGTTAAGTCCCATAGTGCTCAGAGCCATTTGAACAATTTTGAGCTAGGTCTAAATACAGAAAAATGTGAGCTGATGCAGATGGGTGGGGGGGAACCATAAATTTCGAATACAGCATTAGTAGAGTGCAGCTGGACAGAGACACATAGACCTAATATCTAGACGTAACTTTGAAAAGCGATATGAAGTGGAACGAGCATATAACGGCAGTAGTAGGGAAGGTGAATGGTCAACATCGGGAGAATTTTAGGAAAGTGTGGTTCATCAGTAAAGAAGACCACATATAGCACGCTGGTGAGACCTATTCTTGAATACTACTCGAGAGTTTGGGATCAGTACCAGGTCGGATTGAGGAAAGATATCGAAACACTTCAGAAGTGGACTTCAAATTCAAATGGCTCTGAGCACTGTGGGACTTAACATCTGAGGTCATCAGTCCCCTAGAACTTAGAGCTACTTAAACCTAACTAACCTAAGGACATCAGACACATCCATGCCCGATGCAGGATTCGAACCTGCAACCGTAGCGGTCGCGTGGTTCTAGACTGAAGCGCTTAGAACCGCTCGGTCACAGCGGATGGCTCAGAAGTGGACTGCTGGATTTGTTACCAGTAGGTTCGAACAACACTAAGTTTTATGAAGATGATTCGGGAACTCGAATGGGAAATCCTGGAGGAAAGTCGATGTTCTTTTCGACGAACGCTATCGAGAAAATTTAAAGAACCGGCAATTGAAGCTGACTGCAGAACGATTCAACTGTCGCCATTCTCCATTTCTCGTAAGGACCAGAAATACAAGGCAAGAGAAATTAGGACCCGTACAGAGGCATGCAGACAGTTGTTTTTCCCTCGCTCTGTTTGTGAGTGGAACAGGAAGGAACTGATTAGTGGTGGTACAGGGCACCCTCAGCCATGCGCCGTACAGTGGCTTGCGAAGTATGTATGCAGATGTAGATGCGTTCTCAGCTTGGCGAACACTCAGTCACCCTCTTGCACCTCGACTGTCCCACAAAATAAACCGATATTAATCCTATAGAAAATGTCTGCGACTATTTGGAATAACAAGTGAAACGAAGCAAAGAAAGATTTCCGCAATTTGGTTGCTTTGCGGGAACTTACCATCAGTTAATGCCTTCAGCCGGCCATGGCATGCCTGAAGAAACGCCTGGACTTTTTCCCTTCGAAATGATATTATTTTAGTGATTCGTTCTGGGGGTGACTGCTTGTTCGGTGCGCTTCATACTCACTGAGATTTGTTGTAAGACATGAAGACATACAATTCACAGTGACATAGGAGGCTTTGGGGTATTACTTCGTTCACAGGTGATATATGGTGAATTGCAGAGGTTGCACGCTATCATTCTGATCACATTATACATCAGAGTGATAGATCTAATGCAGACGACGCAGGGGACCAAACTGCCTAGGTAAGGGCAATCGAATATAAGGAAAAATCTATAATTTAATTAGTAATTATCCATTAATTCTCTCCTGGACACATATTACAGGAAGATCATAATGCCAACAGCAACCTATAGAAACTCACTATAAATGCATTACACATATCAGCAAATTATTTTTAAAGTTTTATGTTTTAAGAGATAATTAGTTACTTTTCTTCTTAAATTTCACACATATTAACATCTTTTTCAACGGTTGTTCAATCTAATAATTCAAAAATAATTCTAAAACCAACCGAAAGGCCTGAGTATCAGTGAGAACACCTTTTAAAACTGTAATGTATTAAATTATGTTTAATGTGGCATTCTGACAAAAATAATATGGTCAAAATTCGTTTTGATTCATCACTGATCACGTAGAATGAGCAGTCCTTAAATAGAACTGCAGTGGACGGAAATAATAATTGTTACTTATCTCTTGTGAGAACCAGAACCATATCTTGCTACTGCCGCCTTTAAATACTTTTTCTTAGTATTTTAGACTGGTAACAAATTAAATGTGTCAGCCTGGGATGGAGTGCATTGTCTATGAAATAATCATATAGGAAACACAGTGCTTCTTCACCTTGTTAGTGACATAAAATCCAACAGCCGAGTAATTCTATTAACAGTGAACGCGTATTCAACCGTGTATGACGCTGTAGGGGAAATATAGGAGTTTTTATCCACTTGTAAATTAGCTTTACTGTTATTTTGGTGTTCATTTTTCGAAATAAAGGGTGCCGGAAAAGATAAAGCCGTCAGGCGACATAGACCATTAGTTTAGAGATCTTAAGTGTCACACGATCATCACGAAGAAAAATGCACAGATACTGGTTACTAATCTCACGTACAGTTCGGTTCAGAACTACTAAAAAAGTAAACGGATCTTCATCCAAGATGAACATTTCATCTCAGGTTCGTAAATGACACATGAAAAAGGACAAAATTCTGCTTACTCAATAGAAAATTATGCAATACGTATTATACATGAGAATGTAGAATTTTCTAAGGCCTTTCGATTAGGGCTGTTGATTAATTTAAACAGTCAAGTTAAAAACGCCAGTGGGCAGAAAGAAAATTACGAAATGCAGAAAAGGACGGATGTACATCATAAATAAGTGATATCCCTACAAAATTCCGCGCTTTCTATTTCATATATATCATGAATAACAACTGGTATGCATTCGCCTAAAATGGCACCCTTTCACATCAGGGTCACCCAGGTCTGGCCCCAGTTGGTTTCGAAAAGGGACTGGTACGCCTACGAACCCGCAGAGCGACATTCCAGTGGCCAGCTGTTCGTGTTCTGGGCGCCAGGCAATTTAAATTTGTATGTGGCGGTTGCAGTGAAAACATGGCACCTACTGGAATCCTCGCCTACGGTCTTCCTACAGTACTTGACGCTGACGTCGCCAGTGCCCTCCGATGTATTGTATCAGTTCCGTAATAAAAAGAGGCTGGCTGCTATATCGAAAATTGCGATTACATTGACAAGTTATGGTCGCTCTGGGTCCTCAAAGAACGCGATAAATCTACGACCTGAAGGGCAGTCAGACGCGTTCGTTACGTTGTATTTTATTTGTTCAGAAGCCAGTACTTTGTTAATTTCTGACGTGCTCTTTGACGTTAATACCAGTGGAAAACTACGTAATGCACGCTTTTAACTTTTACAGTCCATGCACTAGAAGTCCGAGTTTAGAGGACAGGGTAAGGGAAAGGAAAATCAGTCCAAATCATAGAGTGGTAAACAGAGAGCAAAATCTGTCTCCTTTGTGCTGATACCCAGTAAGAGGATTAACACACAGAGGCAACACGCGGCGACTAAATCATTCACACAACTGAAGCTCAAATCATAATGTAAAGCAACAGATGTTCAAAATGGTATCCATTGCTTTGTCTAACTATAAATGTTCAAAATAGCAGGAATAAGATTAAGTGATTTTATTTAATTATTATTTATTGGAAAGGGATTCCATCTTATGCAAGACACCTTTGTAGTTTTGTTTTCACCCAGACAGGTTTCAGCACTTTTTGAGCTGTCTCCAATGGGTTGCTTTATTTTCCTTCCGCAGAATTGTAGCAAGTTAACTTTTAAAGAAACTTTTGGTACAAAATATTTACATTTGTAAAATGTGCGATTAATTTCCAAAATTTTTTCATTGTTTTGCATACAGTACATAGCTGAGACGTGTGTTATTCTGTTGAGGAATTCCTTGTTGTTTATTTACGACATGTCTGAAGTTTCTAGTATTGTAGTACATTTGGAAATAAGGTGGATGTATACATTTGTTTACATACCTCACATGGAGCTGTTGGACATCTATACTAGTAGCTTTAGATCTACTACACAATCTACGGCTTGTCATCAGCAAAGAGAAAATCGTTCAAAAAATGGCTCTGAGCACTATGGGACTTAACACCTATGGGCTTCAGTCCCCTAGAACTCAGAACTATTTAAACTTAACTAACCTAAGGTTAGGCAGGCAGAGAAAATCCCTGACCCCGCCGGGAATCGAACCCGGGAACCCGGGCGCGGGAAGCGAGAACGCTACCGCACGACCACAGAGAATCGTTACTTTATTACTCTGTTAAGTATGCATTTCCGACAGAGAAACAAAATGTATCATGCTGCTTGTCGTGTTACTTACAGTGTTTTTGATGCCATGGTGTTTTTACTTTGTGTCGAGATACCACGCTTATTTCTTTCTTTTTTGTCGTTACAAATTCATTTTATACGATTTCTTGCCATGCACAGAGCTTTCGCCGCCATTACGTGTTGTTGTGACTGTCTTGTGTTCATTTGTTTCGTGGCACGTCTGTTTGGGATGCGGCGCACGGGTTTCAGGTGTTGTTGGCGTTGGTGATATTCAGTTTGTGTGTGTGTGTGTGTGTGTGTGTGTGTGTGTTTGTGTGTGAGAGAGAGAGAGAGAGAGAGAGGGAGCGACAGTTGTGGATAGGCATGTAGAGAGAGTGGTGTGTAGTGCGTGGAGATAGGAATTTAATTTTAGAAGCTGATCATATGCTGTTTTGAGGCAGGTGTTATTTATATAATTCATCTGTTGTGACCAAGAGGATTTTATTGCACATTGATGTGTGTACTCATTAAGTACTTTCTTTCCTTGGGGTACTGATTTTTGGATGTGATAGTTTTCTTCTATTGTTAATTTTTGGTACAGGCTGTTATTAATTTTAAGGATTTTGGAGTCGGTTTCTGTGTTGGTTTGGTGGTCATTCTGTGCCGTTAGGTGATCTGCAAAGTTTAGTGTGAGCTATTGCTTTTTAATGCTCTGAAATGTTCTGTCTGCATGGTTCTAAAATTACTATGTGTTTGACCCACATATGTATACTAACAGCGGTTGCTAGTTATTGATATATTACAGACTGGCTGTTATTGTCAATGTTTATGATATTTCTTCCACGTCTATTCTTATTGTGTTGTTGGTTCTGTATGCTATCTTGAGCCCTTGTTTCTCTAGCATATTGCCCACCCTGTGCGCAACTTTGTTGTTGTACAGCATTATGTGTCATTTGTTGCTTACTGGCTGCTGATTTATTGTGTGCTATGTTGTATCTGTGTGTGTATGTTTCATGATTACGTGTCGCCTGTTTTTGTATTTTGTTGTTTATTTTATCTAGTTTTTGTGTCATATCCAATCTCTTGTGCAGTTTGATTTATTGTGTTCAGTTCCTCTGTATAATAATGTTTGTTCACGGGTGTTTCGTTCAGTCTGTGTAGTAAATATCTGAAGCTGGTTTCTTTATGAGTTTGGGGTGATCGGACTGGTTATGAATGGTGGTGCTGGTGCCTGTAGGTTTTATAAGTTGTGAACTCGTTTGCTGTTTGTGTTGTGTATAGTACGGTATAATAAACTGAGTTTTTCATCTGTTTGTGTTTCAGTGGTGAACTTTACTTGTGGGTGGATGGAGTTTATGTCCTCATGAAGTTCTTTTATCGAGACTATGGCTCATTTGTTAGGCAAATTCTATCGCCCACATATATGTACCAATATTTTATTTTGTACCGTACAGCTACAGTTTTACTATTTGGCAAAGATTTGATTTTGTATCTGACTGATGAAAATGTTTGCCAGAAGACCACTAATTGGGGATCTCATATGTAGCTCTTCTTGTTGAGAGTAATTTTTTTTGTTAAATTCGAAGTAGTTTTGCTCTGTGATAAGCTTGAGTACAGCTGATAGTGCTTGTATGTTTGTTGTGGGTGTGTTTCCTTGAAGTTTCTATGATGCTGATTGTTTCTTCTGCTGGAATGGGGTACATACATGGAAATTATGTCAATAAAAGTAATGTTCCTGTTTTTGGTGCATTTTCATTTTTTATTTTTTCCATTAAGTCACTTGAGTTCTTCAGACTTCTGTTTCTGGTGTCTCTGAATATTTTTGCAGCAGTGTGTGTGCTTGTTTGGCTAAGTGGTATGTCGGTGCTTTGGTAACGTCAATCAGTGGGCATATAAGGGTACCAGGTTCGTGAATTTTAGGCAGGGATTTTAGAGTGGAGGCCCTGGGATATTTCTGTATCATTCTTTTAGTCTGTGTATTTCTGAAAATTGTTTCTCTGTTTTTCAGGGTTTTCTGTAAGTTTCTTTGACATCAGTTTGTTGGATCACTTGTTAATTTTGTGATGTTTTAGATTTGTATATATTCTAATGTTTTGTCATGTATTGTTTTTCTTTCAAGAGTACAATCGAATTGGCGTTGTTAATTTCTTCTGTAGCTTTTCGTAGGTTTTTTCTTCAGTTGCCCTTGTGTTTTCCTTAATGGTTGTTTTGTTCTTTTTGATTATGTGTTTTACTTCGTCAGCGAGTAGTTCTCTTGTTACGTTCGCATTCAGTCTTTCTTGTTACTTTATAACGTGTTTGGTTTCTGTTATGATATTCTCTATTGTTTTGTTTGAGAGCGTTGTGTTTATGTGACGTTTGGGACCATTTTCAGGCAGGCTGTTTTTCTTGCACAGATAAATTTATATATTTTAGATTAATCACTCTTTTCTGCAAGGTGTGATTACTGTACTGATGTGATTTTTGCATATTCGTGTGGTTTATCGTTTTGGTGAGTTTCATTTGACTGTGTGGTTTCTTTTTTATTATGGTGTCTGTATAAGTTCTGCCAATGGCCTTGCCGCAGTGGTAGCACGGGTTCCTGTCAGATCACCGAAGTTAAGCACTTTGGAGCATGACTGGCACTTGGATCGGTCACCGTCTGGGTCTGCAGAGTGCCGTTGCCAAAGAGGGTAAACTTAGCCCTTGTGAGGCCAATTGAGAGCTACTTGATTGAGAAGTAGCAGCACCGGTCACGAAAACTGACAACAGTAGGGAGAGCAGTTTGCTTATCAAATGACCCACTGTATGTGCAACTGGTGATGGCTAAGGGCTGGGGATGTCATGGCAGCGGGTCGGTACCGTTGGGCCTCCAAGACCTGTTTTCTCTGTGTTTGTTTTTATTTCATTATGTATACGTTCTAACCCTCTGTATTAATTCATCAAAGAATGGTGGCCACTTTATATGGTTCGCTAGTTCTAAATGCAATCTGTGTAGTTCAATATTCAGTGCCTGTTTTTGGGAATAAAGAGCCAGGGTTTCTTGCTTTATCCGCATATTTTCGGCCTTACGTTTTGTCTGTTGGGCAACAGATGACATGTTGCTGACGTTTATGATTCCATAGCGGGGTATTATTTTATTTTTTATTTATTTAACTCAGTCTCTCTCTCTCTCTCTCTCTCTATCTCTCTCTCTCTCTCTCTGTCTCTTTCTCTCTCTCGTCCTGTCTTGGACACACACACACACAAATTAAATACCACAAAAGCGAATAACACTTCAAACCAGCGCACCACATCCCAAACAGACACGCCACGAAGCAAATGAACATTACATAGTCACAACAACACGTAATGGTGGCGAAAGCTCTATGCATGGCAAAAAATCGTATAAAATAAGTTTGTAACGACAAAAAAGAAAGAAATAAGCGTGATATCACGACACAAAAGAGTAAAAACACCATGGCATCGAAACCACTGTAAGTAACACGTGAAATAACACGATACATTTTGTTTCTCGGTCGGAAATGCATAATAAACAGAAAAATAAAATAACGTTTTCCTGTTTGCAGATGACAAGCTGTAGACTGCTTAGTAGACCTAAAGCTCCTAACATAAATGTCCAACAGGTGCATGTGAGGTATGTAAACAAATGCATACATCCGCCTATTCCCAAATGGACTATACAAGTAGAAAATTTAGAGATATCGTAAATAAATAACATAGACTGCCTGAACTCATCACACACGTCTCAGCTATGTACTGTATGCAAACCAACGTAAAAACATTTGACACTAATCGCTCATTTTACAAATGTAAATGTTTTGTACCAAAAGTTTCTTTGCCGGCCGAAGTGGCCGTGCGGTTAAAGGCGCTGCAGTTTGGAACCGCAAGACCACTACGGTCGCAGGTTCGAATCCTGCCTCGGGCATGGATGTCTGTGATGTCCTTAGGTTAGTTAGGTTTAACTAGTTTTAAGTTCTAGGGGACTAATGACCTCAGCAGTTGAGTCCCATAGTGCTCAGAGCCATTTTTGAAAAGTTTCTGTAAAGAATAACATGTGACAATTTTGAAGAAGGAAAACAAAGCGACGCACTGAAGATAGCACGAAAGGTACTGAAACATGTCTGGATGAAAACAAGAATACAAAGGTGTCTTGCATAAGGCGGAATTCCTCTCCAGTTTTCTTAGTAAGCACCGAAATAACTGCAACATTCATAAGATGGTTCAAATGGTTCAAATGGCTCTGAGCACTATGGGACTCAACTGCTGAGGTCATTAGTCCCCTAGAACTTAGAACTAGTTAAACCTAACTAACCTAAGGACATCACAAACATCCATGCCCGAGGCAGGATTCGAACCTGCGACCGTAGCGGTCTTGCGGTTCCAGACTGCAGCGCCTTTAACCGCACGGCCACTTCGGCCGGCATTCACAAGATGCTTATTACCTATTGGTTGTTGTTTTTATGCATAACCTGCAGCCTGGAGGCTACTGCGGGTTGTGTGCCATAGTTACCATTATTAAGATCCACAGTACGTTAATAACGTTTGTTTCCATATTTTTGTATATAATTCACACCACAGTCTCAACGCACACGACCATGTTATACTACTTTACGATTACCGAGATTTAAATGGGGAGAAAATGGTGCAGAAAAATGAGAAAGAGAAAGAAAATGAAAACAATAACACTGAGGCTGAAGTATGGGATATAGAGTAAGACAAGGAACTACCTAATAACAAAAATGCATTAAATCGTACAAAAGGAAGCTATTTAAGTTACAGAGATAAATGTGATAATTCTAATCGTAGTTAATGTTCATGACTCTGTTATGGTTTATTTACGTGTGATGAAAGGCAATCCACCAGTCACTGTTCGTGGTACTGTATCCGGAGCATTGCAGCAATCCCGACACCCTGAAATCACGGTCTCCTTCAATTTGGTAGATGTTCACTCCGGTCTTTTTGGCATGTCGGGTGTAACCCATCGGATGTTACCGTCTTGCTCTGCTTTCTCCGGCTCTTCAGACCCTACTGATGTCTGTCTTCTCTTCATTTCTCGGTGGCATGCATTACTTAACATCTGGCCTTCCAATGCGCACCACTAGCATTTTTCAGGTACCCTAGGGTCGAAAGTCCTCATACTTTCGGAGATCATCATCCTCTCCGAGCTAAGTGCTGACATTAATGATCCAGAGCTGGAGGATCGACTGTCTCTCTTTCGGTGTCACGTCTTTAGTTACACAATTTTGTCGCTCATGACCTAGGTTCACGTTCTCTCTCCTGGCACACAAATATGGTAAAATTATATCATATACACTGGCAGCTCTTAAGCAGACCATTTCTGCATCGACTGCGAGCCTTGATCAAGGCGCATTTTCATTACATGTTCACAAGTTCCAGCTTCTTGGCAAATGCTTCTGTCCAGACTGTTGATACTAAATCTGTAAAGATAATCAGGGTATGGTCCGTGGCCCCTAAGAATGTGGATCATCCTCTTCGAAGGAACTGTGTGACTCAGTGTCACACATTCCGTAGCGTGAGGGAAGAATGCTGTCCACTGCTCTTCCTACACTCGAACTGTCGTAGATGCGTTGCTGTTCATCCACCATCCATGATATATTGTTTCGGCCATACGTAAAGTGATTATCGTTGCAGATATTCTGTTGTTGCATAGTTGTCTGATTCTAGGTGCCGATGAGACAAGAAAATAAACATGCTGTAAATGTTTGCGTGATTGTCTTGTGTGATAAACATACATACATTACATACCCTCGATGTAAGTTAGGTATTTCACGCCTATGTATTCGATATGAATGGTATTTGTTTTTTTAACGATAGGTTTTTGCTTCTTGCGTTTCCCAGTATAAAATGACAGATTTCTATGCCTTGTGCACTTAGCGTTTCCCCCAAGGGATTTGAGCCCGGTGTTGCACCGACTCTTTTTTGGTTGTTATTATCGCGTATTACCTTGGATGTCAAAGACTAATAGATGGTTATTAGTAGTATAAAAATTGATATCAGCTGCTTGAGGCTAAAACATCCTAAAAATGGTTCAAATGGCTCTGAGCACTATGGGACCTAACATCTGAGGTCATCAGTCCCCTACTAGAACTTAGAACTACTTAAACCCAACTAACCTAAGGACATCACTCACATCCATGCTTGAGGCAGGATTCGCACCTGCGACCGTAGCAGTCGCGCGGTTCCGGACTGAAGCGCCTTGAACTGCTCTGCCACCGCGACCGGCAAAACATCCTAACATTCACGCTCTGTCTACTACAATATCTTTGTCTGCATCCCAAATGCATGAGCTAGTATGGTTCCCGGCTTAATGCGGATGAATACAAGTAATACTGTTTCTAGCGAAAGCAGCCACTTTTCGTTCTACCTATTCTCTCATTCGCATTTGTGATAAATTTTTTAACTGCCTGTATTATGGGCTCTTTGTAAAATATTGTAGTTGATACAGAAGCAAACATTTTTTCTTACTTTTCATAATCTTTCTATTTTCATTACAGGCCCATTTTTCTATTTTTTTCTGTTTCAAAGATTTCACTGATTTCACCTTATGTATCATGAAATAGTCTGCAGCTACCGAAGAAATTACGCGGCAACTCGAAATACACCGATATATTAAATATAAAATAAAGAAATGAATATTACTTCTCCCTACACAAATTTGACAATAGCGTAAGTCGGTTGCAAATTAAATATTAATTTTCTCACTACACAGTATAGACCACATGGTTCAAAAAATGGTTCAAATGGCTCTGAGCACTATGGGACCTAACATCTGAGGTCATCAGTCCCCTACTATAACTTAGAACTACTTAAACCCAGCCGGCCGAAGTGGCCGTGCGGTTAAAGGCGCTGCAGTCTGGAACCGCAAGACCGCTACGGTCGCAGGTTCGAATCCTGCCTCGGGCATGGATGTTTGTGATGTCCTTAGGTTAGTTAGGTTTAACTAGTTCTAAGTTCTAGGGGACTAATGACCTCAGCAGTTGAGTCCCATAGTGCTCAGAGCCATTTGAACTTAAACCCAACTAACCTAAAGACATCACACACATCCATGCCCGAGGCGGGATTCGAACCTCCGACCGCAGCAGTCGCGCGGTTCCGGACTGAAGCGCCTACAACCGCTCGGCCACCGCGGCCGGCATAGACCACATGATACTTACCACACAATAGAGTCGAGATTATTTCAGGAATTTTTAAAGTATTTAAAGATGAAGTTTTGGTACAAATAAAATATTAATATAGGATGAGTGAGGGAGAGGCAGGACTGCTAGGTATTCCTTCAGTTTTTCTGACAGTGTCCAGAAGCGATCAGACAGCTAAATCTTTTTGGTCGTTCAGCAGCAGCTCTGTCCGGCTCTTCTTAGTTAATTAACATTGCAAGCTCTGTCATCATGTGTTCTCTCTGTCCTGGGTGCAGTATTTCGACATCTATGGAATGTTTGTGCGGTAGAAATGTGGATTCCGTTTTCTGCAATTTAGAGCATGTTCCTTCAGTCTAGTGCATACATGTATCCACGTTTTTCCTAGGTTCTGCGAGCTATACTCTTGGTAAGTGATCTTAAACACTCTGTTTTTATTTAACATGTGTTTGTGAAACAGATTCTTATGTAGTGTCTCTGCACCGAAGTAGGTCACTGAAGACCTTTAGCTTCCAAGAGTTTCCTTTTCTGACTGAAAATTTTCCAAGAATGGTAGAAAACGTCTTTTCTTGGCTGGAATTTTAAAATTATTGTAGAGTGTATCACGTAACGTTTACGTGCTTTCTCATTCTGGAGAAAGCTGTCATTTTAAATAGACTGGCAGCCACTGTTTAAAGCTCTTTTATTATTAAAAAAGGTCATAATTATTCGTCAAAATCAATTGTATACACAGGGATTGAGAGCAAATAGTGCACCTAAATGTGGAATGCCGTCCGCAGCTCGTGGTCGTGCGGTAGCGTTCTCACTTCCCGCACCCGGGTTCCCGGGTTCGATTCCCGGCGGGGTCAGGGATTTTCTCTGCCTCGTAATGACTGGGTGTTGTGTGATGTCCTTAGGTTAGTTAGGTTTAACTAGTTCTAAGTTCTAGGGGACTGATGACGATGTTAAGTCCCATAGTGCTCAGAGCCATTTGAACCATTTGTGGAATGCCTCGTGGAGTAACCGGAATGAAGGAGACCGTGAATATTTCCTTCCCTTATGTTTTATGCCGGCAGCTCTTGTTTGGTTGTAAAGGCTGAGGTATAGTGAAAGACACTGCTGTACTTCGAATTATCTCTCAGCTTATTTAATGACTGTGCATTCTTTGTTTTCGTAGTACACCAAACGCCATGAACACATCTGTGCAACAGTAGCAGTGGGAAATGTGCATGTAACCCGTAACTTAGACCGTGTAAAATGAAATGGTTGTGAAACGTAGCTGATCAGTGTATTTTCTCGTGCAAAAACTACATATTTTGGTGTCTTTTAGTTTTCATTTTGTAATTAGGAGAGGCGCTGACTATTTGTTAACATCTCTGCCAGAAGGAGAGGATGTATACGTGGTTTAAGTACCATAGGAAGGACAATACGGAGACTATGTATACTCACATTGTATCGTTGCCACAGTCGTCACAATTGCGTGGGACCTGGCTAGATCTATCCCCAGCGACAGCGCACTATGGTACAGGCAGCAATGCTTCACTTTGGATCTCGTTGGTTATAGTTACTTAGATTGGTTAAGTACCCTCCCTCTACGACTCGGAGTTGATTTTTTCATGAGAACTGGACTTATTGCTTCCATGTGTGATTTACTGGCATGCAAGTTTTTTCCTGATTACTCATGGTTCCGGCTTTGGACTGTCACACATAAAACTTTTTAAAACAGGGTGTATCAGTTAACACTAAGCTGACACTATGCAATCACATCCTGGATTACTTCTCTACATAAAAGGGGAAGAAAAGATCGCGGAGTCCGACTTCACAGCGATATTCCTTTTCATACTAGCGATACAAAATTATCTGTAACAAAATTTCCATCTATGCATATCTTCAGTAAATTAATATCAAGAATCGCACTCCGGAAACACTGTAGTCGCTTGTGTAACAACCATTATCGTTGAATACGATATAGTGGCGTCGCTCAGTTGGTGCACTATGTTATAAGTAAAGTGTTAGAATGATTAAAGTGGAAGATTTCACTCCAGATGTAAGCGTATTTGTTCTTATTTCCCAATTTCAACGTGGATGATGTGACTGTGTAAAAATTACTCGCTCGAGGCAGAGGGCCAGTGTGGAGACTGGCCGTCCGGACCTCGCCCGTTCACCCCGTGAGAGTACATGTTGGCATCTGCTTCAGAAGGATTTGAGCAGGCACACGGGGGGAGTGGTTTATTAGTTTCTGGGAGCTCCAAAGTTAGGCGTGTTATAGAGCTCCTCAGACAGATAACGTTCAAGGCTGGAAAGAAAACCAACGTGCACTCTATTTGTCTGCCGAGGGGCGTCATCCGAGATGTAGAGCGGCATTGGCTGTGGCCATCGAGCGTGCAGGGTGCAGTCGTCTGCAAGTTGTCGCTCGCGTTGGCACCAGCGATGTCTGTCGCACGTGTCCTGAGGCCATCCTCAGTTCACACAGGCGGTTGGCGGAGGTGGTGAAGACTGCTGGCTTCGCGCGCAGGGTGCAAGCTGAGTTCGCTGTTCTCAGCATTGTTCCCAGAGTCAGTCTGTGTTCTTTGGTTTGGAGCCAAATAGACAGTCTCAACCAAAGCCTTTGTTGACTCTGTGATGGTCTTGGCTGCAGATTTCTAGACCTGCTTATCGGGTGGGGATTTTTAGGGCTCCCCATGATAGGTCAGGGGTACACTACACCAAGGAAGCAGCTACACGGGTAGCAGAATACTTGTGGTGTGTACATGAGGGTTTGTTAGGCTAGAGGGCAGTTTTAGGTACTCTGACAAACACTCGACAGTCGATACGAAGCAAGGGGAAACCAGACCGCGTTCAGATTAAAGACACTTCGACTGTCAAAATTTTATCAGCAACCTCTCAAAGTATTATTAACAAATATCAAAAATTTACTGCCCTCCAGAAAATCTCTCACGCTCAAATTATTCTTGGAACCGAGATCTGGCTGAAACCCGAAATGGAAAGCTCTGAGATATTTAGCGCGTCGTTGAACGTATTTCGGAAACACAGATTAGAGGTCATAGGAAGGGGAGTGTTCATTGCAGTTGAGAAAAATATTGTCTTTATTGTGGTCGAAGTGAAGTGCATCAGTGAAGTTATCTGGTCACGTATAACAGGTGTAGGTGTAACCAAGTTAATTGTTAGATTTTTTACCGGCCGCCCGATTCCACTGTGACAGTTGTAGAGTCGTTCAGAGAAACTCCACGGTCACTAGCGCGTAAATACCTAGACCATGCAATATTGGTGTGAGGCGACTTTAACCTACCAAATAGACATGAATTCATTGCGGGGGTACAGAAAGACAGTCGTGCTAAATACTTTTGAACACGTTTTCTGAAAATTGTCTTGAGCACCTAGCTCAGCAGCCCACACTGATTGAAAATGTCTTAGTCATTGTGGCTACAAATAAGCCGGGTCGTATGGACAATGTCAGTACAGAAACGGAAATTTGCGATCATGATATCATTATAGCAGTTATGCTGACGGAAGTTAATAAATGAGTCAAGAAGGCTAGGAGAGCGTTTCTGCTGGATAGAGCAGATAAACAGTTGTTACATCGCACTTAGGGAGTGAACTGACGTCACTTAGTTCCAGTAAGAGGGACATTGAGGGATTATGGGCAAAGTTCAAGCAGATTGTAAATCGTGGTCTGGAGAACTATGAGCCTAGTAAGTGGATAAAGGATGGAAAAGACACACCATGGTTTAATAGCGAAATTCGGAAGATGCTGAGGAAGCAGGGGCTGTTGCACTCTCGGTTCAAAAGTGAACAAATGATGACAAGCAAAGGTTAGCAGAGTTCGTACGTCTTTGAAAGGATCTGTGCGCGAAACGTACAACAACTAGCACCATCATACTTCAGCAGAAGATCTGGCAGAAAACCATTAGAAAATTCTGGTCTAATGTAAAATCGCTAAAACTGTCTAAGGCTTCCATTAAGTGCCTTGTTGACCAATTTGATGTTGCAGTTGAAGATACCAAAACGAATGCCGAAGCTTAAAATTTCGCGCTCTAGAAATCGTCTACGCTCGATGATTGTACAAACATACCGTCACTTCACCATCGAACAGATTCCCGTGTAGCCGGCCGCGGTGGTCGAGCAGTTCTAGGCGCTTCAGTCCGGTAGGTACTGCGCGGCTGCTACTGTCGCAGGTTCGAAACCTGCCTCGGGCATGGATGTGTGTGATGTCCTTAGGTTACTTAGGTTTAAGTAGTTCTAAGTTCTAGGGAACTGATGACCTCAGAAGTTAAGTCCCATAGTGCTCAGAGACATTTGAAGCCCAGACTCCCGTGTAGACGACATAGGTTGGCTCTGAGCACTATGGGACTAAACATCTGTGGTCATCAGTCCCCTAGAACTTAGAACTACTTAAGGGGCTCCGGAAAGGCTCAAAATCATGA